>NC_052101.1:81037669-81340700 GCF_015852505.1 Tachyglossus aculeatus | reverse complement strand
TTTAATATTTTTTACCCACTAGATTGTAACTCCTTGAGAACAGGGAACATGTCAAGTATTATACTCTCCCAAGTGCTTAGTACAGTGTCCTGCCCAGAGTCAGTGCCCAATAAATGCAAATTGATTTTTTGAAGATGGTGGTGAAATTCATTTATGGGCATGTTTGTGGTTGAAAAGGCTAATATATGGGGACCAGAGTCCTGAATTCATTGTTCATAACACACGAACTGTTCCTTGGCGTAATTTTCCCCCTTGGTGGCTAATGCTGTTTACACTTTGTTTTCTTATCTCACGATCCTTAGGAAGCTAATGCTCAAAAAGAGTCACATTGGTCTATCTGTGGCAATTGACTCCCAGTTTTCAGCTGAGCTGCAACATTATCTGAGACTTTATTTTACTGTTTCTAACACATTTCTCCTGTCCTCCTAAAGTGTGAAATATTCCTCCATCAGGAGGACATGCACTTGACTTGTTTTTCAATAAGGGTGACTATTCCTGCTGAGCCATTCATACTCTCTTGCTCCCAGCAACGTGCATTATGATGTAATTGGGTAGGGAATGGGTGCTGTCTGTGGCCACAGAACAGTACATCTCTCTGGAAATAATAAATGTGGTATTCATTAAGCACTTACTCTGTGCCAAGCACTGCATTAAGTGCTGGGATTGACACTCTCCCCCTTCTAGACTGTAAGCCCGCTGTTGGGTAGGGACCGTCTCTACATGTTGCCAACTTGTACTTCCCAAGCACTTAGTACAGTGCTCTGCACACAGTAAGCGCTCAATAAATACGATTGAATGAATGAATGAACAAGAGAATCAGGTCAGATATAGTTCTTGTCCTGCATGAGGCTCACAGTCTCAGTGGGAGGGAGAATCTCCTTTCTTTCCCAGATGAGGAAACTGAGGACTGGACTTTTTAAGTGATTTGCCCAGGGTCACATAGCAGGCAAGTGGTGGAGGAGGGATGAGAATTCACATCCCCTGACTCCCAGGTCCGTGCTCTTTCCACTTGGCCATATTGCTTCCCTCAGCAGGTCCTGCTGAGCCCTCATCCAGTTTTTACATGTTTAAGTGAGACACTCACATCCACTGTACCAATTGTTTGGGTCTTCACTAGGCAACCAGGCATTGTCTATGACCATGCAACAGAGTAGCTCCGATACCCTCAGCATCAGACTCCCCTGGAATACACAGGCTTTTCTCAATACTTCATCAAAACCACAACCAGGCAGAAAGATAGGACAAATTTCTCCTTCAGAAAAACGCTCCACAACCTAGAGGGGGAATCCCCAAACGAGAATGCCTAAAAAAGTTCAAAAGGAAGAAAGGAATTTAGGAAATCAGGCAATAAGGCAGTGGTATTTACAATAACACTATCACCACAATAAACATGCAAATAAACATGCAAGTAAGAGTATCTTAATCTAGTTCAACACTGGGTAGTTAGTTTAGACAGATTCTCAGGTTGGTTAAAGCCAACCCTTGGTGTCATTTTGTTCTATTCTCTATAAATAGGCATATGGGCTAAACATTTACATTTGTGAGAAATATCTGAGCACATGCACACAGTTCATATGGTTGAGGATTGAAAAATTTTAAAAATACCAAAAAAAAACCCACTTTGAATTTACTGGAAAGATCAATAGTGTTTTTTCCCTAAAGTACTAGATGCAGCCTAGGAGATAATAACAATAATAATAATAATGGTTTTGGTTAAGTGCTTACTATGTGCCAGGCACTATACTAAAGGCTGTGCTGTACTTGGCTAAGGTAATGGCAGACATGGGGTCAGCTCTGTCTTCCTCTCTGAGTCTCCTGCCTTTGCCAACAAACTGTGTTATTTATCATAAGCCATCCCCTCTTCCAGCAGACTTGACCATGGATGATTTCAGGGGGATGCAGGAAATCTTCACCAAGTGCTTACAGGAGTCTCTTTTCTAGAGAAAGGAGGAGTCGAGGATCTCACAGTAACTTCCACTTCAGATTATTCACAAGTGATGTTAAGTGAACTTGTAAAGTAAGTGGAACCAAGTAGCACAAGCAATATACAGCCTGGAACCAAGTAGCACAAGCAATATACAGCCTGACCTCTCCTTGATCTTGAGTAGAGATGGAGAAGACTTGGTTGGGTTTTTACAGTACTGAAAAGCCCTAACAACAAAATGAGTTGTTTAGATTTTGCTTTGCAAATGCAATAAACTCAGGGCCTCACGTGTCCTTGAAAAATATGAGCGAGAGCGAAAGCTGACAGTGCAATTGGGTGATTGGCTAAAAAACAACATGAAATCTGCAAGCCAAATCGATACTGACACTTCTATAAATGTATAAAGCTCCTGCCATACTCAAGCAATTTAAAAAACAAATATCAGATTTTACCAAACTCCCATTTAACTGTCATGTACTTTTCCCCAGTATTTCCTCCCTATCACTGTTAATTACTAAGATTTTCTGTGTCTAAATAATAAAGGTTTTCTCCTTTCTGGATCAGCCTGCTAGGCTTTGATGGTGGATCCATTAAAGTTTTAGTGGCATGAACTGTGATGCCAACATCAGTGCAGGGCAAAGAGCTCCCGCTGAATTACACATGAAGAAAATCTAATGAATGACCCTGGAGGGGAGAGACTATTGATAAAGTGGAACCATCACACTTAATACCAATTTTCAATTAACCAATCCATCAATCAAATGCTCAATATACCAAATCAAATATGCCAGATCCGTGGTAAAATGGGGAGTGGTTTAGCCATGAAATGAAGAACCATCTATAGTAATGTTTTCAGTCAATTATGTTATTCATCCAATCATATTTATTGAGAGCTTACTGTGTGCAAAGCACTGTACTAAGCGCCCAGGAGAGTACAATATAAGAATAACCAGACACATTCCCTCCCAACAACATTAGCTACTTGGTTGCTGAAGAGGCAGCAGTACTGTGAGAAAGCACTCTGAGTGACTGAGCAGCCCTATATAGAAACAAACTGTTCATTCTGAATAGTGAAGGAGACCAGAAAAGGTGCTCCAAAGTACCTGGTTAGATTCATTCATTCATTCAATCACATTTACTGAGCACTTACTGTGTGCAGAGCACTGTACTAAGCGCTTGGAAAATACAATTCGGCAACACATAGAGACAGTCCCTACCCAACAATGGGCTCACAGCCTAGAAGGGGGGAGACAGACAACAGAATAAAACAAGTAGGCAGGCATCAATAGCATCAATATAAATAAATAGAATTATATATATATATATATATATATATACATCATTAATAAAATAAATAGAACAATAAATATGTACATATATACACAAGTGCTGCGGGGTGGGGAGGGGGATGTTTGTTTTAGATGAAACAAGTAATACCAGAAGACTGGTCCTGATAGGTTTCTGATTGTTTTTGGTTTTGTCCTGCCAGGTAAAGATGAACCAAATTGAAAGAAAAGAATTGTGTTGTGGAATATTAAGCTACTATGTGCAGAAGAGAACATTATCAGTCAATCAATGATACGTATTGAGTGCTTACCGTGTGCAGAGCACAGTAGCCATCCAAAAGGGACACTTGCAAGAGGTAAACTAGTCAATATCACGGCATAACTTCCATGGGTGCCAGAAACACCTTCTCCTCAGGATGGCAAAAGAATGGAGGGTGCTTCCTTATAGGTTCTGGAGCTGCCCAGAGTTGACAACTCTATCCCCCAAATTGTCCTCCATGGCTGTGGACAAGGCTCAGGTGGCTCACAGAAATTTTCCTAGTTTATTGGTGGGCCAGTCCTTCCCTGGTGCTAGGTTATACTCACCAGTGCATATGCCCCCACCATAAATTATGCCAGTAAAGCATAGGAAAGATTCTATGAGGACTCTTCTAGAGAAGCAGCTGGGCCTAGTGGTTAGAGCACGGGCCTGAGAGTCAGAAGGACCTGGGTTCTAATCCCAAATCTGCCACTTGTCTGCTGTGTGACCCTGGGCAAGTCACTTCACTTCTCTGTGCCTCAGTTACCTCATCTGTAAAATGGGGATTACAACTGTGAGGCCCAAGTGGGTCATGAACTGTGTCCAACCTGCTTGTATCTACCCCAGCACTTAGTACAGTGCCTGGCACATAGTAAGTGCTTAAAAATGCCATCAAAAACATAAAACACTGGATGAGTCATAATTGTAGGTCCTGTGTTTGATCTTCCATTCCCCCCAATCAAAAATGGAATAATGAGGGCTTATTAAAATGTATTCATCTAGCTCTGCTCAAGATATTTGGTGCCAGATTGCAATTCCAATCCACTGGGAAATTCTTTCAACTCAAAATGCTAAGAACATCACCCAATGCCCTTGAAAATAGACAAAAAAGTCCTACAAGTTCCTAGAGACCACTCCTCAGGCTCACTCAAGGAGACATATAGATAGCTTTGAATCCACTTTTCAATAGCAGCAAAGTACTATGGACTGACAGACTGAAGAAGGCTAGGTTATTTTCTAGCTAACACCTGGCTAACCCTACAAATAATCAACAACAGGGCAGAATGTCATCAGACAATTCTGCTCCCTAGGCAATACTCTGTCCACAGTTGCAATGATAGTCCAAGAGATAGAAAACTTAATCAAAAGAAGTCTTATATGGCCAGTGAGATACTGGCAAAACATGCAAAAACAAAGCATCAGTAATTAGATCAAACTGAAGATCTGTAGAGCAATTGTGTCTAACTTTCTTTACTGCTGCAAGACTTATAAGTGCTTAGTAGAATGCTTTGCACACAGTAAGTGCTCAAAAAATACAATTGAATGAATGAACTTGTATTTACCACAGATCCTACATCTGACTTCTAGAGCAGTTCCATCAGTGTTACCTGGGTGATATTGAACATTTAATGGCAAAAGAGGCTTACATTAATGAGATCCTGGAACACAGCAGCAACAGTACATATTGTATCATACCTTGGTTAGGCTGGATACATGAGGCGATAAGATGACAATAAAATAACCAAGCAGCTGCTGTATTGGCATATGAAGTGGGGAAATCATAAAACTCAGGAAAAAACAGAAGTTTACATTCAAAAGACAATGAAATAAAACATTGTAGAATAGCCGTAAGCAGATGTGGAGCAGCAGGAGACAAATCCACTGGCATAATTAGAAAATGGGTGATGATCTTAGAGGCTCTAGGATGATCAAGACTCATAGAAGGAGAATTGGAATCGGTGCCAGGCACTGTGCCCTAGGACAATTTCATTGTGGGCAGGCAATGTGTCTGTTTATTGTTATGTTGTACTCTGCCAAGCACTGAATACAGTACTCTGCATACAGTAAGTGCTTACTAAATGCAATTGAGTCAATGAAAGCACATGCATACAGTGTGGGAGTGTTTGTCAGTCACGGTCATTAGTATCAAATAAAGAAAATCTCATCATCTGCTGAGTCATCCTCAAAATGGACAGCCATCAACATCTCAATCCAAACATATACCTATTTGTACATTGTATGTCAATAGAAAGGGCTAGATCACTTAATTTTCACGAGTATGGCTAGCCCTAGATTTAAATGAAAATCTTTGTGAGATACCAAGATTATGCTATCGGGTTCAGAAAACATGGAGTGTCAAGAAAATATTGCAAAGTGCAAGAGTACAATAAACACCAAAATGAATGACTTATGGATTATGAACATCCGATTCATAGTCGAATGAGGATTTTTTTTTCCTAAACCACTCTAATGTGTTTGTGTTAGAATGGCAATGTTGTTGTGAAGTAATATTTCTCTGGAGCTCAGTTTCTCTTTAGTAAAACACTTCAAAAGGAATCTGGGAGGCTAAATTATATTTTTCCCATGGAAGCATGCTGAGAAGGACTTTAGAAAACCAAGAGTACTATTGACCTCCACTGTGGAGCGAGTGATGGCAAGAGAGAGTATAAAGGATGTCATTGCAACAGTTGTGACCAAATGAAGATGTGTCAACTTTCCAAAACTACTTTGGCATTTCAAGTCTAACAAAGCTTAATGCAAAAACCCTCAATTTACATTAGTACTTGCAGGTCACAACCAACACCAAATTGGTCATTGAAATTCTTTGAGAAAATCCCATTGAAATAAATCTGGTTTCCCCATCAGTAAGTCTAAACTCCAGGCCCATAAGATTCTCTACGACCTGGCCCTGTTTTGTTCTGTGGTATATGGAGAGAAGCCCTATCCCAGAGCATCAAGACCAGCAAAGTTAGAAAAACCAGAGGGCCTTTGATCAGGAAACACTGGTCTGAATCCATTAACTCTGGAATATTTGGAGCTCCTTGGCAACCCTACAGAGTATTCCAGGGCTTCATTTTGTACCAAGTGGCCTGGCTGGGAGTTTCTCTTTCCTTTTTTGTTTCAAACTACCGAGCAAGTTCTACACTGGAAATCAAAATTCTTGAAGCTGGGGAAGGTTGGTTTTCCAGTATGCTCTGTGTCTGACTTTAAGGGAAAGCAGATCAGAGGATGAGGGATCTTTGGAAATCTTTGGAATTTAAGAATGTGGGCAAGTTTGCAGTCCATCTGCCTCCTCCAAATGCCATGACCAATGAGCAAAAGATAATCACGGCTCTAGTTTTAGGCACCCTGAGGTTCAGGGGCTCCTTGCATAGAGGAAATAAAGCCCACTATCTCAGACCTGCTCATCATTTGGTTTAATGAGCTCCCTGTGGATTATGGCCCCTCACTATAGTCAGGTTTAATTTCTGGGGAAGGTTAGCTAATGCTTTTTTAGTATTTTCTGCTAGGAATTGGCTCTGTAGACTTACAATTATTTGTTTTAACTGTTGTTTATGTTACAGCTTCACTTGGAGCATGATTATATCTGGAGTGAAATGTGTTCTTCAGACATGAGAAGTACATTCAGGCAGCAGATCCTGAATTCGCCTGCTTTAAAGTTGTGTTTACCAGAGGTAAAGAACTTGGGGGAGCAGGAGGACACAAAACAGCTCATATAATTCCAAAGTTCTTTCTGCTAGAGTTCTCTCTTTCTCTCCAAAGCTTCACAATTTGTTCAGTTTCAAAACATCAGGATTTCCTGACCATTGCTTTTTAGATCAGGCAATAGATTTGAAGGTGATGAATTATGGCTGAATTAGGAGTTGAAAAAATCCAAACCACTAATTGCATTTGGCCTCTTTGCAATTTAGGTACAATCGAACCAACAGAAAGTTATTCCTGGGCAGAAAATCTTTTACTTCTGTTCCTGCTTTATTTGGGTTTCAAATGACAGACACCACTAATTTGGGGAAGGAGTGACCCCGAGACCCCTTTTCTTCTCCCTTGGGGAGCTCCAATCAGTCAAATTCCTCTTTGCCTCCTTTGCTACCAATGAATTTCAACTGGCTTTCCAAAATTTTTCTGCTAATTCCCATTTCCTTCATAATCACAGACTTTTATGTGACTTGCTGGCCAAGCGATTTTCAGGGGAGCTATAATTGCTCTGGGTCTTAAACATTAACCTTGCCAGGTGACACTGCGAGGACTGCTTATGCATTTGATTAATGATACCAGAAGAAAAAAAATTGTTTTTTAATAGGCTGCCATGTTTTTCTTTTTTTTTCCTTAAAAAGCTCAAGTGCTCCTGAAATGCTCCCACCCGCTCACCTATTACTAGTTATGATGATTTTGGGGAGGGAGAAAAAGAGTCAGGTCCTTGAAGGAAGATGATTGTATGTTGGAAAAACTCACCAATATGTAATTCAGAAGCTATTGGCTTAAAAAAGTAGCCTGGATAATCAGCAGGTAACTTTGAAATGTCTGAAAAGTGTTCCTTCCAGGAACCTTAATGGCTGTATGCTTTGGATGGAGCTCAATTTTTATAATCTCTGGCACATAGGATATGACAGCAATAAATTACTTCTAATGTCAAGATATCACTAAAGAGCCACTTTGTGGGAGATTCCCGATAAATTTGCCAATTTGGGTTTTGTTGGTCATTGTTGCTTTAAAAAAGGAAGAATAATAACAACCACCCGATTATTACTTTTCCTTTTTGCTTGGAATGTAAGTAGTTTGTAATCATGGCTTTCCTAAAAAAAGAGGACCATTTTATGTTATTAAAACTGGAATTCACTTCTGCCCTCAAGAAAAAGCCATGGTATATTGGGATGTATTTGTGGAGCCAGGGACAAAATAGGTCTGGGAGACTTAAAGAGCTTAGTACACTGAGGCCTCCTAAAGTTTTAGGGGTTTGTTCCTTTGAAGGATTTACAGGGCAGACCTGTGGAATAGTCTTCAGAAACCAGATCTACTTTGTCTTTTTGTTTCAAAAACTAGTTTGAAGCCATTTCCCTCATTAATGAAAAACATCCTTTCACTTCACTACATTTGCATCACAAAGCCTGTGTTTCTTTTGGAAACTCCTGAATTTAGGGATGTAAGGGATTATCTTTGGCAAAAATGAGCTGTGACAATTGCTTAATGCGTAGGGACTTGAATGCAACAACCACTGGCGTTTTAGTCCTTGGAATAAGAAGAAAAAAAAACCTCTCAAGAAAGATGAAGTTTTAAATAGGACTCTCTGGCGGGCCTGAGATTTTGCAGGTGCAATAGAGGTGCCTAAAATTGGTTACATATGCAAAGATGATGGCGACCTGGAGCCAATTACAAGTGCACTCAGACAGCTGTGCCCTGAACACCAAGAGTTGGCCTAGGAATCTCAGGGGTTGATGCCTCCAGCAAACGATCTGGTTTTGACTAAAAGGGAGGCCTTGGAAAAATAATGGTAAATGACTCACCTCTAGGAGGTACAATCATTCTTTCAGGCTACAAGCCCCCTCTAGGCAGGACTGCTGAAACATTGGGCAAAAGGGGCTGCTGCCATAAGCCCAGTGCCCCTTAGGGGGAATGCCTTCCACCCACCTCACTTCTGCTATCAAATGGGGCTCACCATGTGGTCCACCCAGCACCCTTTTCCCCCTCCCCTCCACAGTGGCCACTGCTAGCCTAAAAGTAGCTCCAGTCATGTCTGGAAGAGCAACAGATGTACCATAGGTAGGGGCTGCCTCATGCTCTGAGGAAGTAAAAATTTCCCCCCACCAAAGCCTGAACAACACTCCACTGGGCTGAGAAAGCAAAAATGTACTCTTCCCTCACTGGTTGAATTACATTTTATATCCCAAACCTTTTTAAAATTACAAAAGAAGACTGGTAACGTAAACTATCGGGGACCAAGATAAGGCCACAAAATTGAAAGTTTGGATAACTTAATAAAACTAGGTTTGGTGATCTTGGACAGGTGCATGCCCAGTGTTGGGTCTCGGTGGTGGAGGTGATATTAGAATTAGCCTTGTGTCAGATTAAAATTTGATTTTCTGAATAACTGATTGTTACACCTTCGTTGTTGGGTAGGGACTGTCTTTATACATTGCCAACTTGTACTTCCCAAGTGCTTAGTACAGTGCTCTACACACAGTAAGCGCTCAATACGATTGAATGAATGTTTATAGTATCTTTCTTTCACAGATCCATTAGATTGTAAGCATCTTGAAGATAAGCACCATATCTTGTAATAATAATTATGGGATTTGTTAAGGGCACACTATGTATCAAACGTTGTTTTATGTGCTGGGATAGATGCAAGTTAATCAGGTTGGACACAGTCCCTGTCGCTCATGGGGCTCACAGTCTAAGTAGAAGGGAGAGTATAACTTTCATTAACTCTCCCCCAAGCCCCAGTACAGTGCTCTGTATGCAGTAGGTGCTCAATAAATATTATAATACTAATAATTATGGTATTTGTTAAGCGCTTACTATGTGCCAAGCACTGTTCTAAGCACTGGGGTAAATACAAGGTAATCAGGTTGTCCCACGTGGGGCTTACAGTCTCAATCCCCATTTTACAGATGAGGTAACTAAGGCACAGAGAAGTTAAGTAACTTGCCCAAGGTCACACAGCAGACAAGTGGCAGAGCGGGGATTACAACCCATGACTTCTGACTCCCAAGCCTGTGCTCTGCCACTAAGCCATACTGCTTCTCTCGAATGAATGGGGAGCTACAGAGAGAAGGAATCATCTTCAAAGGCAGCCAAGCTTCCAAGATGGATGGCAGTTATTGAGCACACCTCAATAAAACACTCAGTGAAGCTATGCCTCTCCTCAGAGGAGAGAACAAGGCTGAGGATCAAAGGATGATGATGTTTCCCCATCAGAATTGACAGATGAACCATAGTCCTGAGCTTCAAGGTCACAAACCTGAGTAGAGGAATTAATTCTAGTGTGAGTGGGTCGTGCTACGCCAAGCAGCATAGCTTAGTAGAAACAGCATGGGCTTGGGAGTCAGAGGATGTGGGTTCTAATCCCGGCTCTGCCACTTGTCCGCTGTGTGACCTTGGGCAAGATGCTTAACTTCTCTGTGCCTCAGTTACCTCATCTGTAAAATGGGGATCAAGACTGTGAGCCCCACGTGGGACAACTTAATTACCTTGTATCTACCCCAGCGCTTAGAACAGTGCTTGGCACATAGTAAGTGCTTAACAAACACCATAATTATTATTATTATTTGAGCCTGTTTGTACCAATCATGTTCTTGCTGGGGCACTGAGTGCAACCAGTGAATAGGCTGCATATGCTGTCTTTGCCCAGGTTAGCCAGATACAGATAAGATTGTAAGAGCAGTGCCCCATCCAGTGAACCAACAACAGGTCTAGATCAAAGAAACAGATTTGGTAAAATGGACACTCCATAGACTTTAATATCATCATACGATCAGCTATTGTACCTGAGCTCCAATGACTGCACCAATCATATTTATTGAGCACTTATAGTGTATAGTGCACTGTACTAAAGTGCTTGGGAGACTACAATACAGCAGAGGTGATAGACACACTCCCTGCCTACAACAGGTTTACAACCTAGCCCATCTACAAGTTGTAACAATAGAAATGTTAGCAAGCTTGCAAGTAGAGCTCATTATTCCTACACTGAAGATGCCCAAGATTGGTTACTCTTACAATAACAAGCAACCAAGCTATATAAAAGGCTCAATATCAATCTCCTGATTAATGACCCATGTTGGAAGCTCCAAAATAACACTGTAGAACCATTTCCACATGGCCTAGTGGAAAGAGGACAGGTCTGTCAGTCAGAGGATCTGGGTTTTAATCGTGACTTTGCTACTGTGCCATGTGACTTTGGGCAAGTCACTTAACTCCTTTGTGCCTCAGTTCCCTCATCGGGAAAATGGGGACTAAGACTGTGAGCCCCATGTGGGACATGAACTGTGTCCAACTTGATGATTTGTGTCTACCCCAGTGTTTAGTACAGTGCCTGGCACAGGATAAATGCTTAACAAATACAATTAAAAAAACACAAAAAACTCCCATTTGGGGCTCAATCTATGTAAGGCGGAGAACAGGGATTGACTCCCCATTTTGTAGATGAGGAAACTGAGACATCGAGCAGTTAAGTGACTTGCCCAAGGTCACCCAGCAGACACATGGCAGAGCCAGAATTAGAAGCCAGGTCCTCTGAATCCCAGGTCTGTGCTCTTTCCAATAGGCCATGCTGCTTTCTGCCTTAATCCCCTGCCCCACTTCAACATACTTATACTACCCTTCATGGCATATAAAAGGGTAGATGACAGAGGAGTTTAGCTAATGTCAATTTGGGGAGCATTTACAACCTATAAGTTTTATCTCTGGATATGACACTGAGGTCAAAATGCTTACCCACCCTGGTGTTAGAATGTTTCTGTTCCTCCAGAAAACTCCCCCAACTCAACAGGTTAAACTTGTCACTAAAATCCCTCAAATTAGTCAAACAGAATCAGGGATGATGATCTTGAAACACCTAACATGAGAAGACATGCAAATGATTACAAACCACTGTAGACTGTAAACTCCCCTTTAGACTGTAATCTTGTTATGGGCAGGGAACATCTCTGCTAATTCTGCTGTACTGTACTCTCCCAAGCATTTAGTACAGTACTCTGCACATAGTAAGTGCCCAATAAATGCCTCTGACTGATTGGTAGAATCAGTAAAGTACTGTGAACTAAGGATGGAGGGGAATATCAAATGCTTGAAGGGTACAGATCTAAGTGCATAGTGGCACAGAGGGGAGAGCAAGCATGGGGAATGAGGGCTTAGGAAGGCCTCTTGGAGGAGATTGTGCAGTACTGTAACTGTATGTTCCTAGGCAACCAATGGCATTTCAATCAATAGTATTTATTAAACACTTGCAGAGCACTGTACTAAGCACTTAGGAGAGTACAGTACCATACAGTAGATAGACACACAATCCCTGCCCACAGTGAAGCTTGCAGACCAGAGGGAGAGATAGACATCATAATAAATTACAGATGGATATGTGCATGAGTTCTGTGGAATCGGGGGAAAGGTAAATATCAAAGTATTTAAGGGGTACAGACACAAGTACATAGGTGATGTGAATAGGTGGGGAAATGAGAGCTTAGTAAGGGAAGGCCTCTTCGAGGAGATATGATTTTAGTAAGACTTTAAAGATTGGGAGAGTGGTGGTCTGTTGGATATAGAGTGAGAGGGGATGATGATGATGATAATGATGGCATTTATTAAGAGCTTACTATGTGCAAAGCACTGTTCTAAGCACTGGGGAGGTTACAAGGTGATTAGGTTGTCCCACGGAGGGCTCACAGTCTTAATCCCCATTTTACAGATGAGGTAACTGAGGACCAGAGAAGTTAAGTGACTTGACCAAAGTCACACAGCTGACAAATGGTGGAGCCGGGATTTGAACCCAAGACCTCTGACTCCAAGGCCCGGGCTCTTACCACTGAGCCACGCTGCTTCTTGTGAAGGATCACAGGCCAGGGTAGAAAAGGTCAGTGGCAAGAAAGATGAGGGTGAGGTATACTGATAAGGTTAATGTTAGAAGGGTGAAGTGTGCCAATTGGGTTGTTGTAGGAATCACTGAGGTAAGGTAGGAGGGGGCTGACTGACTGTTTTAAAGCCAAAGGTAAGGAGCTTACACCTATTACAGTGCTCTGCACACAATGAGTGCTCAATAAATATTGATGAAAGTGATGATTGGGAAGTTGTTTATTACTATTATCATTGTTATTATTATAGAATTTGCTAAGCACTATGTCAATCAGAGTGCCAAGTGCTATGGTGGAGACAAGATCATCAGGTCAGACACAGTCCCTGTCCCACATGGGGCTCACTGTCTAAGTAGGAGGGAGGACAGATATTGAATCCCCATTTTGCAGATGAGGGAACTGAGACTCATAGGGGTTAAGTGACTTGCCCAAAGTCACCCAGCAGGGAAATGGCAGAGCCAGAATTAAAACCCAGCTCCTCTGATACCAGGCCCATGCTCTTAGATTATGTACATACTATTTTCTGTAGGACTTCACAGCCAAACAGCAAATCAAGAGAATTAGGTTCTGTGGGGAGCTACAAAGAAAGGACATGATGTGGTCACTGCTGTTAAAAAGTTTTTAGCCTGGATGCTATTCACCCTTTTACCTCGGAACCCGACTTGTTTCCTTGCTGATCAAGAACCATTTTTGGCTACAGCTGTATTTACAGGTGCAAACATGTGGCAACAGGGAATTTATGGATAACAGAGTAAAGCCTCTGATACTAGTACATGTTTGCTACCAGCTGCTGCACCTTAAACAAGTGACTCCTGTAATCTTGCCCTAGAAGACCTCTCCTTTCACACAATTCTGAAATGAGAGAGAGGGGAGCATAACTCCAGCATTGATCTCCAACGCAGGTAGAACAGAAACCCGGGGAGAGATTCATTCATTCAATTTTATTTATTGAGCGCTTACTGGGTGCAGAGCACTTTATTAAGCACTTGGGAAAGTACAATACAATAATGAACAGTGCCATTCCCTGCTCAAAATGAACTCACAGTCTAGAGTAGGGGAGACAAATATCAATACAAATAAATAAAATTACAGATATGTACACAAGTGCTTTGAGGCTGGGAGGGGGGAAGAGCAAAGGGTAGGGAATGTCTCTATTGCCGAATTGTACTTTCCAAGTACTTAGTACATTGCTCTGCACACAGTAAGCTCTCAATAAATACGACTGAATGAATGAATGAATGAATAAATAAATAAAATTACAGATAAGTACATAAGTACTTTGGGGCTGGGAGTGGGGAAGACCAAAGGGAGCAAGTCAGGGAGATGCAGAAGGGAGTGGGAGATGAGGAAAAGTGGGGTTTAGTCTGTGAAGGTCTCTTGGAGGAGATGTGCATTCAATAAGGCTTTGAAGCAGAGGAGAATAGTTATCTGTCGGATTAGAGGAGGGAGGGCATTCCAGGCCACAGGCAGGATGTGGGCTAGGGGTTGGGCAGCAAGACAGGCAAGATCGAGGTGCAGTGAGAAGGTTAGCACTAGAGGAGCAAAGAGTTTGGGCTGTAGGAGAGAAGTGAGGTGAGGTAGGAGGGGGCAAGGTGATGGAGTAAAACAAAAAGCAAATTTTACATTTTTAAATAGGATACCAAATCAAAGTATTTTAATTCTAGATGAGAGTCAAAGGACTGGATTGTTCATAGATTGTAAGCCCCTGGAGGGAGAGGGTGATGCCTAATTCCAACCTGTGCACCCTTTCCCAGCACTTAGTACAGTGCTCTGAGCATAGTAAGCATTTAATAAATAACATTACTACTACTGGCAGTAACCTGATTTCTACCTTGCTCTTTATGCCATGAGGAATTTTCCTTCTGCATCCTCTTATCCAAGCTAAGTGCTCCCTCTCCCCTGACCCTATGCTTGGACTGGTCTGCAAGAATGCTCTTGTGGCTTTAGCTTTTATCAAAAGGATCATCTTGTTTGGCTACCAGCATCCCCAAAGTTGAATCAATCCCAGCTCTGCCCTTGAAAATGTGACCTACCTACTCATCATCACTATGAGACCTGGGATAATGGTGGATGACATTTCAAAACCTCCCCAGGAAATGCGATATGAGGGCTCCAGTGAAGACCATGCTTTTAATACACTGTAGATTACGTCTTCTCATCCATGTAAGACTGTCCATCCACCAGTGAGGTAATTCAAGTGGACACTTAGTCTGTCTTTTCCATTTGGGTTGCCATCCTTTCAAATGCAAAGTCTAATATTCCTCTGGCTGGGATATGCAATAGAGCGGGAGGTATGGTTTTAATTTTTCAGACTTTTCCTCTGCAAACAACCTTAAACACTTTATAGTGAGGGGGATGGGATTTGCATTTGCTGTGTCTGGTCAGTTTTAAAGTGATATCTGTTCTGAATCAGACTAACTTTTAAGGTTGGTTTCACTCAGTGTAGGGTTTACTGTCTTAAAAAATTATGCATCCCATGATGAAGCTCATCCAATCCCCATCAGTCCTAAAGAGGTCCAAAACATTTTATGTAACTGACTACACATAAACATATAATAATGCACCCGAACAAACAGGGAGCTTATGATTTACAAATCCAACCCCTGGGATTGGGCCCTGAAGATTTCAAGAATCCTAAATAAAGTGCAATACTCCCAGTACACCATTTTTTTGTGGTTTTAGTGTCAGGAATTTTGTTATGAAATGTGATGTTTAATCTTAGTACTAGAAAGTCAATACAACTGGTGTTTGAGTCCCTGAAAAATGAATTATTCACTGGCCTAGAGAACTCTGAACCCTGTTAACTGTCATCTACTTTCTGGATTTGGGGTTCAAAGGTGGGTAGGGAATGTGTCTGCCAACTCTGTTGTAATGTACTCTCCCAAGCACTTAGAACAGTGTTCTGCACATAGTAAGCACTCAGTAAATACCACTGATGATGATGATTATGATGATGGTGATTGGGGGGCATTGTTTAACAAATTGGCATGATGGTGCCAATGTTGTTAGTGCAAAACTGTCAACTGGCTCACCTTCACAACCAAATATTCCCTGTAGGATCAGTCCCACTATAATTCCCTGATGTCTTCTTGTTTATACCCCTCCACCTCTGCATCAAACTCCTTACCACTTACCATCGGCTTTAAAGCACTCAATCACCTTGCCTTCTCCTACCTCAGCTTGCTACTCTCCAACCATAACCCAACCCAGACACTTTGCTCCTCTAATGCCAACCTACTCATGTACCTAGATCTCATCTATCTTGCCACCACCCTCTTGCCCATGTCCTGCCTCTTGCCTGGTATGCCCTCTCTTTTTGTATTTAACAATTACTCTCCCCACCTTCAAAGCCTTACTGAAGGCACATCTTCTCCAAGAGGCCTTCACAGACTAAGCACTCATTTCCTCTTTTCCCACTCCCTTATGCTTCGCCCTGACTTGTTCCCTTGCCCCACAACACTTATGTGCATATGCATAGTTTATTAATTTATGTTAATGTCTATCTCCTCCTCTAGACTGTAAGCTCATTGTGAGCAGGGAATGTGTCTTTTATATTGTTGTGTTGTACACTCCCAAGCACTTACTACAGTGCCTTGCACACAGTAAGCACTCAATAAATACAATTGATTGGTTGATGTGCCTGAAGAGCATAGTCACCTGCAAGGAATAGTTACCAAACTAGTATAGCAAAGAGAAGCAGTGTGGCTCAGTGGAAAGAGCATGGGCTTTGGAGTCAGAGGTCACAGGTTCGAGTCCCAGCTCTGCCAGTTGTCAGCTGTGTGACTTTGGGCAAGTCACTTAACTTCTCTGGGCCTCAGTTTCCTCATCTGTAAAATGGGGATTAAGACTGTGAGCCCCCTGTGGGACCACCTGATCACCTTGTACCCTCCCCAGCTCTTAGAACAGTGCTTTGCACATAGTAAGCACTTAATAAATGCCATTAAAAAAGTGGAAGAAGCAGTGTGGACCAGTGGATAGTGCCCGGGGCTGGGAATCAGAAATACATGGGTTCTAATCCAGGCTCAGCCATTTGTCTGCTGTGTGACCTCAGGTAAGAAATTTAACTTCCCTGTGCCTCAGTTACCTCAACTGTAAAATGGGGATTAAGACTGTGAGCCCTATGTGGGACAGGGTCTGTGTCCAATCTGATTAACTTTTATCTACCCCGGCATTTAGTACAATGCCCGGCACGTAGTAGGGTGCTTAACAAATAATATACATAAAAATCTTGTGTTGGTGCTCATAGATGGAAATATTTCCTGATTCCTTGTTACAGTTTTAAGCACGGCACCATTCAATAGTTTGAACAGGATTGGATTTATCACATAGCTCTTCTTCACTCTGACAGTGATAGGGAAAGATAAGACAGTGCACCTTCAACACTGAATTGACCAACAACAGCATCAGTGTAGTTTCTGTAAGTAGGGACCTTACTACCAATCAATCATATTTATTGAGTGCTTACTGTGTGCAGAGCACTGTACTAAGCGCTTGGGAAGTACAAGTTGGCAACATATAGAGACGGTCCCTACCCAACAGTGGGCTCACAGTCTAGAAGACTTACTACTAAGTTTACTACTTCTAAGTCTACTAAGAAGATCTTACTACTAAGATACCAGCACAAGTTTTGTCCTAAGATATGAAATACTGATGAATGCAAGATCTATATAAACAGTTTAGATGTATTGGTGTTGCTGGCTGCGCTTTTGCTGTTATCTGGCATCCTGCAAAGATCCTATTGTGTTTTGGACTGAATGCTCATTGCAATTCAGGGAGTGAATACTTGACTATGATTATGGGAAGCAGCATGGTCTCATGAAAAGAGAGAAGACCTGGAATTCTAATTCCAGAATTAGAAGGACCTGGGTTCTAATTCCAGCTCTACCGCTTGTCTACTGCACGATGTCAGGAAAGTCACTTAACTCATCTGTATTTCAGTTAACTCATCTGTAAAATGGGGATTAACACTGTGAGGCCCATGTGGTTCAGGGACTGTGTCCAACCTGATTATCTTCTATCTACCCCAGCACTCACTACAGTGCCTGGCACATAGAAAGCACTTACCTAATACCATTTTAAAAAAGAAGATCCTCAGTAGGTTTCTGGGTAGAATCATGCCAGCAGTGGAAATCAGTGAAATGCCCCACAAGTTATGACAGCCAGTTTTCTCCTCTTTCTTCTTGAATATCACAACTATGTGATATCTTTGTGGCATTTTTTTTGGTAATCCTCCATTGTATTTTACCATATACTTAATACAGTTATCTACACCCATTAGGTACTAAATAAATAGAATTGATTGATTAGGCTATCACTGGATTATGCATCCACAGATAAAATTGGCCTAGAGATAGCTGGGAAAGGTGGTTGTCTCAAAAACTATGGAAGTTTTGGGAGTTAGTGGGTGATGGAGAAAAGAAAAGGGCAAAAAAAATGGATAGAGACTGAAAATCCTTATATCTGTGGATTTGGAATCCTTAGAGACTGCTCTTAAAATTTATTATTCAATGCCACTCTTTCTTTTGCTTCCAAATGCTCCAACTTGGAGGAGTGTAGGGATCTGGGGGAAAGTCACCATACCCCCACCAAGAAAATGCCATTTCTGTTGGGATAATTCCACCAAGGTTCTAGACCACCTTTGCTCCCATTTCTTATTTCCCAGATGGCTTAGGGAATAGGGAGCAGATCATGGGAGGAGGGCAGGAAATCTCTATCTGAAGGAGAATTTTCAATCCTCCCTGGTCAGTTTCAGCCAAACCAACATAGAAATATTGCGATGATCTCCAGTTACCCCTTTTAAAGATTGTGTGTTTGTGAATGTGTGCTTGCGCATACATGTGCCCACAAATCAAAGCACCGGGATCAAACTCTGAAAATATTCACAGCAATGAGACTGGACCACATCTGTGGAGAAACTGATCAGAGGAGAATTCAGCACTCCATAGCTTAGTACCCTCTGTGGCACTTGTCCAATGTGCAATTCAGCCCCTGCCATTAAAGATGCTTCTTTTTGGAATGATTGGGTATATAGGAGGTCTCTGGGTTTAGGAGATTATTAGAATAATTGATTACTGTATCAGCCTCTTAGAAACCTCCCAGCCTCCTGTCTCTCCCTACTCCAGTCCTTACTTCACTCTGCTCCCTGGATCATTTTTCTACAAAAATGTTCAGGACATGTTTTCCCACTCCTCAAGAAACTCCAGTGGTTGCCCATCCACCTCCACATCAAACAAAAATTCCTCACCATTGGCTTTAAAGCACTCAGTCACCTTGCCCCTTCCTACCTCACCTCACTACTCTCCTACTACAACCCAGCCTGCATGCTTCACTCCTCTACTGCTAACCTTCTCACTGTACCTCCATCTTATCTATCTCCCTGACGACCCCCTCACGCACATCCTCCCTCTGGCCTGGAATGGTTTCCCTCCTCAAATCTGACAGACAATGACTCTCCCCCACTCCAAAGCCTTATTGAAGGCACATCTCCTCCAAGAGGCCTTCCCTGAATAAGCCCTCCTTTCTTCTTCTTCCATTCCCTTCAGTGTCACCCTGACTTTCTCCCTTTATCGTCCCCACAGCACCTAAGTACATATCTAATTTATTAATTTATATTAATGTCTGTCTCCCCCTCTAGATTGTAAAATAATTGTGGGCAGGGAATGTGTCTGTTTATTGTTACGTTGTGCTCTCCCAAGTGCTTAGTACAGTGCTCTGCACACAGTAAGTGCTCAATAAGTACGATCAAATTGAATTGAAAAGAATTCAATTGGGTGAATGCTGGTTGAAAGTGGGCCACAAGGGGTTCAAGTCCCATTTGTGCCTCAGGGTTCCGACACACCCCTTCTCTATCCATGAGGCTTAGGCTCTTACCTATAGCCAAAAACAACTGGTGTCTTCTACAGTTGAGATTCTTGGGAATGAGTAATGGAATATGAGGTATCACATTTGGCATTCACATAGTTCAGAGCTGGCATCTCTGGGAAGCAGAGGAATCTGATGCCCAGAAATCAGAGATGACCAGAATTGGGAAGAGGAAATCCAACTGAGACTTCTCTTTTCCCCAAGAATGGAACAAATGATAGCAATTTTTTTTAAAAAAACCTAAAACCCCATCTCAACCCAGGTGCACTAAACCTTTTAGACATGTCTGGAACAAGTTTCATGGGCGCACTAGAGATTTTACGGTTTTGGGTGGAAACCCTGTTTAACTTGGCAACCATGTTTAACTTCAGGCAAGTTTCATTTTGAGTTTGGGAGGTGAGGGGGTTTAGCAAAAGTCACTACTGGCATTTAATACCCTGGAGTCATGACCCTCTTGTATAGCACACTGCTTGACCTCTCTTCCATGGTAGTGGCATTGCAGGGGTGAAATTGGAACAGATCCTTGTTTGAATGATGCCAACAATGCTGGGATTTTGGAAAATCCAAGATACAGTGACCTCAGCTGAAGGATCTTTGAAAAAATAGAAGCCATTCATTATACTTTTTCACCTGAAAAATTCCCTTCGGCCTTCTCAAAACCAATGTCAGTGTTCTCAATGTGGAACAAAATGTCAACTAAATTAGAGAATTAAGGAATTAATAATTTTGTTCTTTCTGGTTGGCAGAAATCAGAGATGGAGCCTCTTATTGAGCAAATGCAATGACCAGCCAGTAAGGCTGAGGCAGAAAGACATGGCAGCAGTGACAGGCCCTGCCCAAAGCAGTTGCATCCATCAGCACAAATTTCCATGTGCCTGCAATCTGGTCTGGTCATACACGGAGGGTAAAAGAGTTGCCAGGTTTGGCATGCCAGTCAGAGAAACTTGTTTCAGTCTTTCTTTTTAACCAACAAGACCCTGAGGAAAATCCATCGGGGCCAGATCCATAAGCAGTATTGAATCCTGCCAACAGGGAGGTGGGCCAAAGGAAGCTACCCTCCAGCTCAATTGTTAAAGCAGCATTGCTGGGGGGGACAGTATCACACCATGTTCTTACCTCCAGTGCTGTCATTGATTCAAACTAAAAATAATCCCAGTTGTACAGGGAGGGAAGCAGGTGTAGTGGTGAAGCAGTGTGGCCTAGTAGATAAAGCAAGGGCCTGGGAGTCAGAGGGACATAAGTTTTAATCCTGGCTCTGCCACTTGTTGGCTGTATGACCTCAGGCAAGTTGCTTCACTTCTCTGTGCCTCAGTTACCTCATCTGTAGAATGGGGATTAAGACTGTGAGCCCCAAGTGGGACATGGACTATATCCAACCTGATTAGCTTGGATCTACCCACTACCTAGTACAGTGCCTGGCACATAGTAAATGCTTAATAAGTACCATATAAAATCAATCTCATCATCAGTATAGACTGAGGGCCTACTGTGATCAGAGCCCTGTACCAGGCATTTGGCATGGATGTATGTACCTCAGTTCCCTCATCTGAAAAATGGGGATTCAATTCTGTTCTCCAGTGTACTTAGACTGTGAGCCCAATGTGGGACCTGATTATCTTATGTCCATCTCAGTGCTTAGTACAATACTTGGCACAGAATTCTTAACAAATACCCCAATTATTATTATTATTATTATCATTACAAGTAAAAGACAGTGATCCATGCTTTTGGGAGGCTTAAGCTCTAATGGGGAAGACAGTAAAAATAACAATAATAGTAATAATAATGGCATTTAAGTGCTTATTTAAGTGCCTAGCATGAGGGTAAATATAATATGATCAGGTCAGGCACAGTCCCTGCCCCATACTAGGCTCACAGTCCAAGGGGGAGGGAGAACAGATGTGTAATCCCCATTGTACAGATGAGAAAACTGAGTCACAGAGAAGTCAAGTGACATGCTGAAGGTCATACAGCAGCATATAGCAGAGCCAGAATTAGAACCCAGGTCTCCTGACTCTCAGTACTGTGTTCTTTCCACTAGGCAATGCTGTTTCTCCTACAAATCAATGAATATACAATACATGAGTGTGTGAGTAGATATAAATAATGCAAATGGATAAATAAACCATTAACAAATACATAAACAGATGAGTGCATGAGAATACAGAGGTGGCTGAGGGAATGGGGAGGATTAATCAGGGAATGCTTCCTGAAGGAGGTAAATTCTTAGGCCACCGTGGACTATATTCCTCCTGGAAACACTAACCTTGGTTTTTCTGACACAGCCTGGTTAATCAATCAATCAATGGTAATTATTGAATGCTTACTGTGTGCGGAGCACTGTATTAAGTGCTTGGGAGAGTACCATAAAATAGAGTTTATAGAGACATTCTGCTTTCAAAAAGCTTACAATCTACTGGGAAAGTAGACATTAAAATAAATTACAGATATGGGAAGCAGCAGAGTATGAGGATAGGCATCAATCAATTAATGGTCTTTATTGAGCACTTACTGTGTGCATAGCACTGTACTAAGTGCTCTGGTGGGATATTACCATAGAGTTGGTAGACATGATCCTTGCCTTGAAATAATTTACAATCTATAGCCCCTAATTGTGGATGCCCCTCTTGGCTCTGTTCTGGCAGTGTGATAGATAACAAATTCAAGAGTCAATCCATGGAAGCAAAGTACTCCAATTCACATTGCCTTTCCATGCTGGGATTTGAGTGGCAGTTTTTTCCCCATGTCCGATCCCCAGTTATGCCCAGGATTAACCAAAGTCTAAACTAAGCACTGAAGTTCAAACTGAACATTTCAGTATCCTGTGATTGCATATGAACAAAATATTTCATGCCATTCACTAGTGTTCCTTTGGGGTGTCATGTTTTTTTTTTTTAATGTATTTTCCGGCTGGAGACAAAATATTGGCAGGTATAGAACATCATAGAGGGGTTCCTAAGAGCTGTGAATAGCTTCAGGAAATTATAGAGTTGGATTTCCTATGGGATGGCAGGTTATAGCAAGCAATAAATGCTCCTAGATGCTTACAGGATGACAGTGATGACTTCAGAACATAAGGGACCCTGTGGTTAATGACAGACTGCAAACTTGTATGGCAGGTCAATCCAGGTCATCTTATCAAATATCTCTTTGGTCTTGGCCTCCTACTAAAATATGCACTAACAGAACAATGCCCCAAACACTGCTGGCCTTTGTTGCTCAAGTGCCCCAAGGTAGAATATACATTCACCCTGACATTCCCTCCCTATACATACAAGTGGAGGGCTTTTCTTGGAAGCCCAGGTTGAACTCTGAGTAGCTGCACTATGCACTGCAAATATGAAGAATTTCCATATGGATTTCCATCCTACTGACTTGGAATAGAGAAGCAGCATCGCCTAGTGGAAAGAGCATGGGTCTTGGAGTCAGAGGACCTGGGTTCTAATTGTGGCTCAGCCAATTGCTTGATGTGTGACCTTGCACAAGTCACTTAACTTCTCTGTACCTCAGTTCTCCACTTCTCCCTCCTACTTAGATTGTGAGCCCCACAAAGGACAGGGACTGTATCCAACTTAAGTTGTATCTATCTTAGAGCTTAGAACAGTGTTTGACACACAGAAAGTGCTTAACAAATACCATTTAAAAAATCAAAGCTGGAAGGCTTGCCATGAAGACATTTTGAGGAACATATTTATTTAGGAAAAATAACTACCTATTATGCCTTGAAACTAGCTCTGAAATGATATATAATTGGTGGAATGACACAAGATGGGAGCTTTTAGGGAAATCATTTTAGATGTGCGTTACAAAACTGGTGATGAAGGAAATGACCTTTATACTAAATTGCACTAAATGTCAAAATGAGAAAAAAATATCATTTATGGCAACATCTGTAATGCTACATCCTTAAGAATTCTGGGCTGTAATGAATGTAGCAAGCTGTTTAGAAAACAGCTAAACGGCCTATGGAGTTCCAAGATTCCCACTATCAGCTGAGGTGCTCTCCTACTGGGAAATTAAGAAGAACCTATTTAAAATTTGTGCAAAATATTATCTAAAATAATTCATTTTATCCAGAGGCTTCAGAGAGTAATGAAACATGTTGTTTCTCTCCTTCTATTTCTTTCTCTCTCTATTTCTCTTTCAACTAAGAAATTATAGGACAAAGTTTCTTTTGGAGCTTTGGTAACTATTGGAACCTAATTATTTGCACACCTCCACACTCACATACTCCTTCCCACCCAAACCCACAGGCAGAGCTCGGTGTTCAATTGCAGTAGCTACACATGGTTCAGAATCTCATCTTGGGGTGGCTCACTAGTGAACTATATTTAACTCTCATGCTTCTAAAGAAAAACTTTAGATCACTTGATATCAGCTTGAGAATTACTGAGACATGCCATCATTATTATAAGAAAGCAGCAGGATACAGGAAGGGTAAAATAGGCTGGTTATATTTTTTTTCTATTAAGTTAATTTCCCAGACTGCAAGCTCATAATATAATAACCCACCACAGGTTGTTGGGGGTTTTTTGGATGATTTTTTTTTTTAATTTTGAACTGTGCCTTCCGAGATTTTTACAAAGCATGCTTGAGTATTGCAGTATCTTACATATTACAGTTACTGTGGACCTTAAATTGCTTTGTTGAAAATTAATAAGACATTTTCCACAGTGATCCCAGTGTTTTTCTTTTTTCTCATGGTTTAAAGTAACTTCTTGCTACATGCCCACAATAGAAAAAGAAATAACATTGCTATGTTACCAGCACAACAGTGCTAAATAGAGGCACAAAAGCGTCATTGTGTCTTTTGAGAAGTGTTACTTGAAGATGAAATGAGAGAAGACCATTGTATCTGGTTCTAAGGAATGAAACCTCAGTCAATACCTAACATTCCAGAGACCCAGTGACCATTTTGAAACACAAATAAATTCAGGGGGAAAAAAATCCATCTAGAAGTAAGAGTTTAAAACTTACAGAAATAAATTTCATGCAATGCTGAGCTTGTCCTCCTGCTATCCTGGGGAGGTCTGGGGGAAAAGCACCATCAATTTGAGAATCAAATCAATTGAGCGCTTACTCTGTGCAGAGCACTGTACTAAGCACTTCAGAGAGTGCACTATAACAGAATTAGTAGGCACATTCCTTGCCAAAAAGGAGTTTGCAGTATAGAGAGGGGGACAGATATTAAAATAAATTACAGATATGTACATACGTTTTATGGGGTGGTAGGTGAGGTGAATAAATGGTACAAATCCAAGTACAAGGGCAATGCAGAAGGGGGAGGGAGTAGGGGAAATGAGCTATTAGTTGGGGAAGGCCTTTTGGAGGAGATGTGATTTCAATAAGGCTTTGAAGGTGGGGACAGTGATCATCTGTCAGGTATGAAGGGGGAGAGAGTTTCAGGCCAGAGGCAGCGTATGGGCAAGGGGTCAGCAGTGAGATAGATGAGACTGAGGTACAGTGAGAAGGTTGATGTTATAAAAGGGAAGTGAACAAGCTAGGTTGTAGTAGGAAATTAGCGAAGTAAGATAGGAGGGGGCAAAGTGAGTGAACGCTTTAAAGCCAATTTTAAGAAGTTTCTGTTTGAGGAGAAGGTAAATGGGCAACCACTGGAGAAGGGGGGAAACATGGACTGAATGTTTTTTTAGAAAAATGATCCAAGTAGCAGGCTGATGTATGGACTGGACTAGAGATAGACAGGAGGCAGGGAAGTCAGCAAAGAGGGTGATGGAGAGTCAAGGCGGATAAGGATAAGTGCTTGAATCAACATTTTAGCAGTTTGGATAGAGAGATTCGAGTGATGTTGTGAAGGTAGAATGGACAGATTTGGTGGCAGATTGAATATGTGGGTTGAATGAGAGAGATGAGTTGAGGATAATGCCAAGTTTACAGGCTTGTGAAACAGGAAGGGTGCTGGTGCTGTCTGCAGTGTTGGGAAAGCCATGGGGAGGCCTAAGTTTGGTTGTAAAGATGAGAAGTTCAGTTTTGGACATGAGAGGCTCAAGGGATCAGTGGGACACCTGAGTAGAGATGTTCTGAAGGCAAGAGGAAATGAGAGACTGCAGAGAAGGAAAGAGATCAGGCTGGAGATTCAGATTTCAGAATCATCCACATAGAGATGGGAGTGAATGAGTTCTCCAAGGGAGTGAGTGCAGGTGGAGAATAGAAGGGATTCCAGAACTGAACCCTGAGGGACTCCCATAGTAAGATAATGGGAGGCAAAGGAGAAGCCCACTAAAGAGAATGAGAACGGTAGGCCAGAGAGATTGGAGGGGAACCAGGAAAGGACGATGTCAGTGAAGCCACGATTAGATAATATTTCCAGGAGAAGGGGGTGGTTGACAGTGTCTAAGGTATCTGAGAGGTTGAGGAGGATTAAGATGGAGCAGACGGCACTCGAGTTGGCAAAAAGGAGATCATTGGTGACCTTTAAAAGGACAGTATCCTTGGAGCGAAGGGGGTGGAAATCAGATTGGAGGGGGGATGTACATAAGTGTTGTGGGGCTGAGGATGGGGTGAATAAAGGGGTGAATACACCCTTCAAGTATAAGGGTGATGCAAAGGGAGAGAGACTGGGGGATATGAGGGCTTAGACAGAGAAGGCCTCTTGGAGGAGATATGATTTTAATAATAACCTCTTCCTCCACCCCACCTCACCCACTCACCAACTTGGTCATACCCTCGACCTCATCATCTCCTACCGCTGCACTGTGTCCACCCTCACCAACTCTGTAATCCCTCTCTCTGATCATAATCTTCTCACCTGCCTCCTCACTCACACTCCTTTCCCCTGTAAATCCGTATTACTCCCTCACAGAGATCTCCGCTCTCTGGACCCCACCCATCTTTCGGAGCGCCTCACACCCCACCTCGCCGCCCTCTCCTCTCTACCCAGTCTTGATGATCAGATTACTGCTCTCAACTCTACCCTTTCTACTCAGCTAGACTCACTCGCTCCCCTTTCCCTTCGCCGCTCTCACACCACTAACCCACAGTCCTGGATCACTGCCACTGTCCGCCTCCTTCGCTCTTATGCTCGAGCTGCCGAACGCTGCTGGCGAAAGTCTAAACACCACGCCAACCTCGTTCACTTCAAGTTTATCCTTTCCTGCCTTAGCTCAGTCCTCTCTTCTGCCAGACAAAACTATTTCTCCTCCCTTATTGACAGCCATGCCCATCACCCCCGCCAGCTCTTCCGTACATTCAACTCCCTTCTCAGGCCCCCGGTTCCTCCCCCTCCTCCTTCCCTCACCCCCAACGATCTGGCTTCCTACTTCATTAACAAAATTAAATCCATCAGGTCCGACCTCCCCAAAGTCTCTTCCCCCCTTTCTCCAACCCCCCGGCTCTCAGCACTCTCTGCTACTCTCCCATCCTTCCCAACGGTATCCTCAGAGGAGCTCTCCTCCCTCCTCTCAAGTGCTACTCCGGCCACCCGTGCTTCTGACCCCATTCCCTCTCATCTCATGAAATCTCTCGCTCCATCCCTTCTCCCCTCCTTAACTTCCATCTTCAACCACTCACTCTCCACTGGTTCCTTCCCCTCTGCCTTCAAACATGCCCATGTCTCTCCCATCCTAAAAAAACCCTCTCTTGACCCCACCTCACCTTCTAGTTATCGTCCCATATCCCTCCTACCATTCCTTTCCAAACTCCTTGAACGAGTTGTCTACACGCGCTGCCTAGAATTCCTCAACAACAACTCTCTCCTCGACCCCCTCCAGTCTGGCTTCCGTCCCCTTCATTCCACAGAAACTGCCCTCACAAAGGTCACCAATGACCTCCTGCTTGTCAAATTCAACGGCTCATACTCTGTCCTAATCCTCCTCGACCTCTCAGCTGCCTTTGACACTGTGGACCACCCCCCTTCTCCTCAACACGCTATCTGACCTTGGCTTCACAGACTCCGTCCTCTCCTGGTTCTCCTCTTATCTCTCCGGTCGTTCTTTCTCAGTCTCTTTTGCAGGCTCCTCCTCCCCCTCCCATCCTCTTACTGTGGGGGTTCCCCAAGGTTCAGTGCTTGGTCCCCTTCTGTTCTCAATCTACACGCACTCCCTTGGTGACCTCATTCGCTCCCACGGCTTCAACTATCATCTCTACGCTGATGACATCCAGATCTACATCTCTGCCCCTGCTCTCTCCCCCTCTCTCCAGGCTCGCATCTCCTCCTGCCTTCAGGACATCTCCATCTGAATGTCTGCCCGCCACCTAAAGCTCAACATGTCGAAGACTGAACTCCTAGTCTTCCTCCCAAACCTTGTCCTCTCCCTGACTTTCCCATCTCTGTTGACGGCACTACCATCCTTCCCGTCTCACAAGCCCGCAACCTTGGTGTCATCCTCGACTCCGTTCTCTCATTCACCCCTCACATCCAAGCCGTCACCAAAACCTGCCGGTCTCAGCTCCGCAACATTGCCAAGATCCGCCCTTTCCTCTCCATCCAAACTGCTACCCTGCTCATTCAAGCTCTCATCCTATCCCGTCTGGACTACTGCACCAGCCTTCTCTCTGATCTCCCATCCTCATGTCTCTCTCCACTTCAATCCATACTTCATGCTGCTGCCCGGATTATCTTTGTCCAGAAACGCTCTGGGCATATTACTCCCCTCCTCAATAACCTCCAGTGGCTACCAATCAATCTGTGCATCAGGCAGAAACTCCTCACCCTGGGCTTCAAGGCTCTCCATCACCTCGCCCCCTCCTACCTCACCTCCCTTCTATCCTTCTACTGCCCAGCCCGCACCCTCCGCTCTTCCGCCGTTAATCTCCTCACCGTACCGTGTTCTCGCCTGTCCCGCCATCGGCCACCGGCCCACGTCATCCCCCAGGCCTGGAATGCCCTCCCTCTGCCCATCCGCCAAGCTAGCTCTCTTCCTCCCTTCAAGGCCCTGCTGAGAGCTCACCTCCTCCAGGAGGCCTTCCCAGACTGAGCCCCTTCCTTCCTCTCCCCCTCGTCCCCCTCTCCATCCCCCCATCTTACCTCCTTCCCTTCCCCACAGCACCTGTATATATGTATATATGGTTGTACATATTTATTACTCTATTTATTTATTTATTTATTTTACTTGTATATATCTATCCTATTTATTTTATTTTGTTGGTATGTTTGGTTTTGTTCTCTGTCTCCCCCTTTTAGACTGTGAGCCCACTGTTGGGTAGGGACTGTCTCTATGTGTTGCCAATTTGTACTTCCCAAGCGCTTAGTACAGTGCTTGATGATGATGATGATGATGATGATAAGGCTTTGAAAGTGGAGAGAGTGATTGTCTGTTGCATATGAAGGGGGAAAGAGTTCCAGGTCAGAGGCTGGGCAGGGGTGAAGGGTCAGCAGTGAAATAGATGAGATCGAGATCTAGTGAATAGTTCGGGGTTAGAAGAATGAAGTACAGTTCCTCTAAACAACCTGTTTCCATAGTCAGAGACAGAATATTGGGCTGGATGGACCTTTGGTCACACCCAGTAATAATTACGGCCTTTTAAACTCTCATCCCCCATAGCTGGAAACTCCTACCTTAAAATGAGTAATTTTAGCCCATTTGCCTATATTTCTAGAGGAACATGTGAACCAAACCCTAAATTCTTTGTAGGATTGAATTGCTCTCTACTCTCTGTTCTGGAAGTGAGCAAGGAAACTCATGAATGATTCTGAACCACTCTGCAGAATCAGTAATGGGCTATGGGTTGAAAGTTAGCCTTTGGAAGACAGAGGTGTGGGATCAGCCTGCACCTGGGAATCCTTCCACACAGTCCAAATGTTTCACTTCGTGGCATGATCCTGAATGCAATCTAAATTCTGCTACACTAGTCGACAAGAAACATTTAGACAAAGAAGTAGAAAACTAAATCAATAAGGCCAGAATGCCCCTTGGGAGACTGACAGAATGTGGCACTAATGTGGCCTGAAGTGTTCCATTATACTGCTAAGCCACTGAAGTGTAAAGATGGCTGTGAGAACAGGGACTGCTTTTCATGGCCCATCACAGTTCTTGAGCAGTTTCCTCAACATCACCTTTGCATCATTCTTAACTTCAATTGGCAATGCCAAGGGCCTGGAGCTCAGGCAGTCCACAAGTTTAAAGAACAGTATAACTTTGCTGAAAAGGATGTATTAGAACAAATGATAGCAGAACTCTCTAGCAAATGTTGAGAGGTGATTTGACGTGGGGAGACAAATCAAGAAGGGCAGCAGACATGGTTTTAAAGATTCAGTGAATCAAAACCTTAGACTATGTGGCAACAGTGATTTTTTTTCAGGTAGAAGTTTGTGAAGACACTTAATGATACCAAGAGACAAAATAGAAAACAGCACTATGTACTACAAATAGCAATCGAACAGCACAACAAAGGGCAATCTTTTATTTTGCATTCATTCTTTTGATAGTACACATTAAAGTATTTTCTATTTGCATAGAACTGTACTGGGCATTTGGGAAGGTAGAATAATAATAATGGTGGTATTTATTTAGCACTTAATATGTGCTAACCACTGGGGTAGATAAAGGATAATCAGATGGAAGGCAGTCTCTATCCTATATGTGGTTCACAGTTTAGTAGGTAAGGAGGGCAGGCATTTTATCCCCATTTTACAAATGAGGAAATTAAAGGCAGAGAGAAGTTAAGTGACTTGTCCAAGGTCACAGAGTAGGTATGTGGTGTACCTGCAACCAGAACCTGGGAATCCTGACTCCCACTCCTGAGCTCTTTCCACTAGGACATAAGGTAAAAGACATGACTCCAGCTCTCAAAAGTTTGCAATTCAATTTACAATATGAAAGGGAATGTCACTTGGCCACTATTCTTTTCAGCCACATTTACACATAGGAGAAAATTCACTCTGTCACTACCGGTCATCTTCAAACAGTCAGGGCAACTCTATGACTACAGGCCAGAATTCAAGAGTCCTGGGTAGCTCTGGCCAGTCTTCACTGGTGCTCACTCCTGAAACCTCTGGAGTCAGAAGTAATGGATCTGAAAATGACCACCGCCCACCCCCCCTTCCTCCCTGGCTTGGGGATAAGAGGTCTTAAAGTATAATTCATGTGTACCTATAAAGCCTGGATTTCTGACCAGTGCAATTGCTGGTTCCAATTATGTGCCTATGGCATCAGAGGGCTCAGAATAATACTTTCTGGTTGGTAAGCTTACCAAACACCTTTAATCATTGCAATTTCAGTCCTAAAATACACAATGGACAAATCTTAGACAAATTCTGAAAAGACTTTTTGCATCAGGTGCCGGAGCTCAGGCAGTCTACAGGTTTGAAGCACAATATAGCTTTGCTGGATGAGACATATTACAACGAATGATAGCAGAATTCTCAAGCAAATACTGAGAGGCAATTTGATGTAGGGAGATTGTAATCAAGGAGGGCCGCAGCATAGCCTAGTGGATAGAGCTTGGGCCTGGAAATCAGAAGTACCTGGGTTCTAATCCCAGCTCTGCCAGTTGTCTGCTATGTGTCCTTGGGCAAGTCACTTAACTTATCTGTGCCTCAGTTCCCTCATTTGTTAATTGGGGATTAAAACTGTGAAGCTCTTTGTGGGATGGGGACTTTGTCCAATCAGTTTGCCCTAATATCTACCTTAGTACTTAGAACAGTGCTCAACAAATATTATCATCAAGGAAACCTCCATAAACTGTGAGTCAAGGCCTGGATGGATTCCTAATTTACTTTACCTTATTAGAATTCCTTTAACTTCGGGTAGAGAGTGTGGAGTAATAGAGACCTCAGGCTCACGTTTCACTCTGCTTGCTTTTGTTTCCTTTCAGATCTAATTCAGGAAGAAAGTTTGCAAGATTATGCTACCAGAAAAGAATTTAGTATTATGGAGTTGTTGGGTTTTTTTTTTCTGGCCACATTCCATTATGCCTGCTGTGTGAAATATAGACAAAGAGATGAACCACTATTATAGCTAAATATTCACTCCCAGTGGTAAGGAACAGAGCAAGACCAAGAATACACATACACAGATTGGGTTTGCTCATTCTTTCCTATCTTCCACAACTCCTTCCTTGTTCTCCCATCACACTGTGGCTGTAGGAGTAACTGATGTACTAGTAGTCATTGTATTTATTAAGCATCTACTGTGGGCAAAGCACTGCACTAATCACTAGGAAAGTGTACATGGACTCGAATTAACCCCAGTCCCTGCCCCTCAAGAGGCTCCAATCCAAAAATTAGGTGGGAAAAGTTCACAACAGACACATGAGGAAACTTGCTCCTCACCTTGCCTCACCTCCTCACCTTGCCTCACCTCCTCATGCACTTTACCACTCAAGTAGGCCTGCTTAGCGCCCAACAATGACAACAGTCACAGCCATAACCACTGCGGCCCCAGTGGTCTAAAATCACAAAAGGCAAATACTACAGCTTGTTCTCAGCCCTGTTCTCAGTTCATGGCAGGATGGGGCCCAATGTCTGGGTGGAGAGTAGCAGTTTTGGAGCGTCTTCCATGTGGGAAGGCTGGGTCCCTGAGCTGAAACTAGAATTCTCATGTCTCCCCTCGGCCCCACCAGAAATGGAGACAACCACTGCCCTAAGACTGTAAGCTCTTCCTCTAGTCTGTAAGTTTCTTGTGGGCAGGGAATATGCTTGGGAGAGACATATTCTACCAACTCTGCTTTACTGTATTCCCCCAGGCATTTAGTACAGTGCTCTGAACACAGTAAGCATTCAAACATTACCATTAATTGATTGATAATGCCTTTTTCTGGGGTAGAAACTTCTGCAACAACTTAAGATCTGTCTATCATTTGAACCCAGACATTTGCCAATGTTTTGTTCTAGGAAATGCTTAAGGTATTTTTGAAGATAACACTAGACTGTAAGCTCATTGTGGGCAGGGAAGATGTCACCAACTCTGCCATATTGTACTCTCCCAAGCACTTTGTACAGTGCTCTGCCCACGGTAAGAGCTCAATAAGTATGATTGATTGATAAGGACAGTGAAGTACTTTTTTTAATTAGTGTGTTTCTGATAAGACTGAGGTGAGGTGTGACTGGCAAGACTGTGAGCTTGTTGTGATCAGGGATTGTCTCTATTTGTTGCTGATTTGTACTTTCCAAGCACTTAGTACAGTGCTCTGCACACAGTAAGCTCTCAATAAATACGATTGAATGAATCCCCTTCCCTATTGTGTGTGCAAATAAAAGATAGGACGTTGATGTACTTTTGCATTTGCTATCCTCAGGATCTAGAACTAATTTTGCTTTTCCTTCTTTGTGTCCTAATCTTCCCACAGTCTCACTTCAAAGATAGTCATCCTATTTCTGATTGCTGTATAAGAGCATCTGTCTTCTGCTGCTATTAACAGCCAGAGGTTAGGCAACATTGTCTGTGGTTTTCTCCATGGAGTCTTGAAGGAGCTTCTGCTACCCTCACTGTTTATGAATACCCCCGTTTCAACTCACGATAGAGTAGCTGTTTGTGTATTTTGCTATCGTCCATTCTCCTCATGTATCTGGCCCAGCAAAAGTGTGATGCAATGACTGTTGCATAAGACTCCTTGTTTATAACTCTGTCTTGTCACTTGAGCTTAAGTATTGCATGTGGGTCACATTGATGAAACTGCCCTAATAGATTTGGTGGTGACTGTGGAGGTTAGAGGTCTCATAGCCATAAAGAAGGTTGGACACTAAAATTGCTCGGGACCTGTTTTGTGTATTAAGACATTTCCAGGATATCTCTCATTGTTGGCAAGAAGGGAGGGATATATGCTACCAGTGTTTCTGCCATTTAAACCCTGGACAAAGCAACCCAATTGGATTAGCTCTAAAACCACCACACCTCTAACAGTGGTTTTTTCCCCAAATTCTATTAGTCAACATACTTTTATATCAGAACAGATTAGAGAAGTTGCTAATGTGAAAATTGGTTGTGAAGGTAAAATTCTGCCAAGGAAACACATTGGGTAATTAACTGAAGCAAGTAACAGTTTTCTTGGCAAAACTCAAATGTGGTTTCCAGTTGCTGTGGTCTGAGCTAAAGAAAACTCTGTAATTGCAGGTTAAGCCAATGTGCAATGTAAATAACCTGAATAAAGCCGTCCTTTCTCGCTTTTAAACACTCTTGACTCCGTTATCTGATGCAGCAATGAAGCCAGTGATTAGTTCACTGGCATTTTCCTCAAGGTGCACAAATGTGACACCTAGGAACTGGACTGAAAGAGTCACTTTCAATCAGTTATTTTAACTCTGTTCCACACAGGCTACAAACCCCCCACCACAAGGCAGGTTACTAAGCATTTCATCCAGGCCTGTAAATGACTTAACAACAAATGGAATCAGGAAAAGCCCTTACATGGAAATGGAAGGAAAGGAGCCTGAGGCTTTGGTACCTCCTACCAGGCTATATGTTTTCTTAACAACATTTATCTATAGTCATGCACAACCCACAGCCCGGTGATGGGTAAATCGACGGGAGTTTGTGTTTCATTAACGAAATATTACAGATCACATTAATATCATGCATCTCCCTGTGCTATTCCGAAGAATTTTCCCTTAGGGAAGTTCATTGCAGATGTTGGCGTCCTTTAGTTGGGAGGAGTCCCAATTAGGTTAGAAACTGTTTTTATTTGGTCCAGTGAGAGGGAAGTGATTTTTCATGGAAAGGTGCTTTTTAAATTTAGACTGAAAGGAGAGCTGGTTAGTCTGAGAAATCCCAAATGGTGGTTTTAGCATTAATGTCCCCCTGGTATAATTCTGACAGTTGTGATTTGAAATATTGAGAAACAAGAAAGCCTGGAGGCAAAGGAAAGGGAAGAAAGGAAAGGAAGGAAAGGGAGAAAAGGGGAAAGAGGAGAGTGTGAAAACTGAAAAATTATAATCACTGCCCCAGGCACCTCTATTGCATTGGTTGGCATGAATTAAATGACCTCATACATCTTTTCCAGTTAGTGTGCCTCTGATTCTAAAAGTGTCAAAGAATCCTACAAGCTGCATTTGGGGGCACTATTATTTTTCAAGTTAAGTTACAGCATACATAACCAGCTAAAGCCTATTAGTCCATAATGGAAAATAAAATACAAATATGAATTTTGACAACATCTTGGGCAAATGGGAAAATTTCAGGAGATCATTTTCATGTTCCATTTATCTTTGAAAGTTTATAGGAAAAAAATTTTAAAGTACTAGAGCCACGTGAACCCCCCCCAAAATATTTTCTTGCATAGCAGTTAAACGATGTTTCCCGGGAAAAATGCTATAAGGACATTCTAGGGTACTTTCAACATCTGAGAAAGAGGTAAATGTGGAAAAAGTAAACTAAAAAAAGGCATACTGTACAGGCAACATGATCACTGTGACTTAATCTTAGGTATCGTGATTTCCCAAGAATATATTAGGTCCAGAGGGCACTCTCAAGCAGCCCACTGCAGGCACAAATTGATTTTCACTTTTGAGCAGCCTTTTCTAAAGACAGCAGATTCCTTAAAGCCTTTTGAATGAAATTTGAATGCCAAATATTCTTATGGCCATCAAAAATGTTCACAAATGATTGGCTTGGCAATTATGCCTTTGAACCTGGATGAAATTACCTCTAGAAAATATTCAATTTAAGGAAAAAGCCATTCTGGTGAAAAAAGAAATGTGTGTCTCTCCGGTATTTTATTTCCTAGTTAGCCCTTCCATTTGCTTTTCCCACAAGTGGTTGCTCTTTCATAGCTCTGCACCTAGATCTTGACTCTAGTTGCATAGCACATAGGAAACTTCCTCAAGGGAAAAACTCAGGTCGGTGGCCTGATGCATTTCAGTAGAAATTAAACAAGACACACGATAGGTTTGTGGCTTGCAAACTGGTTTCATGGTACCTTTAGACATGCACAGTGGATCCCTTGTTTGAAGCTGATAAGCTGCAAGTTCATAATGAACACAATTTGGAAGCAAAGAAGAAACCGGAGAACACTTCATCTCAGGACATTAAAAAATATTGATGAAAGATGTTTCTGCCCACCTTTGGGCATCTCTGTTGCAAGCTATCTTCCTTGATTCTCTCTTTGATTTGAACTCATGTACAAGTGTTGAAGAGCTCCCCCCTCTAGACTCTGAGCCCTTTGTGGGCAAGGATTGTCTCTCTTTATTGCTGTATTGTATTTTCCAAGCACTTAGTACAGTGCTCTGCATACAATAAGTGCTCAATAAATGTGATTGAATGAATTAATGAATGAAAAGCTCTCTTCTTGGGGAAGCTCCTGCCAATTCTGATAGGAGGGCCATGGCTCAGGCAGTAGGATTCTCATGACAAAAACGAAAGGGAAAAAACATGTACCTTAGGTAACCAGTAGTTTTCAGCTAAGTCAAAGTGATGCTTGACACCTCAATTAATGAGGTACTGTAGGACTCCGCAGCATTTTCTGGAAGCTTACATGCAAAGTTACAGGGACTACCTTAAGGACAGATGGTTAAAGTATTTTATTGCTCTGACAGTTCAGAGTAACTACCCTTGGGACACAGCTGCTCATCCTTGTAGTCCCATTCTAACTCCTTCTAAGAGTCAGTCCAACAGGATAACTTAGTCACTGCTGGCTGACAGGACAGGAGAAAAACCAACCCACTCAGAAAACCTCTCTGGAATGAATAATAATAATAATAATGATAATTATGATGTTTGTTAAACACTTACTATGCACCAGGCATAGAGAAGCAGTGTGGCTCAGTGGAAAGAGCACGAACTTGGGAATCAGAGGTCATAGGTTCTAATCCCGGCTCCACCACATGTCTGCTGTGTGACCTTGGGCAAGTCACTTAACTTCTCTGAGCCTCACTTACCTCCTCTATAAAATGGGGACTAAGACTGTGAGCCCCACATGGGACAACCTGATCACCTTATATCCCCCCCAGCGCTTAGAACAGTGCTTCACACATAGTAAGTGCTTAACAAATGCCATCATTATTATTATTATTATTATTATTATTATTGTATTAAGCACTGGGGTGAATACAAGTAAATCAGGTTGGACACAGTTCCTTGTCCCTCATGGGGCTCGCAGTCTTTATCCCCATTTTGCAGATGAGGTAACTGAGGCATAGAGAAGTGAAGTGACATGCCCAAGGTCACACAGAAGACAAGTAGCGGGACCAAGATTAGAACCCAGGTCCTTCTGACTCCTAGGCCCCCACTAGACAATGCTGCTTCATGAAGGAAATGAAACCCATTTGAAAAGCTTGCCAGACATGAAGTAGAGGAGGCAGGCCAGGGAGCCTTGGAGAATTATTCCAGCCATGACAATAAGCCACTGTCATGGGGCCAGTCAGATTCATGTTTCTTTACACTTTCAGTGGAGATAAGGGCACTGGCATTTCTCTCATCTCTCCGCAATACTCAGCAAATTCATCAAATTTGTAAGCACTTGGTTTCCTCAGACACAGATTCTATTTAAGTACCAGAAATTATTTGGACTTGTATATGTGAAAAGAACTTGTAATGGATAACCACCAGCTGTAAAAGCTGATTTTCACAAAGCTTGGTGGCTTTGGGATTCATCCATAGCTAGGACAGTGCACTTGGGAGAATAATAATAATAATAATAATATTTGTCAAGCGCCTACTATGTGCCAACCACTGTTCTAAGCACTGGGGTAGATACGAGGTAATCAGGTTATCCCACGTGGGACTTGCAGTCTCATTCCCCATTTTACAGATGAGGTAACTGAGGCACAGAGAAATTAAGCGATTTGCCCAAAGTCACACAGATGACAAGTGGTGGAGCTGGGATTAGAAGCCATGACCACTGACTCCCAAGCCAGGGCTCTTTCCATTAAGCCAGGCTGCTTCTTTTGTGCTAGATTAATGTGCTAGGTTTCATTTTGCCCCTCTGGGCTTTGTGGTAGTGACCCTTTGATCCCCAGCTCCTTAGTTCTCTGGACGGTCTCCTTCCTTGTGTCACAAGATTTCTGCCTTCATTCACCATTAGGCCATCTTAGCTTTGCCTAAGACCAATTCCTCACTTGAGTTTGCCCCTTGCCACCCTGCCAGGCAATTAGGGGGAACTGAGTTTAGCTCTGCCCAGGAGCAAAAACTAACAAACCATGAGGTGCCTAGTTTCACTGCTCCTTCTCAGAAGGAAGCTGGTCATAAGCTACTGCATCACTGCCTCTGTTTCAAACAGAAGGAGGACAGAACCTGGTCTATGGTGCAAACTTTTGTTTTCTCTTTTCTCCCCCTCTGTGTGTTGGCCTAAATCACATCATGGAAGCTCAAATTTCAGTCCACACAGTGAGATCAGATATACAGTACCAAGTGCATGTGCAACATATTATGAATAAAGCCTTAAAAAGCTCTCTTTCATAGCTGTTTATGTTATGTGATTGAGTTCTGAGAGGGAAAGAATTTGACAAGACCAAAGGTTACTCTGGCTTTTCTACAACTGATATTAACTAAAACTTAAACAATTAACTTCAAGAAAATATGTTACCTTTCGAGGGGCATTTGAAAGTCAGACCTGTAGCATGCTACTGACATTCAATGGCAATTATAATTATAATTCTGTAGCAGAAAGATATCTCCTTCCGGTCCCGAGGATGTGGATCCTCACTCAGGTAAAGTCCACAAAACAGCAAGATGCCCCACTTAGGATTGTGTAGTAACCACCAAAAGAGAAGGCAACAGCCAATTCAATCTTGGGCAGATGTGTCACCACCCAAATGTTTTCCATATCCTCATCCAGGATTGTTGTAGTTTTAGACAGTTCCTATGGGAACATCATGCCAGGACACATTAAAATATGCTAATGAATACAGCCTGACATACTGGGTGTTAGGGGGAATGAAAGGGGGACTCTGGCCAAGGCCTTTTATAGTCACTAGGGCTCTCTAATTCACAGCACAACTTCCTAAATCAGCCCTCCTTTTAAGGAGGCATGACAGCCAAGTCTGAATACTTCAGTGTTGGATAATATGTTTTTGAGAGGTGGCTCATTTGCTGTGGGCCCTCACCCCTGCCCCACTTCCTCAAGTGGCATTATTATGGTTAATAATATTTGTGGTATCTTTGTTGAGCACTTACTATTTGCCAGGCGCTGTATTAAGTGCTGGGGTGGATACAAGAAAATCAGGTTGGACACAGTCTCTGTCCCTGATGGGATTCACAGTCTTAATCCCCATTTTACAGATGAGGTAAATGAGGCACAGAGAAGTGAAGTGACTTGTCCAAGGCCACACAGCAGACAAGTGGCAGACCTGGAATTAGAACAAATCACCTAATCAGATTGAACACAGATTGAATCATGTTTAACACAGTTCACGTCCCACATGGGACCCCCAGTCTTAACACTCATTTTACAGATGAGGTAACTGAGGCACAAAGAAGATAAGTGACTTCTCCAAGGTCACACAGCAGACAAGTGGCAGAGCTGGGATTAGAAGTCAGGTCCTGCTGACTCCCAGGCCCATTCTCTATCCACTAGGCCATGGGATACTGCATTCCATGGGTCAGAAACATGGAGCCAAGTTTGACTTAGTCCACGCCAGCTCCAAATTGTCCCCGACTGGGCTCAGGAGTGGAAGAAGCCAAGCCCAAACCAAAATGGGCCTGGGTTCACTTCCAGAAAGTGCTATCATACATGTACAGCTATCCCCAGGATGCTGCCCAGCCACTCAGGAACCAACCATGGCTGCTTAGAGCTACTACAGCTACTGTGTTCCATGACCTCCTGGCCCCACAATGGAGGTGTGCGGGAGGTTGTAGGAGGCCAGCAGATGCTCGATCCTAGTTTGACCCACTGGGCCCCAACATAATTATAGGCAAACTAGACCCTTCAAGGTTCAAAGACATGCAGGATCCTAGGGCCAGATCCATTTCCTTCTAACCCGTGAACAGACCCTTGCTCTCAGTTATCCTGCCTCCATCTTACAGATAATGCCTTTTTTTTCCCTACGGCATTTGTTAAGCACTTACTATATGCCAGGCACTATAATAAGCCCTAGAGTAGATAATAATAATAATAATGGTATTTGCTAAGTGCTTACTATGTGCCAGGCATTGTACTAAGCGCTGGGGTGGATACAAATTGTCCCTGTCCCACGAAAGGCTCACAGTCTCAATCCCCATTTTACAGATGAGGGAACTGAAGCACAGTGAAGTGGAATGATTGCCCAAGGTCACATAGCAGACAAGTGGCAAATCCAGGATTAGAAACCATGACCCTCTGACTCCAGGCCCGTGCTCTATCCATTACACCATGCTGCTTCTCTACTAATCAGGTTGAACACAATTCATGTCCCCCAAAGGACTCCCAGTCTTAATCCTCATTTTGCAGAGAAGGTAACTGAGGCACAGAGAAGTGAAGTGATTTGTCCTAGGTCACACAGCAGACAAGTGGTGGAGCTGGGATTAGAACGCAGGTCCTTCTGACTCCCAGGCCCATGCTCTATCAACTAGGCAATGTTGCTTCTCCTACCTGAAATATTCTCCCTCCCCAGATTTGCCAAGCCACACCTCATCCCTTTTTAAGAGACTTCTTTCAAAAGTTACTTTCTCCAGGAGGCATTCCTTGATTAATTCAAGGCATTCCACCTTCCGAGTCATTCCAGCTCAGCAGCCACTTCAATTAATCAATAGTATTTACTGAGCAGTTACTGTGTGCAGAGCACTGCACTAAATGCTTGAGAAAGGTCAGTACCACAGAGTTGATAGATGCACCCACAGGGAGCTTCCAGTCTTCAGTGGAAGAAAGACATTAAAATAAATTGAGGATAGGGGAAATAGAGTATAAGGATACTTACATAAGTGCTGTGGGCCTGGGGTAAGAAAGTGTTTAAGAGGTACATAGCCAAGAACACAGTTGATGCAGATAGCAGGGCAGATAGGGGAATTGAGTAGTGTAGCCTAGTAGAAAGAGCACAGACTTGGGAGTCAGAGGACCTGGATTCTAATCCCTGGCTCTGCCACTTGTCTGCTGTGTGACCTTGGACAAGTCACTCAACTTCTCTGTACCTCAGTTTCCTCATCTATAAAATGGGGATTTAATAGCCCCTACCTGAAATAGGACCTTCCTTCAACCAGGTTATCTTGTATCTGCCCCAGAGCTTAATACAGTGCCTGGCACACAATAAGCACTAAACAAATACCACTAAAAATGAGGTTTTAGTCAAGGAAGGATATTTGGACGAGATATGATTTTAGAAGGGCTTTGACAGTGGGGAGAGTGGTGGACTGTCAGCTATCAATCAACAGTATTTATTGAGCACTGACTGTGTGCAAAGCATTGTACGAAGAGCTTGGGAGAGTATAACAGAGTTGGTAAACCTGTTTGCTGCCCACAGTGAGTTTATGGTCGGGCTTCCACGCCCAAGGGAAGATGTGGGTAAGGGGTCGGTGTTGGGGCGGACAAGATGGAGGTACAGAGAACGGACTGGAGTTAGAGGAGCTGAGTATGCAGGGTGGGTTGTAGTACATCAGTGAGGTAAGATAATGGGAAGAGAGCTGTTTGAGTGCGTTAAAGCTGATAGTAAGGTGTTTCTGTGTGATGAGGAGGTGGCTTGGCAATATTGAGATATATTTATTACGTATATATATTCTCTTGGGTATCTCATTTATATCTGAACAATCTTACATATTGTACATGTCTCCCTACCCATTAGTTTAGAAACCCCTCAAGGGCAAGGATTATTTTTTTCCCCTTCTTTTGTAGGTTCCTTAAGTGCCTATTCCAGTGCTTGGCACACAATAAGGGCTGAACATTGCTAATAATTTGGTAACTGGGATCCAGATTTTAATCTCGCTTATTGTCAAGAAATTCCTTAAACTGAACCAAACTCTTGCTGCAATGCAAATCTATTTCCTCTTGCTTCGGCCACTGTGCCTATGCAGTAAATACTTATTCATTTATTGACATGGAACAACTGATCAGTGTTCTACAAGGAATAACTTCATGTTCCGTTTTTCAATATTTAAGATTTAAGTTGAACTCAGAATTCTTTTCTCCTGCCTAACTATCCCAGCTTCATTTCATCTGATTTTCAATCTCTTTAGTCTTCTTTTGCTTTTCTTCTTCTCTAGACCCTTTCCAGTCTAGGAAGGATGAGTTGAGTTATAAACACCCATCTTACTTCCAGGGCAGCACTGCAGTATTTAGAGCAACTTTCATCTGTGATTAACGGGCTTTTTTTGGGTGTAAGAAAATTCCTACTTTCAGTTCATTCCTGTTTTGTTTCTTGTAGTGTGAAAAAAAGTTCTGGGACTCAGAGGAGACTCTTTGTGCAGTTGAGAGATTGGGTGTGAAGTTCTTCAGAAAAAGACTCACTTGAGATCCAAGTGAATGCTTCGTTACAAAACTGAAGTGGGGGTGGGGTGAGGAGAGAGTGTTTGGTACCATACTCTTTGCCAAAGAGAGCCGTGCTGAAATTTTAATGAATTAAAGTTTGTGTGAATTATTAATGGAGTGCAAAATCCAGAGAGAAAGTTAATTCTTCAAGTCAAGGGCTCCAGTCCCTGGACAGCCATGCACTGTGGCAATTCTGTCACCCTTACACAAACGTTAGGCAAGTGTTCAGTCCCTTGGGGAGAAATTAGTCTGTTTCTTTAATGATTGTATATGGCAGGCTCACACTTTTTCCACTGTGTTATTAAAGGGGACTATAATCCCTTCTGGGAGAATGTATCCTTCTTGCATTTTTCTACCGCACCACTCTGCCTTCCTCCACTTTTATTTCCATTGCCTTCTTGTATTTGCCTTTCGTTCTCTAAAAAAAAGAAGTAACATTAGTAAACGTTTTATGCAAACTGTCCATTATTCCATTCTAATGAGAAGGGAATCACTTGATTTCAGACATCAAGCAAGGAGAATGCTCCAGTTTATTTGAAATGTGCCAGACTTTTCCCCAGTATGGCTCATCACTCGAAGCTCACAACCTGCCAGTAGACAACAAATCCAAGATAAAAAAAACCCCTCATTACTGGGCAGATCTTTAACTGATTAGAAATTTTTAAATTTGAAATTGTTAGCACCTCAAGGGATTGCCCAACATTTTAAAAATAAATGTGCTAATTGTTAAAGTCTGCAAAACCTACTAAAACACAGGGGGGACAGCTAGAAGACTAAAGAGAATGCAAATTCTTTAACATACAAAGAAAAACAAAGGGAACTTCAGGATGTAAAAACTTAAGAGTTTTACTCCAGTGTAAAAGGAGCTTAATTTTACATTTTTATCCTGTTTTAACACTCCACATAATATGCCCATTCTTCTGGACCCTAAAGTTATCATTTCATCATACAGTTTTGGCTGCAGGGGTAACATATTTTCCAAAGGTCACTTTTCCAATTATATTCCAAAATTTGAAGTTAATATTTTTTCTTATACCCATGTTGTAACCACATTCTGCTAATTTCATAAAGATACCATTTAGTTGAGGTAGGTGGTGTTCTGGGCATCAGAACAGTCACTTAATGTCAACAGTGAGCAGTAACTGTAACTACTGACTTCCCATCATTTGTGAAAAAATATTTTTCCAAAAATTATAGCAGGTAGGAACCAGACAACATCCAACTTTCTCAGAGGGAAATTACAGAGATTTTCTTATGTACTTAAAATTAGCTGGGAGTTTATAAAGTTTCACTACTCTTTTAAAAGCTAGCTCATGCATTTCTGCCCTTCATGTTTCGAGCAGGGGTTGTTTTTAAGGACCTTCACTTAAAGACTTGCTAGAGACTGCCTTTAGTAAAATCCTTCTGATCCCTCTCTAGAAAACTCTTCGTACTAAGTGTCAACAGAGTTCCAGGCTTTGATAGGCCTTCGTCCCATCCTATTGAACCTATTTTCATGGAGTGGTCTTCTGCAGTTAATTCTCTGGGAGATTTTCCTCTCCCTGCATCCTGACCACAGTAAACTCCTTTCTGAGCATGATGAGATTTTCCAGTGTTTCTATGGCTTCTGTTAGCTGCTCACCCGCTCACCTTAGGTGACTTTCAGTCCTGAGTTAAAAGGGACTTAATTTAGCTATAGGTTGGAAAAGAGCTTCAGAAATGTCAGCTTTCGGCTTTAACCTCTGCCACAGCTGCATGGGAGCAGAATCTGAGAATTCATTTGTCTTCGTTCCAAAGTGTAATGAATGTCGATAGGGTGGGATCAGTGGATTTAAGGGGATAGGAGCTGTGGAAGCACCTACAGCAAATATAAGTTATTCCACTATTAAAAAGTGCCTGTGTGTAAAAGAACAGTGTCATGCAGGGTACTATGATCTTCACTGACTTCAGAATTTAAGCTTCCCATGGACCTTCTGGTAATTGATTTTACTTGCTTCTGCTCTCTGGAAATTGTTTAAATTTGTAGTTTAAACAATTTGGGGAGCCACACTCTGCTGTCCTCTGTTCTAAAAATGGGCCCGAAAGCCCTTCATCCAAATGAAAGGGAGAGCCAGTGGAATCAGAAAAAATTTACTTTTTGTTTTAAGCCACAGTTAGCCCACATCTCCCAGTGAATCAGGTTCAGGATATGTTCCCACTCAGTGCAATGCCACTGGTTCCTTGCTAAATTATACAATTTACAGCACTTTCTGAGACAGCTCAATGTGGCTGACATCTTGGAAGCATGTGGGAATGAGGAAAGAAAAAGAGTGGGAGAAAGGTAAAGAGAGCCAGGGTGGTGGGGGTGGGGGGAGAGAGAGAGTGAATTTATTTTTCCCTCTCAACTTTTCCTCATCATAGATACTTGGACATGTGCAGAAAAGCCAGAAAGTGCATACCTGCAGTTTTCCAGCCCCTTGTCCTGTATTTTGCCTGCTAAAAGACTGTGTACAATAAGGGCCCTGATTTCTGTGGTTTCCTGACTGCAGAAACCAAACCTCCCATTTTTTGGATCGGACTGTACACACTTTGAAAGGCTGCAGGACAGGGGGTTTAAGGGGCTTTCTTTGTATGAACCCTTAGCATTCCAGCCGCAACAGTGTTAAGAATGAAAGAATAGGAAGTAGCAGTTAATGAGTATGTTTACAACATTTAGCATTCTATTTATTAAAATCACACTTATCAAGTACCTGTTCTCTCCTATCTCAGCAAAAATTGAAGCTCCACTTCCTGATTGTCCTAATGCAATTTTTTTGGTTCAACCTAAAGCCCTCTGTCCCAGATCCCATGCTGCTTGTAAGGATAAATGTCTCAGTCCTGAGATGTGGCAGTGAAAGCTATTCAAGGAATTTTGATGTCCTGCTGGATTTGATTTGTGGATGGGAATTTTTGGAAGTGCTTCTAATTTGGCAACAGTTTTTTATGGTTCTGTCGGGCTACGAAAAAACTATTTGGTCAAATTGATCCTGGCTTGAGAGCCTCCGAAGTAACTGTTTCCAATTTTACTTTTGAGGACAAGCTATGAGACTGGCAAAAAAATCACCTATGAATCTACTCCTTTAGCCAGATTTGTCTATTTCTGCAATACAAATGCACCCCCAGGGGTCTGTAAATTCAGGAGAGAGAGGGAGGGAAATCATTTATTTACAGTGGGTTTAGGATTAGGACAAGAACCATTTTCCCCTCACTTTGTGCTAATCCTGGGAGAAGAAGATTCAGAAATGAAATATTTCCTAGGCATATGATATTGTTCTTGGTGTTTATATTGGCCAATTGTTCCACTGTTTTTCTTCCTTGGTTTTGGGCAGACTTTCAAGTTGAAGTGTTGTAGTAAAGAAAAGAAAAACTTTGATTGTGTCCAAAGGACCAATCCTTCAATATTTATACACCCATATGCTTTGGAGGGCTAAAAAACAATAGATCCCTTAACTCATTTCTTAAAAAGTTGGAACAGAATGCTGTCATATCTTTCACATTTTAAAAAGTCTTAAATGGCTATAAAAAAAAGGTGACAACGGAGTCACAAGAGGAGGCATCCACTAACTTTTTTTGGCATCTGGCTAACATTTCGAAAATAAAAATAAAGTAACTTTTTCAACTTTACAACATTCTAGTAACTTTCAGTATTCTACATTTTTCAAGAAACTCCTAAATTCCACTCATTCTTATTCTCTTTTAAATCTATGCATCGATAGAATGGCAAGTATTGTGAACATCACTGTATAAATACTGTTCTTTCAAGTACACCAATCAAGAATAATTAAGCTATGCATCCTGTTGCTTAGATTTGAAGGGAGGCAGTGTAGCCTAATGGAAAGACCACAGGACTGGGTGTTCTTTGCTCAGCTACCCAGATACTTTTTCTACAAAACAGGTTTCCCCACTTCTCAAGAACCTCCAGTGTTTGCCCATCCACCTCCACATCAAACAGAAACTCCATACCATTGGCTTCAGAGCACTCAATCACCTTACCCCCTCTGACCTTACCTCTCTGCTTCCCTTCTACAACCCAGCCTGTATACTTCACTCTTCTAATGCCAACCTATACACTGTACCTGGATCTCATCTATCTTGCCTCTGACCCCTCACCCACGTCCTGCCTCTGGCCTGGAAACTACCACAGACACACACACCCCCCCCCCAACCCAACCCAACTTCACTCCTCACCTTCAAACCCCTATTAATATCACATCTCTTACAGGAGGTCTTCCCCAACTAAATCATCATTTCCTCTTCTCCCACTCCCTTCTGCATTGCTCTTGCACTTGGATTTGCACCAAAACCTTATTAATTCAATCATATTTATTGAGTGCTTACAGTGTGCAAAGCACTGTACTTGGAAGAGTACAGTATAACACATTCCTGCTCACGATGAGCTCACGGTCTAGAGGTGGGAGACAGACATTAATATAAATAGATAAATAAAAATTATTAAAATCACATCTCCTCCAGGAGGCCTCCCTAAGTCCTCATTTCTTCTCCCACTCCCTTCTGCGTCACCCTTACACTTGGATCTGCACCCTCTATTCACCCCCATCCTCAGCCCCACAGCAATTATGTACAGATCCATAATTTATTTTATTATTGTCTGTCATCTCCTCTAGCTTGTAAGCTGTTTAGGGGCAGGGAACATTACTACCAACTCTGTTATGTTATACTCTTCCAAGCACTTAGTACAGTGCTCTGCACACAGATGTGATGCTCATTTCCTTTTAAAATGAAAGAATTCCCCTAATATTGGAAGTGTTTTCTAATACTAATATCCAGGTCCCTTGTTGCATCAGATTAAATTGAACAGGGCAACCTAACACACAGTCCTGTCATATTCCAGTAAAGATAGTGAATGGATCAGCTAGGACTTCCCCAGCTCTGACGTGAACAATGATGCCACATGGAGCAATCTGCAATCACAAAATCTTGAAGAACCTCCCCAAATAGCCACTATTACTAAATAATTGCCAGAGCTCAAATCCAGTGGTAATAATAAATGCTTTTGTGATGTCTATGGAAACCATATACTGTAGAGATCTTGGTGCTGTGCCCTGTACTTCTCTTATGTCTTGACGTAGTGCAAAGCTCCTCTCGAGCCTGTAAGCTTGTTGTGGACAGGGAATGCATATTATACTCTCCCAAATGCTTAGTACAATGCTCTGCACACAGTAAGCGCTCAATACAAATGACTGACTGACATGTGCCATACTGTGGTCTGAAAATACACTGGTATTTCAGAAGTGTGCAGTCAATACCATTCTTTAGTTGCTGGTCAGGTTTCAGGAGCTCTATGGCTAGGTCCTAGCCAGCAGTAGAAAACGGGGGGTGCCACAGCATTTGCCACAGTCCAACCTTCACCTTTCTTTTGGAAGATGGTGATGATGGCAACAGAGTACAGTGCTCTGCACACAGTAAGCACTTAATAAATATGAATGAATGAACTTCTTCTCAGTGTTTCATACATTGAGCAAGACTTGCGCAAGGGCTTAAGCATAGGACCCTCCAGTAGGCTTAGTGGAAAGAGCATGGGCTTGGGAGTCAGAGGACATGGGTTCTAATCCTGGCTCTGCCACTTGTCTGCTGTGTGACCTTGGGTAAGCCACTTAATTTCTCTGTGCCTCAGTTACCTCATCTGTAAAATGGGCATTAAGACTGTGAGCCCCATGTGGGACAACTTGATTACCTTTTATTTAACCCAGCACTTAGAACAGTGCTTGGCACATAGTAAGTGCTTAAATATTATTGTTATTATTATTATTATTATTATTATTATTATTATTATTATTATTATTATTATCTCAGCAGGAATGCCATCAGGTCCAGACGTGTTGCCCTTTTTAATGGCTGGGACTTGCTCACCTTGGTAGGTTCTCTGCTTTTAGGGCCTAATTTTTGATAATAGGAGATCTGTTAAAGAAAATGGTGAGGGGTTGCTGCCGATTCTGCAGGATCCTCTCTTTGTTTTTGATGAGGCTGGAACAATCTGTCATTTTCCAAGATGCTGTGATAGTGGGCATAAGGCCATATAATTTCTTTTTATGAGAAGCAGCATGGCCTAGTGGATAGACCACGAGCCTGGGAGTCAAAAGGACCTGCGTTCAAATCCCAGCTCTGCCACTTACCTGCTGTGTGACCTTCAGTGAGTCATTTAACTTCTCTGTTCTCATCTGTAAAATGGGGATTAAGACTGTAAATCCCATGTGGGACAAGGACTGTGGCCAACTTAATTAGCTTCTATCTACCCCAGCACTTAGAACAGTGCTTGACACAAAGTACTTAAAAATACCATCATTATTATTATTATTATTATTATTATTTAGTGACAGCTAGAAGTCCTTGGGTTTGCATTTCTTCAGTTTGAACTTCTCACCATTTGGCATGCGGGTCCCAAAATTCAGGTGAAAATTAACTTTTTCTGAAACCTATTTTCACTGCTGTTTTGGATCAATCTGAACTTGGTTTTCTGGAGACAGCGGAAGAGTTGTGGTTCATTCCTGATCTTTCCTGAGGGCCAAGTAACCCACTACCCAGTATCACCAAAGAATACCAGAATAACTCAGGTAGCTAAAATTTCCAGTAAAACATTCATTTTTTCATTGCTCATGTAGGAAGAAATCTGCAAAGAAACAAATTGTGTATCCATTGAACTAAGAAAAGGCCTGTTACTTTACTATGAATCTACTTAATGACTTATCCAGCCCTCATATTCACTGCTAAAACTTGAAGCATTTGCTCTTGCCTGATCAAAAAGAGATCATGGGTTCTCAAACTCTCTCTATGGTTCCTTTATGGTTCCTTGGGATTGCTATAACACAGTCTTCTGCTTCTAGCATATCTTTACCAGTGTTTGACATTGTTTGCCAAACTTGCACTAAACATTTGAGAGCCAATTTTAAAGACAGTAATTATTTCTCCAAGGTAAATGTAACATTAAGCAAAGTCAGAGCAAATAAAAGTTGTTTTCTGTTCCAATGCCTTTTGTTATACAGAAACCCATTCTTCATCTGTCATTCCTTACCTGTTATACTCAAACCTCATGGCTATATATTAGAGTTCTCTTGAAACTTTAGCTTAATTTCTGACAGATACCACCCATTTCTTTAAAGGCCTAATTGTGAGAAGGTTTTACATGCCAAATTAATAAATACTTTCTGCATCAGTGACCTTCAATCTTCCATGACACTTAAATTGAATCGCTGTGGATCAAATTGAAGAAACACTGTCTTTAAAGACATGGGTTTTACACATTTTCTCCAGTGCTCTCTGAGGGTGGGCCATGAATTGTTAAAAAAAGAAAGCTGTGTTGGTATTATATGACTTTGAAAAGTGTTGTTCACAAGAATGACTCAAAGTACCTCCCACCTATTTCCCAAACATGTCTGACAAGGGGTAAGATGCCAAGGCTGGAGGAAACAAGGTTACCTAGCCTGAAACCAAGGACTCCTACGCATCCCTAAAGAGCGTATATGGACACATATATGCTGCCACAGCGCCACTGAAGAGCTCAGGCAACATCCTCCTTGGGCAGTCATCAGTCTTTGTGGAGCAATTACTGTGGGCAGAGTACCCTAGTAGATGTTTAGAAGTGTACAATTAAAAGTAGAAGACACAGTTCCCGGCCTTGAGGTACAATCTTCACAGAAATCCCCAGGCAAGGATGCTTGTGATGACACCGGAGTTGTGTAAATTCATCAGTGGCAACACCTCTTCGACTTTTAAACACACATTTCACTCCATGCTTCACTCTGCTGCCTCAAGAATTTTTCTAAAAAAAAGTTTAGTCCACAGTTCCCCACTCTTAAATAATCTCCAGTGGTTGCCCATCCACTTCCACATCAAACAGAAATTCCTTACCATAGGCCTTAGAGCACTTAATCACCTTGTCCTCCCCACATGTAATTTCCCCAATTTCCTATTACAACACAGACCTCCCACTTGGCTCATCTAACACGAACCTACACATTGCAGCTAGAGCTTGTCTATCTCACCGCTGACCCCTCACCCATGTCTTGCCTCTGGTCTGGAACTCTGTCCCCCTTCATATCTGATGGGTGATCACTCTCCCACCTTCAAAGCCTTATTAGAATATCTCCTCCAAGAGACCTTCCCCGACTAAATTCTCATTTCTTCTTCTCTCACTCCCTTCTGCATCACCCTTGCACTTGGATTGTCATCCTTTATTCTCCCCACTCTCAGCCTCATAGCACTTATGTACATATCCATAATTTTTTTATATTAATGTTTGTCTTCCCCTCTAAATTGTAAGTTCACTGTGGGCAGGGAACATGTCTACTAAGTCTGTTATATTATATTCTCCCAAGTGCTTAGTGCAGTGCTCTTTAAACAGTAAGCATCAATAAATATGACTGATTCATTGATTTTATTTTTGAGAATGGTGTACTGCAAAAGCACTTTGCTAAGCACATGAGGGAGAACAATAGAGTCAGTATCTATAATCCACACCCTCATGGAGTTTACAATCTAACAGGGGAGATATACACTGAAAAAAATAACAGATAGAAGAAAGTAATAAAGTATTTAAGATAGATACATAAAGGCTGTGGTAGGTTGTGAGTAGTCAACTGCTTATGCGGCACATTAGTACTAACTGGCAGTTGAGGGACTTAAGATGGGAAGATTAGACATCAATCAGGGAAGGTCCCCTGGAGGAAGTGTGATTTTAGAAGGGCCTTGAAGACAGGGAGAGCAGTGGTCTGCTGGATGTGAAAGGGAACAGAGTTCTAGGAGCAGGGGAGATGAACAAGAGATCAGCAATGGGTGAAACAAGAATGAGGAACAGTGAGTGGGTGTGGTCATTAAACATTATTTTATACCAATAAACAAAAATCTCCAGGTGGCAATGGGGTACCAGGCATGTAAATGAGAAATCAAGCTCCTTGTGTTGTAACTTTCATTTCCAGTACTGATTTCTGTATTCTTACTGGCTGGTCACTAACTGTCAAATCTGGGCAATAAAGAAATGCACCTCAAATAGTCAGTCATCAACTAATACTACAAGCAAGTAGCCCTCTCCCCCAGTGTGCATGTTAGCAAATTGGGGAATGTTTATAAAAGGTGAATAGATTGTATTTGAAAAGCAAGTGCCGGGAAATAATTTTCCATTTTGGAGGGTTTCTGCAGTTCACTACTAGTAAGTCCAAACAGACTGCTACTAATGCCACCATAATCACCACCTTCAAGAAAGGTTAAAGAGTTGACTGTGGAAATTATTATGGAATTGAGTCGCTGTCTATTTCTGGCAAAATCCTACCCAGGGTCTTTTCAAATTAAGAAATTTTAAACCACGGCTCTCAGAATCTCAAAGTGGCTTCAAACCACAATGAGGTAGAGATAACAGACTCTTTGCTGCATGTCAGTTTCAGAAGTTCGATAATATATCAGAACCTATGTATACTATTATTAGCAGACTATACAAAAGCATTTGACATCATCAGCAAATCAAGACTATGGCAACTGTGAAAAAAATGACTATTTGGAAAAATCAATGAAGATTCTAAGATTTATCCTATGATGAAATGGCTTGCAGTGTCAGAATTCAAGGGGTGTTGTCTCATCCTGTCCTCATGCCCAATGAAATAAAGAAAGACTGTACATTAGATCCCGTCAATGCTTGAGAATACTACCAGGAATCAGGAAGCTGAATTCGAAAGATGATTATCTTGCTCTAGGAAATTGTACCAAATTAACAGGCCAAGAGTATGGTTGTAAATCATTGAATCAGTCAAACAGGATATTCTCTATGTTGATGACTGTCCCCAGGATTACACACAGAAGAATACATATCAGTGCTTATAAATTGCTTTTCATAGCCAGAAAAGCCCTGTGGATCAACAATTAGTCTGAAGAAGACCCAAGTTAGGTGCCAGCCTGTACATAGCTAAGAATCCATGTTACAGCTATAATCAGGGTGGCATTTTGAAAAATAGTTAAGTGGAGTAACCTTGGAAAAATTCATGTTTGCTCCACTCACTCCTAAATCACTAAAGTCTTAGATCAAAGAATTTATATTTATTAATATAAAGCACAAAAGCACAAAGAAAGAGAAAATGAAAAGCTACTTTTACCCTTCAATAATGACCAAGATACCTTGGCACATATAGTTGGGCCTAGTTATTTACAATTTAGCCACATGGAGAAGATAAAGCAGCACATTAGAGCATCAAGGAGAGCGAGGCTGAGCCTCTTTAAAACTCTGCCTTGCTTGCTGATTGTGCTGCTCCTAGCCTCCTACTGACTTTATCAATCAATCCTATTTATTGAGCACTTACTTTAACCACCTCCTCCTAGTAGTAATACTGTAACAGTCACTTCAATCCATCAGTGGTATTTATTGAACACAAACTGTATGCAGAGCACTATATTAAGCACTTAGGAGAGGACAATACAACAGAGTTGGTAGACACAAAACCTACCCACAAGGAGCTTACAATCTTTTAAGTGCAATGGGAAGTAACCTGGCCTAGTGGATAGAGCACGGGCCTGGGAGTCAGAAGGTCATGGGTTCTAATCCCAGTCCCCCACTTGCCTGCTGTGTGACCTTGGGCAAGTCACTTAACTTCTCTGTGCCTCAGCTACCTCATCTGCAAAATGGGGATTAAATCCCTCTCCCTACAACTTAGATTGTGAGCCCCATGTGGGACAGGGACTGTTCCCAACCTGATTACCTTATATCTACCCCACATTTAGAACAGTTTAGAACACCATAGTTTTTCCAATGTGTGCAGTGCCTTGCTGAGCAGTGAAATAATTTCAAGGTAAATAGAACAGAGGGGGCCTTATCCCAATGGGGTGCATAATCTAAATAAGGGTGGATAGATAAAACAATAACAGTGGGAAACAAAATGATAAATGACAAATTTCAATAAATTACATCTCAGGGCTCTGGGGACTTTCTTTGTGTATAGTCTACTGCAGCCTCTCCAGCCTTCAAACAGTTCTGAAGGGGATGCTCTTTGAATACTAGGTGAATCCACATTCATAAATTGAGCATTTTAATGAGCTTGTAGTTCATTAAACCCTGACATCGTCTCAACATCATCTTTAACTAAATAGTAGATGCTGAAAAACTATTTTGGTGAATATCTGCATTGCTCTCCTGGATTAAAAAAAAAGATATTTAAATATAACAAAACTGGTGTATTTTGAGAAGGGAGAGAGATGGGGGGGGGGGGAGGGGGAGAGAGAGAGAGAGAGAGAGAGAGAGAGAGAGAGAGAGAGAGAGAGAGAGAGAGAACATATGTATAAAGTTACTGTCCTTGGGCATTTGAAGAAGATGCTATTGAAAGTGAGATTTTTCTGTATGTGACAGTGTATGAGTTTTTCTGCTTTTTTCCTTCCCCTCTGACCCTGATAGCAATGCTACCTGTATCCCCACCCCAAGTAAAGCACTAACCTGTAGTCTCAAAAAGTGCTTTTATTCAGATTGTTGTTTTCTTCCATAGAAGCTGTATAGCTGCTAAGTCAGGATTCTGGGGTACATTAGCACTCTCATAGATAAATGAGGAACATTTTCTTCCTGGAAGACTGTCTGCCCATTCTGAAATTTTCACCCTTTGAATTGATCAATTTTTACTAGCTTTTGCCCCCTTGCAGGGCTACACTTGAACCTATGCCCCAGGAAGGGGCCCAAATTTGGCCCAAAGAGCATGTAAAAACTAGAGTTAAACTGTCATGATCACATTTCCTCCTACAATTGTTAGAGGAGTGAATGAACCCAGAGGCAGTGGGCTCCTACCTAGGCTGGCTGCTTTTAATATCCAGCTGCTCAAGAAATTCAGATAAAAAATCTTAACAAGGCAGACTTTATTCTTTTGTGGTAAAGAAACTGAGTTTCCCATTCATTACCCCAAGGCATTTTTCAAGAGAGTTGCTTGTCTTTACATCTGGGCCTGAATTTTAGGAAACTGGCACTAAATAATAATAACAACAATGATAATAACAATGGTATTTGTTAAATGCTTACTATGTATCAAGTATCACTGGGGTAATAATAATAATAATAATGGTATTTGTTAAGTGTTTACCATGTGCAAAGCAGTATTCTAAGTGCTGGGGTTGATACAAGGTAATCAGGTTGTCCCACGTGGGGCTCACAGTCTTAATCCCCATTTTACAGATGAGGTAACTGAGGCACAGAGAAAATAAGTGACTTGCCCAAAGTCACACAGCTGATAAGTGGCAGAGACAAGATGAGAACCCATGACCTCTGGCTCCCAAGCCCATGCTCTTTCCACTAAGCCATGCTGCTTCTCTGGGGTAGGTGGGACATAGTCCCTGTTTCACATTCACTCATTCAATGGTATTTATTGAGCGCTTACTGTGTGCAGAGCACTGTACTAAGCGGTTGGAAGAGCACATTATAACAATAGATACGTTCCCAATGAGCTTAATGTCTGGAGTTGGGGAGACAGACATTAATATAAATACATTAATTACATATAGGTGCTGTGGGGCTGGGAGCAGGGAAGAACAAAGGGAGAAAGTCAGGCAATGCAGAAGGGAGTGGGAGAAGAGGAAAGGGGGGGCTTAGTCATGGAAGACCTCCTGGAAGAAATGTGTTTACAATAAGGCCTTGAGGGGTGGGAGACTAATTGTCTGTTGGATTTGAGGAGGGAGGGCATTCCAGGACAGAGGCAGGATGTGGGTGAGGGGTCGGTGGCGAGATGGGCGAGATGGAGTCACAGTGAAAAGGTTGGCTTTAGAGGAGCGAAGTGTGCGGGCTGGGTTGTAGTAGGAGAGTAGCAAGGTGAGGTAGGAGAGGGCAAGGTGACTGAGTGCTTTAAAGCCAGTGGTGAGCAGATTTTGTTTGATGTGGAGATGGATGGGCAACCACTGGAGTTTTTCTACCACATGGAGCCCACAGTCTTAATCCCCATTTTACAGATGAAGTAATTGAGGCACAGAGGAGTGAAGTCACTTGCTGAAGGTCACACAGCAGACAAGTGGCAGAGGCAGGATTAGAACACAGGTCTTTCTGATCCCAGGCCTGTGCAGTCTGGCTTGATCCTGTAATGGTGCAGGCCTATTTCCTTAGGTTCTTTACCACAGACAACTACAGGTGTGTCTATATTACATACAGGTAGTGAGAGAGACACTGATTCTACACTTGGACCCAACAGGGGGCTTAGTGTGTGATAAATGTCTCCAGGAATGAGTGCTCTTGTACATTTTGTTGTACTGTACAAGTCAGCTGCTCACTTACCTGCAAAACCACACAAATAAATCCCCTTCTGAAAAAGAGGCTTCTAATGGGAAAGGTATGCAAACCGACTAAAGCACAGGAAGAAGCCACAATGGGCATGCTGAAAGACAGTTGGGAGTATGATTTTTTTTGCTCCAGGAGGATGAAGTCTAGTGGAACCGGAGGACAATGCCGCAGGAGCAGCTGGAAACACTGCTTTGTATCCAGCAGACAAGCTTGGGGAACAAAATCAGTCTGAGGTTTAACTTGTTTTATAGATTTGACAGATTTTATGTTAATTGCTTTTGCTTCAACATTAACACCTATGTAAGAATGAATAACAGTGTGTCACGGTTCTGTCAACAAATGCACATTCATGAGCAAACACAGGTGAAAACTCCTAAATAGTTTTTTTAAGTCTTGTAATTATGTAAACACTGTAATGATCCTTATGAAAACCTTGGTATTTAACAGTTTGGGGGCTTTTTTTTTCCACTACCTGAAAACAGTTGAGCTTGTGACATGTTACTGGATTAAATAGTTGGCTTCAGCAATATCTACTCTGTAAAAACCAGCTTGAGTCATTGACTGTGGTGAATCATTTAAAAAGCACCATCCTTTTCAAACCTTAGGCCTGACCTTCCTCTTTATTTTGGGTGGTGAATATGTTGTCTTAAAATCCTGTATCTATCCCTGCACTTTCTATAGTGCTTAGCACCTACTAAGTACTTAATACCATAATCATAATTACATTTCCGCCAGGCTCTATTGTTCGGATCAGGAATAGAAAAGAAGTATAAATTTATTAATATGAATTTCCATCTCCCCCTCTAGACTGTAAACTTGTTGTGGGCAGGGAATGTGTCTGTTATATTGTACTCTCCAGAGCACTTAGTATAGTGCTCTGTACACAGTAAGCACTTAAATATGATTGACTGATTGACTATTCTTGATGATGTCTACTTCATAGAAAGTCACAACAGGGCAGGGAGGCGAGGGGGAATTAAGGATATCAGGATTAACTCACTTGGAATTTTGAAGTTTCTCTTATTAGAAATTTTTGCAATAAATTTCCACTTAAGCCATAACACAGTGGAAGACTAAGCTATTGAACCGACAGCCTGTAAAACTACTAGAGGAAACAAGTGTGGAATAAAATGCCCATCTCAAAACATCTTAGTTTGAAAAACCGAGACTGCAAAGGTGGTTCAATCAGAAATGTGTTTTGCCAGGTTCATCTGGTCCTCACCACCAGTCAATCAATTGTATTTATTGAGTGCTTACTGAAGCAGCATGGCTTAGTGGAAAGAGCCCCGTCTTGGGAGTCAGAGGTTGTGGGTTCTAAATCCCGTCTCTGCCATTTGTCAGCTGTGTGACTTTGGGCAAGTCACTTAACTTCTCAGTGCCTCAGTTACCTCATCTGTAAAATGGGGATTAAGACTGTGCGCCCCACGTGGGACAACCTGATTACCTTGTATCAACCCCAGTGCTTAGAACAGTGCTTGGCACATAGTAAGCGCTTAACAAATACCATCATCACTGTACTAAGTGCTTAGGAGTGTAAAATAGAACTGATAGACATGTTCTCTGCCCACAAGGACCTTACAGTTTTAGAGAAGGAGTTTACAGTCCAGAGTGCCTTCTTCTTCTGAAAGCTCTATAAACATTAAAAAAGGTAAAATCTACATTTAATTATTTTAAATAATTTTAAATATTTATCAGTCCAGTTGGAGCATTTTCACATCACCTTGATTCTGAGGAACCACATAATTTTTGTTTTCCTAGTTCATCATCAACAGTATTTAATAGGCAGCATTTGCATTCAGAGCAGTGTACTAAATGCTTGGGGAACAGTCAAAAAATACACCATACAATCCCTGCCCTAGAGGAGCTTTTAATCTAACTGGACAGACAGAAGACATAAATGAACAAATATACCATGGCTCAGAGTGAGAGAATAGATATAAAATGAGAGGTAATGGGAAACTATTGAAGATTTTGGAACAAAGGAGATTGTAGAACAAGAAGTGTTGTTGACAGTCATGGGAAAGTCAGGAAAAGGCAAAGGATTAAGAGGGAAGGGGATGAGTTCAGGTTTTGACAACAAGATGGACTTTCCTAATGACGAGGGAATATGAAATTGTTGAGCTGGTCAGAAGTCAGAGCTGGAGATGTAAATTTGGCAGTCACCTGTACATACGGTGAAACTAGTAACCATGTGAACAGATGAACTCGCTAAGAGAGTGAGAAGAGTAGACGACCCAAAGCTAAGCATTATGAAATATTTACACTTAAAGGGGAAGAGAAGAAGAAACTCAGTTGCATCATCTGAAAATGGGGATTCAGACTGTGAGCCCCATGTGGGACATGGACTCTGTCCAACCTGATTAGCTGGTATCTAGCCCAGCATTCAGAACAGTGCCTGGCACATAGTAAGCTCTTAACAAATACGTCATCAAAGGAAACTGAGAGGGAGTGGTTAGAAGGGTAGGAAGAAATCAGAAGAGCACTGTGACTGCAAAACCAAGGTGGGAGAGTTTCTAGAAGGAGAGGAAAATCAACCATGGCAAAAGTAACAGAAAGGTCAAAGGGGAACAGAGAAAAGATTATTAGGTTTTCCAACAGTAGTAGTATTTCCCAAACCTTATAATGAATTTGTTTAAATGCACTAACTTGAAGACAGTTTGAAGAAATCAACAGAAAATAAACAGATCCTTTCTGTTTCTTAATGAAGCTAAGAATACCTGCTTCATTTTCAAGCTAATGAAAGGGGGCTTGGTAACAAGTTGTTTCTATGGAGCCACAACCATTTTCTGAAAACAACCCCACAACTATTGAATCTATGAATAGTTGGCATGCTGGATTCCCCATCGTATCAACATGGAGCTTTGAAAGAGGTAGTGGTAAACTTATCTGTGATTCATACTCTATAGTGCTGTACTGGTCCCTTGCCTTGTAGACCTGGAGATGGGCTTGGTTCTTAGGGACTGGACTGAGGCTACCCTATTCAGTTCTAAAGTTAGTTAGCTCATTTGCTTTTTGACTATCCAGACATCAGTTGACACTGGGTCAGTGTGGTAGAGTAGTGAGAGACTGCTGCGGCAGAAAATTAATGTCAGAGACTTGCAACTAAGCAATTGGTCAGCTGGCATAGGGCCAGTTCATTAAAGTCAGGATGGAACTGGGCAGTGTGTCAAGTTTTCAGGCCAATCTTTTCACAAGTGAGTACTGTTCACTTGGCTAAGGAAGGTTGGGACTATGAAGGCAAAGCAATAGGACCTTGGGGTATAATTCTTTATTGTGGTCCCTGATTGGCCTGGGAGTTTGCATGGTTGACAGCTGGTGCCTGGGGTGTTGATCATCCTGCCTCTCCTCACTTGGTCACTCCTGGGACCTCTGGGGTTTGCCCAGGGGCCACGCTCTGTCAGTCAGGCATGCAAGGTGATATCGTGTTTCTAGGACAGACTCTAGGGCAGAGAAGCAGCGTGGCCTAGTGGATAGAACATGGGCCTGGGATTCAGAAGGCCCTGGGTTCTAATCCTGACCCCACCACTTGTCTGTTGTATGACCCTGGGCAAGTCGTTTAGAGAAGCAGCATGGCTCAGTGGAAAGAGCACAGGCTTTGTAGTTCGAGGTCAGGGGTTCAAATCCCGGCTCTGCCAATTGCCAGCTGAGTGATTTTGGGCAAATCACTTCACTTCTCTGGGCCTCAGTTCCCTCATCTGTAAAATGGGGATGAAAACTGGGAGCCCCCCGTGGGACAACCTGATCACCTTGTAACGTCCCCAGCGCTTAGAACGGTGCTTTTCACATAGTAAGTGCTTAATAAATGCTATCATTATTATTATTCAACTTCTCTGGGCCTCAGTTCTCCTGTTTGCCTTCCTATTTAGACTGTGAGCCCCATACAGGTCAGGGACCTTTTCCAACCCGATTGTCTTGTATTTACCCCAGCACTTAGAACAGTACCTGGCACATAGTAAGTGCTTAACCAATGCCACAATTATTATTATAATTATATAATATTATAAAGAGCAGGGCTACTGATACTTCTCTGTGACTGTTGGTTTTGTCTCCCTGGCTCAAACACTCCTGATGTTTTTTAGGAGCACAGTGCTAAGATTTCCCTACAAAGACATGAGGTGGAAATATTTCCATCTAGGACATTCTTTCCTAAATTCCCTATTATACAGACATGCCTAATGCTTTCTGTTCATTTATCTATGGTTGTCCTTCGTATGCAAAGAAAAGAATGCTGATGGTGATGTTACTTTGGTAATCTTCTAGACTGTGAGCCAATTTTGGGCAGGGATTGTCTCTTTGTTGCTGAATTGTACTTTCCAAGAGCTTAGTACAGTGCTCTGCACACAGTAAGTGCTCAATAGATATGATTGAATAAATGAATGAATTTTGAAACATTTCCTCAATTCTGGCTCTCTTGAGAGCAAAATTCTTCTATTGACTGTCACCTGTCAGGCCTCTAATGCAATTCCTTTCATTGAGCCTTGAAAGGGTTCATTAGAATCTCCCACTGTTAAATTCTAGTTGCATAGAAACATTTCATTCATTCATTCAATCATATTTATTGAGTGCTTACTGTGTGCAGAGCACTGTCCTAAGTGCTTGGAAAGTACAGTTTGGCAACATATAGTGACAGTCCCTACCCAGCAATGGGAGAAGCAGAGCATATATAATTAAGCAAGACATTAAGGGAGATAGCGGGATCTTGAGATATATAGGAATTGTTGTTAATGCACTTATTAGAGTTTTTCCAGGATACCTGTTATTTATGCACCTTTTGGGTGCTCAAACACCACTGACTGATGAGTTGCCTTAAAACATATATAAATTCACAGTAATAAATACACAAACACATATATAGTTATATGGCAAGTTAGGGAAAAGGGAGGTGTCATTTAGTCAAAAATTCTGATGAACTGTTTGCTCAGTAGGGAGCAGCGCATAGGCATCCAGACCTCCATAATTAGGAAGAAAGTCCTCTCTGAAAAACAGACATCAGTGGGAAGAGAAACTGTTAATTGCTTGCATGTCAGATTAGCAGGTCTGAAAGAGCTGTTTGCTCATATTAGCAGTCTTGCTCTTTGACTACAAGGCTGGGCTTCTGCTCTGGACAACCCAGCAAAGACTACCGCTAGGATAGTTATATGTAGCTTGATTTGACCATGGAGGGCTAAAACATTGCAATCATTCCCCTTAAAGGAGGAGGTCATACCTACAAGGGAACCATTGTCCAAGATTGCCCTTGAATGAGTCATATCAAAAATTCTGGTAACAGGAGCTGTTTGATATTGCCAGATAACACAGCTTGTACTTTCTATATGCCTAAAACTGAACTCATATTCCTTCCTAAATCCACTCCTCCATCTAATGTACCTCTGGTAGTTGACAGCCTTGCCTCTGAAGACCACAACCTAGGTATTGCCCTTGATTACTTCTTTTTCTTCCCTCAGGTTCAATCTGATACTAAATCTAGAAGGTTTCTCCTCCACAACATTTCCCAGATCCGTCCCTTTCTTTGCATTCAAACCATCACCACCCTGTTCCAGGTGCTCATCATAGCCAGACTAGACTACTCTATCAGCCTCTTCACTGGTCTCCCTGCCTCCAGTCTTTCCCTTCTCCAGTCCACACTTCACTCTGCTGTCCAGATCACTTTTCTAAAATGTAATTCTGCATATGACCTCCAATTCATCAAAAAACATCTATGGTTACTCTCTGTATCAAGCAGAAACTCCTGGCCATTGGTTTTTAAGCTTTCTCTTTCATTTAGCCACTCTCTTCTCCCATTACACCCCAGCTCTCACTCTCAGTTGCTCTCAAGGACACCTACTCATTGTACCTTGTTCATGTCTCTCCAACCTCTAACCCGTTTCTCACCTCCTTCTTCCTACCCAGAACACCCTTCACCCACAAATCTGCCAGAATATGGCAACACTGCTCTTCATAGCTTTATAACCCTTTTGAAATCTCACGTCCTCCAGGAAACCTTCCCCAGTTAATGTTTTTTCTTCCCAGGTCATACGCTCCCAACTTTGACTTAAGCACTTTTGTGCCACCTCTTCAGTTATGCACTCATACCCATCCAAAAAAACCTACTCTCTATATGTGATTTACATACTCTACTATTTAACTACTCACTCATTCACATGAGCACAGTTCCACTCTCTTCTTTTACCTATCTTTAATTTATCTGGGGTATGTCTCTCCCACTAGATTATAAGATCCTTGGGGGAAGGGGTCATGTCTTCCAATTCTATTGTGCTCCTTCTAGTGCAAAATACAGTGTTCTTCACACAGTGGGCACTCAGTAAATACTATTGATTGCATGATGGGTATGGCCTTATTAACACTGTCAACATTATTTTGAGCTCCCAGATATTCTGGGCAAGTGTTAACTATGTCCTGATTGCTCTCAGTTGATGAAGTCACCTGTTGCTGGAGAATTTGGCATTGATAGGCCTATGCCAAGGGAGTATTGGACAGGGAAGAATTTTTCCCCATTGTTTCACTTAGTTGTGTAGACACCAAAGGTCATGTCTTTATGCTCTCATCTTGAGGTGAAATATATTTATGACCACCATGTGATATTAAAATAGAACAAAACCTATTAAAATGAATTAAATAGGGCAATAATTAGAACTCAGAGTTTGTTACTATTTATGATTAGTGTAACAGCTCTTACCCATGAGCAAATTAAGGCAGAAAGTCAATAAATCAATTGTATTTATTGAGTGCTTATTGTTTGTAGAGCACTGTGCTAAATGATTGGGAGAGTACATTACAACTTCACTCATTCAGTCATATTTATTGAGTGCTTACTATGTGCTGTAGTAGGCATTTGGGAGAGTATAACAATAAACAGACACATTCCCTGCCCACAACAAGCTTATTGGTAGACATGATCCCTGCCCACAAGGAGTTTTCAGTCTAGAGGGAGACAGACTTTAAAATAAATTACAGATAGGAGAAATTTCAGAGTATAAGGATATGCACATTAGTGCTGTGTGGCTGGGTTTAGGGTAACTATCAAAGTGCTTAAAGGGTACTCACCTAATAGCATGGACAATTCAGAGGGGAGGATGTACAGGGTTGTGAATTGAGAGGTTAGTCACGGAAGGCCTTTGGAGGAGATGTGATTTTAGTAGGGCATTGAACATGTGGAGAGTGGTGGTTGGTTGCATATGAAGAGAGAGGGAGAGGGGAGGACATTGCCAATGGGTAGGTGGCAAGACAGATGAGACTGGGGTACAGTGAGTAGGTTGGTGCTAGAGGGGTAAAATATCTGGGCTGGAAATTAGGAGATTAGCAGTGAAACATAGGAGAGTGCCCTAAAGCCAATAGTAAGGAGCTTCTGTTTGATGCACAGGTAAATTGGCAACCATTGGAGATTTTTGAAGAGTCAGGAGATGTGGCCTGATTTTTTTTTAAGAAAAAACTGGCATAGTAGCAGAATTAGACATTGAACTCTTAGTCTTTTACACGCCCCCATAAACAATTTGTCTCTATGGCTGTTAGCAAAATTGACTTCTTCCAATCAGCCGTTGTGTTATATACTCAGAAATCTTTACAACAGCATGGTAAATAAAATTTCCCATGATAGAAAACAATGTGAAATCCCTTTTCAAAAAAAAAAATATCCATAGGAAATGCTTTCAGATCAAATGTTTTTACCATGAGGAGAGAAAAAGAATTGTTGGGAAAATGAAGAATTAAGGTGCTTCCAACCTAAACTATTGAACTAGACTCAGATGAAATATAAATAAAAACCAACCCTCAACCCAGCCCTCCTTGTCATTCTTTTCATCACATGCTGTTGGAATAGAATGTTAGTTTGCTTTACCAATATTTTATCATTTCACTAAAACACAAAGGTAAATATATAGCTAGGAAATTTAAAGCACCTGGGGTTGAGAGGATAAATTACATAATTTACATTGATTTTGACAATACAGTTATTCTTTTCAACAATTGTAACGTTTCAAACCTCTCAAAGACATCTGGGCTTCTTCAGTGTATTTCTATTAGGCTGCTTTTTTTTTTCTCAAAGGTTTTGAGGTCTCCCTTTGGCTAAATAATTCCCAATTCCGAAATTATTCAGCAATTAAGGTTGAAGGTGTAATTCTTAAAGAAAAAGCCTTTGAGTTCCCAAATAAATGTAGAAGGACATGAAGAAATTAGATGGTTTTGAATGTTCAGGAGTCAAGGCTGTGGGAGATGTTTCTGATCTCAGTTCTACTACTTTTCATGGCTTTTGGTAAAACCATTAGGTATTCACTGCCTAAGTTTCCACTATGTGGAATGGTATAATAATAATGGCTATTATGAAGATATAACAACCTGGGCCTCACCCTGTCTCAGAGGGATACTGTGAAGATGAAAAACTAAGTGTAACTTGTTGCTGACAACTGCCTTCTATCAACAACTTACTGGGGTTCCTGTAAGAGAATTCCCTCCCAAAAGGGAAAAAACCTGTCCGTTGCCCATGTATAATTACCAATCCAAGAATGAGATAATAATAATAACAATGATGGTATTTGTTAAGCACTTTCTTTGAGTCAAGCATTGTTCTAAGTGCTGGGGTAGATATAAATACCATTAATATTATTATTAGATACATGGTAATCAGATTGGACATGGGGCTCACATGGGGCTCACAGTCTTTATCCTCATTTTACAGATGAGGTAACAGGCACAGAGAAGGTAGTGACTTGCCTAAGGTCACCCAGCAGACACGTAGCAGAGCCAGGATTAGAACCCAGATCCTTCTGACTCCCAGGCCATGGTGAGATGGCAAAACCACTAAAACAATGCAGTTTATTGGCTCACCCTCACTGGTGCACAGACCAGTTCTGGCCTGCAGAGCAAAGATCATTGCCCCAGATCCCTTTTTTACCCTCTCCAATATTCCTTGTCCCATCCCTGTTTTGTCCCTCCCTTGTTTCACCCTAAAGGTGGGCTTCCTTGTCTCTTGACATCACCCTGGGTATTCTGGAACATTCCTGAGGTATGTCCACATATTTCAAGGTTTTCCCTGGTCAGGTGTTTGCTCAGTCCTTGTAAAAAGATCATGGGCAGGTTAGCTAGTATAACCAGTTTTTGGAAACAATGTCTATATGATTGTCTGGAGAAGTGGGGAAGAGGTATCCCTGCCCCTTTACTATTGCGATCAACAATAGTCTCCCTGGTGATGATGGGATTATAATAATAACAACTGTGGTACTTGTTAAGTGCTTACTATGTGCCAGGCACTGTACTAAGCTCTGGTGGGGAATACAAGAAAATCGGGTTGGACACAGTCTCTTGTCCCACATTGGGCTCACAGTCATAATCCCCATTTTACTGATGAGGTAACTGAGGCACAGGGCACTGAAGTGACTTGCCCATGGTCATGCAGCAGACAAATGGCGAAGCTAGGGTTAGAACCCATGGCCTTCTAACTCCCAGGCCAGTGCTCTATCCACTAGGCCATGGCTCTTGTGGCAACTCTATTGTGTTGTAACTGCCTTAAATGTCCAAAAATCCCATCCTCCTTGTGTTGGATTCATTGTTGTGCTACTGCCAGTAAATAACTGCCCTACCCCATCTTCCTGCTCTTCCTGTGCTGCCTTTTATATTACAGTTTAGGTACCTTAAACTTTATATATCAACCATATGTCACTCAATGTTAGCCAGCCTGTCTTTACACTAGTCCAAAAACATGCATACATACAGTGTACAGACACCCTAAAATACAAATTTTGTACTGGCAATCCTGCCAGAACGTGATGTTTTGGAGCACAGTTTGGACAGAGAGTAATGGAAGGACATGGGAATATAGTTATGAAAATGTTGCTGTGAATTGCATATAATGTGATGCCTTGTAAAACTCCATTAAGCAGAATGCCAGAAATACAGGTCCCCACTGTTATTGGTAGGTCATTAGTATTGCAAAGGGAGCCAATCCTCATTGTTCACTGGAAACTGACATCAAGCAGTTGCAAATTAGTCCCTTGTAAGGTGCTACTAATAAGGGTCAGAGGAAGTGTCAGACAATGCAGATGGCTTGAAACAAGTTTTAAAGGCTCTTTACACTTCTGCAACCTGTGTGACCACAGTTGAATACTATTTCAATTGGTTTTATACCATCTTCCCACTAATTTCCTTATTTGTTATTGAAACGGTGGTTGCCTGAATATATTTTTTTTTTATTAACATGAGGGTTTTCAAGAAAGCAACTATGATTTTTTATGAGGAATGTTTGTACAACATTCAGTTGGGCTTATGATTCTATCATTCAATATTACTAATTTTGGGACATGAGCTCCACTGTAACAATGCCACAGCTCAAAATATTAACCATGGAAACAAAAATTCTACTATAATGAATATCTAATATTTGTATTCCCTGTGGTAACTTAAAGCCAACATTAGCCATACGGAAGCACCATAGCTTAGTGGAAAGAGCACTGTCCTGGGAGTCAGAGGATCTGGGTTCTAATCCTGACCACCACGTCTGCTGTGTGACCTTGGGCAAGTCACTTAACATCTCTGGGCCTCAGTTACCTCATCTGTAAAATGGGGACTGAGGGTGTGAACCCCATGTGGGACAGGGACTGTGTCGAATCTGATTAACTTGTATCTACCCCAGTACTTAGAATTGTGCTTGACACATAGCAAGCACTTAAATACCACAACTATTGTTACTATTAGTCCTTCTGCCACCATCTTCCCCAACACTGAGTTTCAAAAATAATTTGTTTTAGCTTAAAGTAGTTTAGTGCTAAATTTGAAGCATTGAATCAACTATACCAAGGGCAATTAATAATCATCACATATGCTAATTGCAGATGCTCATGGTGAAAGGGTTTCTACACTGATACAGTGAAGCTGATTATTTCCTTTAACTCTGGAAAATAAGTGTTACCTAGAGAAGCAGCGTGGCGTAGTGGAAAGAGCATAGGCTTGGGAGTCAGAGGTCGTGGGTTCTAATCCCAGCTCCGCCACTTACCATTCATTCATTCATTCATTCAATCATATTTATTGAGCACTTACTGTGTGCAGAGCACTGTACTAAGTGCTTGGGAAGTACAAGTTGGCAACATATAGAGACAGTCCCTACCCAACAATGGGCTCACAGTCTAGAAGGGGGAGACAGACAACAAAACAAAACATGTAGACAGGTGTCAAGTCATCAGAACAAATAGAATTAAAGCTAAATGCCCATCATTAACAAAATAAATAGAATAGTAAATATGTACAAGTAAAATAATTGGAGTAATAAATCTGTGCAAACATATATACAGATGCTGTGGGGAGGGAAAGGAGGTAGGGTGGGGGGGATGGGGAGGAGGAGAGGAAAAAGGGGGCTCAGTCTGGGAAGGCCTCTTGGAGGCAGTGAGCTCTCAGTAGGGCTTTAAAGGGAGGAAGAGAGTTAGCTTGGTGGATGTGTGGAGGGAGGGCATTCCAGGCCAGGTGGAGGACGTGGGCTGGGGGTCAACAGTGGGACAGGTGAGAACGAGGTACAGTGAGGTGGTTAGTGGCAGAGGAGCGGAGAGTGCGGGCTGGGCTGTAGAAGGAGAGAAGGGAGGTGAGGTAGGAGGGGGCAAGATGATGGAGAGGCTTGAAGCCAAGAGTGAGGAGTTTTTGCTTGATGCATAGGTTGACAGCTGTGTGACTTTGGACAAGTCACTTAACTTCTCTGTGTCTCAGTTACCCCATCTGTAAAATGGGGATTAAGACTATGAGCCCTATGTGGGACAACCTGATTATCTTGTATCTACCCCAGTGCTTAGAACAGTGCTTGGCACATAGTAAGTGCTTAACGAATACCATCATTATTATTATTATTATTATTATTATTATTATTATTATCATCATCATTAGATTAACCTGGGACAATATTTGCAAATACACTGAAGAACATGATACCAGGGCAGAAAGCCCCATCTTCTCTGGAATTTCTAGAAAAAAAGAAGTGTGTTTCACTTCTTTAGTGGAGAAGCTCCTAAGGGGTTTTTACAGAGCTCGTAATGAGTTATAGCAACCTATTTTTCTAACGCTTCTTAATCAAGGGTGCCTACTTTGGGACTCTGATTTTACACCTTAATTGATGCATGAAAACCACTTTTGCTCACAGTTTTTATGGCTCGAATTTGTATAGCACTTTTACTTTTCCAATGTGCTTTTAAATCATTTATTCATTCATTCATTCACACAATCATATTTATTGAGCGCTGTGTGCAGAGCACTGTACTAAGCGCTTGGGAAGTACAAATCAGCAACATATAGAGACGGTCCCTACCCAACAACAGGCTCACAGTCTAGAAGAGGGAAACGGACAACAAAACAAAACAAGTAGACAGGTGAAATTTATCTCATTTCATCCTCTCAACATCTCTGTGGAGTAGGCAGAGGTAGGTATTATTATTCCTATTTTACAGAAATTGAGGCCAAGAGAGTAGTAGTAAATAAACTTCTCATCGTTCCCCCACCTAACTTTATTACAGCCAACCACACCAAGTCTCCCTGTCTCTGAACCTTGGCATTATCCTTGATTACTTTATCTCTTTTAACACCTACATTCAGCCTGTCCATTTTTCCTCCACAATATTTCCAGAATCTCAATTTCAACAGAATTTGAAAAGCCACCATGCTGGTCCAGGAATTTGTCGTATCCTGGCATGATTAATCAGTCGGTCAGTCATATTTATTGAGCTCTTACTGTGTGCAGAGCACTGTACTGAGCGCTTAGGAAAGTACTACAACAACAGATACATTCTCTGCCCACAACAAACAGTCTAGAGGGGTATTCAGACATTAATACAAATGAATTACAGTTATAATTGTACTTAAACAGAAATTAACTACTACATCAACCTTCTTTCTGGTTTAGCAACCAAGCATGGCATAGTGGATAGAGCACGGGCCTGGGAATCAGAAGGTCATGGATTCTAATCCCTGCTCTGCCACTTATAATAATAATAATGATAATAATGATGGCATTTGTTAACTGCTTACTATGTGCCAAGCACTGTTCTAAGCACTGGGGGGATACAAGGTAATCAGGTTGTCCCACATGGGGCTCACAGTCTTAATCCCCATTTTACAGATGAGGTAACTGAGGCCCAGAGAAGTTAAGTGACTTGCCCAAAGTCACACAGCTGACAAGTGGCAGAGTCAGGATGAGAACCCTTGACCTCTGACTGCGAAGCCCGGGCTCTTTCCACTGAGCCACGCTGCTTCTCTACTTATTTGCTGTGTGACTTTGGGCAAGTCACTTCACTTCTCCGGGCCTCAGTTTCCTCATCAGGAAAATGGGGATTAAGACTGTGAGCCCCATGTGGGACAACCTGACTACCTTGTAGCTACCCCAGTGCTTAGAACAGTGTTTGGCACATAGTAAGTGCTTAACAAATACCATAATTATTATTACCTCTAGTCTCTCTCCTTTCCAGTCCATATCTCCTCCCTACTCCTCATAAACCTCAAATTTTTCCATTTGTTGTCCACATTAAGCAGCAACTCCTGATCATTTGCTTTAAGGCACCCCGTTAGCTCTCTCCCTCTTATTGATCCATTCTTCTCGCACTAAACCCCAGCATGCACACTCCTTCCCTAACCTAGAGAAGCAGCGTGGCTCAGGGGAAAGAGCACAGTATTAGGAGTCAGAGGTCATGGGTTCAAATCCCAACTCCGCCACTTGTCAGCTGTGTGACTTTGGGCAAGTCACTTAACTTCTCTGTGCCTCAGTTACCTCATCTGTAAAATGGGGATTAAGACTGTGAGCCCCACGTGGGACAACCTGTTCACCGTGTAACCTCTCCAGAGCTTAGAACAGTGCTTTGCACATAGTAAGTGCTTAATAAATGCTATAATAATAATAATGATAATTAGCTTACCTAATTATGGTGCCTTGTTCTGGTCTCTCTGGCTGCCCACCTCCTGCTCACTCCTTATCTCCTCATGGAACTCCTTCACCCTCATTGTGGGAAGAGAACATGTCTACCAACTCAAATCACACTTACCCCCTTCAAAGCCCTATTGAAGGCTCACCTCCTCCAAGAGGCCTTCCCAGACTAAGTCCCCCTTTCCTCAGATCCCCCTCCCCTCCCCATCACCATGACACTCTCCCTTTGCTCTACGCCCCCTCCCCGCCCCAGAGCACTTGTGTATATGTACATATCTATAATTCTATTAACTTACATGAATGCCTGTTTACTTGTTTTGATGTGTAGATGTCTATAATTATATTTATTTATATTGATGCTTTTGATACCTGTTGACTTGTTTTGATGTCTGTTTCCCCTCTTCTAGACTGTAAGCCCATTGTGGGCAGGGATTGTCTCTATTGCTGAATAGTACTTTCCAAGCCCTTGGTACAGTGCTCTGCACATAGTAAGAGCTCAATAAATACGATTGAATGAATGAATGATTGTTGTATTATCCTCTCCCAAGCGCTCAGTATAGTGTTCTGCACATAGTAAACACTAAATAAATACCATTGATTGCTATCCAACAGACCATCTTCACAGCCCTTCTGAAATCATATATATTCTAGAAGCCTTCCCCGATTAATCTCTAATCTCCCCAGTTTATATCCCTCCAAATGCCACTTCAGCACTTCTGGGCCACCTAACCACCTAAATACACTCAACCTTCCATAGAACTTTATACACATATTTTCTATACTCTGTTACTTAAGCACTAACTCAAGTAGATATTTCTCTTTTCCTTCCTACTACTAGCTGTAATTTATTTTAGTGTCTGTCTTTCTGGCTTGATTGTAAGATCCTTGATGACATGGATCATGTCTACTAATTCCTTTGCATTCTCCCAAGTGCTGGTACAGTGCTCTGCACACTGAAGGCCTTCAATGAATGCTATTGATGAATTGATGGTAAGGGTATTTTTTGAGCACCCACTGTGTGCAGTGTGCTGTACTAAGCACTACCAATGGACAGTACACACTTCTAGCTCACAAGAACTTTAGACTCCAATGAGGGAGATGGACTTAAAAATATATATGAGTTTAAATGATAACAGACTCCAGTCTTCTGACTCCATACCCATGCCCTTTCCACTAGACCACGCTCCTTCCCTGCATCCCAAGTCTTACCTATGCCAAGCTCCATTTGCTGAATCATTTACAGCTAACGTATTTCCTTGGTAAAAGAACATTTTAAATTTCCAAAATTTCTGTTTCCCTCTATAGATGCCTGGAAACATGGAAATTTCCAAGGTTGTAAGATGTCCTTGGGAAAGCAAAATACAGAACTGTACCAGGGAAATCTACTGGAATACTTCCTGCAATAATATAAACAATCCTTCTTTTATAATAACAACAAAATAACAAAAGAAAAAATTAAACACACAGCTGACTCTCTTTACATTTGATCAAGGAGAATGATCCATTGAGGCCCAATTCTACAGGACAGGCCCAGCTTCTGAAGACGGCATGCAGTCATGAAAATTTAACTGGAACATTTGAAAAGTTCATCTCATGCTTTCTAATAAAGTTCTGAGTGAGCTTGTGCCAAATGTCAATTAGAGGAACATCAATTCTTCCCTCAAAGAGCAGGGGAGAGCAGGGGAAAAACAAGATGACCATATTTTCATGCAGAAAGATGACCATAACTTGGCCTAGTAGAAAGAGCACAGGCCTGCGAGTCAGAGGACCTGGGTTTTAATCCCAGCTCTGCCACTTATCTGCTATGTAACCCTAGGCAAGTCACAACTTCTCTGTGCCTCAGTTTTCTCAACTGTAAAATGGGATTTCAATACCCATTCGCCCTCCTACTTAGACTGAGAGCCCCAAGTGGGGACAGGGACTGTGTCTGATTAATTCACATCTACTCCAGCACTTAGAACAGTTCTTGACACACAGTAAGTACTTAACAAATACCATAATAATAATACTTAAACTGTGGGCCCCCTGTGGGACAGGGACTGTGTCTTACCTGCTTATCTTGTACCTTCCCCAACACTTAGTACAATGCTTGTTACATAGTAAGTTCTTAACAATCAATTATATTTAATGAGTGCTTACAGTGCTGAGCATTGTACCAATTGCTTGGGAGTACAACACAATAGAGATGGCAGTCAAGATCCCTGCCCACAAGTAGCTTACACTCTAGAGGAGGAGACAGTCATTAAAATAAATTACAGATAGGGAAATGGCAGAGTAAAATAATAGTTACACAAGTCTCGTGGAGCTGGGGTGAATATCAAAGTGTTTAAAGGACACATAGCAGATTACTTGTGCCGTGTTGCCTCTGTGTTCCTGAGGATGGAGTGGAAATGGGGCAGAGAGTTTAGGGGCTTCAGGCCACTCCTCACTCCCAATATGTGCTGGGATCATATATCTGTTTTGCTCAGCTCAACACTACCAATTTTTCATGCTAATCCCAATCACTACTCCTTTTCTTAAGGAACCCATAGTTAGACATTATATTATAGCAAGGATCTCAATAGTAGTGAGCATAAAAGGATCAATCAGTGGTATTTACTGAGCGCTTACTTTGTGTAGAGCACTGTACTAAGGACTTGGGAGAGTACAATAAAACAGTTGATAGACATGTTCACTACACACAAGGAGCTTACAGTCTAGAGGGGGAGACAGACATTAAAATAAATTACAGATGTGTGCATAAGTGCTGTAGGCCTGAGAGTGGGGTGAATATCAAGTGTTCAAAGGGGAGAGATCCAAGTGCAATGACTCCCAGGGGAGATTGGCTTATTTGCCCAATATGGAGCATACTGCATGCCTCTCCCTCATAGGACTGGGAGACTATCTGCAGGGAGCTGTTGTAGACATGTGGGCAAACTGCATTTAATGCTATTACTACTACTAATAATGATAGTAATGCTTGTTAAGTGCTCACTATATGCCAAGCACTGTACTAAGTGTTGGGGCAGATACTAGATAATCAAGTCCCGGGTGGAATTCACAATCTAAAAAGAAGGGAAAACAGGTATCGAATCCCTATTCAGCAGATAAGGAAACTGAGGCCCAGAGAAGGAAAGTGACTTGCTCGAGGTCATAGAGGAGGGAAGTGGCAGAGTCGGGATTAAAACCCTGGGCCTCTGATAACCAGGCCCATTCTTTTTCCCCTAGGACACACTGCTCCTGTGGAGTTGTGGAGGAAGTTGAGAAGGTGTGTATCTGTCTTGCCATCTGAGGCAATGTATTGCATGTAGGAGGCATTGGTGGCTTTGGGTCTGTTATATTGTCCTCTCCCAAGCACTTAGTACAGTGCTCTGCACACAGTAAACACTTAAATAAGACTGATTGATTTGCTTTAGAAGTCACATGTAGAGACTATGGTAGATCCAGGTCAAAGACATAAAAAAAGGTTGGACCCTGCAATTGCTCTATAGGCCTTCAGTTTAGTTTGAATCTTGATACTATTTTAACACCACACTGTGAGTCTCCCAAAAGATATACTAGCCTTCTTGATTTGGTTTTCTTTTTCTTTATAATAATGATGGTATTTGTTAAGCGCTTACTATGTGCCAAGCACTATTCTATCACTAGACAGTGTGTTGCCTAAGTAGCAGCACTTAATGATAGCATTCAACTGAGTGTCATCAAGAAAAATCCTTGCCTGAGGTTTAGGGTTTGGTGAGTTTATACATAACCTTGCTTGTCTTTAGACTCTTTTTCAGTCCATGGTGCTTTGTTGACACTAGAAAACTGTTGAATTGATCAGTTGTATTTATTATTTACTCTGTGCAGGGCACTGTACTAAGTGCTTGGAAAAGTACAAATAATAACAGACACATTCCCTGCCTACTATGAGCTAACTGCTCAAAACAATGTGCATATCTTCAATTGTATGTATGTCTAAAGCAGAGCACGATGCATTTATTTTAATCCATAAACGTGTTCCCTTATACTTCTGAATTATCAATCAATCAACAGCATTTATTGAGCACCTCCTATATGCAGAGCACTGTATTAATTACTTGGGAGAGTATAACAGAATTAGTGGAAATGATCCTGGCCTACAAGGCGGGGATCAGTGTTACCTAGTTGAATGTGCATGGGCCTGAGAGTCAGAGGACCAGGATTCTAATCCTCCATCTGCCACTTGTCTGTTGTGTGACCTTGGGCAAGTCACTTCACTTCTCTATGCCTCAGTTCCCTCATCTGTAAAATGGGGATTAAATCCTCCTCCCTCATACTTGGACTGCGAGCCCCTTGTGGGGCAGGTACTGTGTCCAACTTGATCATCCTGTATGATGATGATGATGGTGATGGTATTTGTTAAGCGCTTATTATGTGCCAAGCACTGTTCTAAGCACTGGGGTTGATACAAGGTAATTAGGTTGTCCCACCTGGGGCTCACAGTAATCCCCATTTTACAGATGAGGTAACCAAGGCACAGAGAAGTTAAGTGACTTGCCTAAAGTCACACAGCTGATAAGTGGCAGAGTCAGGATTAGAACCCACGACCTCTGGCTCCCAAGCCCAGGCTCTTTCCACTCCTACCCTAGCACTTACTAGTGCTTGGCAAAGTAGTAAAAAGGAATAATTAATGATTTTTCCAGAAGCACATTCTTCCAAACTTATTCAGATGGGTAGCCAAATAGGGAGGTGCATGGCTTGTCTGACTTTGAACATCGCTTTTTACTTGGAGAACCCTGATTAAAATGAGTGTCTAAGGATTACTATAACATTACTGCACAATTCCTATACTCTGATGTGAAAGCTGACAATTTACTAATCAGTGGGATTTCTTGAACATCTATTGAATGCTGAACACCATACTAAGCACTTGGGAGAGTACAGTAGAAGCAAAACACATGGTCCCTGAGTCTGTGGAGCTTAAAATCTAACAGGCGCACGACTTCTGGAGAATTTTAGAAAGGAACCCTGAAATCAGCTTGTCACCTTGGACAGCTGGCTGATTAATAATAATAATAATTATGGTATTTGTTAAGTGCTTACTATTTGCCAGGCACTGTACCAAGTGCTGGGGTGGATACAAGCAAATCTGGTTGTCCCATGTGAGGCTCACCATCTCAATCCCCATTTTACAGATGAGGTACAGACACAGAGAAGTGAAGAGACATGGCCAAGGATACACAACAGGCAAGTGGCAGAACCGGGATTAGAACCCATGACCTTGTGACTCCCAGGCCTGGGCTCTATCCACTTTACCATGCTGCACATGGGACTCACAGTCTTAATCCCCATATAGCAGATGATCTTTCATCTACCCCAACACTTCACACAGTACTTGGCACACAGTAAGCGCTTAAGGAATACCATAATCATTACTATTATGGTGTTTGGGAGAGACCAGTTGAAGATCTCTGAACTTCACCCTGGAATTGAATCTGTTGGATTCCTCCTTTTAGGCCAGGAAGTTATACCTGTGCTTCTTCACTGATAGGGAGGGGAAGTCCCTCACCCACTGCTAAAATTCTTACCACCATCTGATGTTCTCTCTGGTTAGGGAGAATACAGGGCTAATGACAGTATTCTGAGCCTTCTCAGATTTGCTACCTGTGAGAGAGGAAGAGTTACAGTCAAAGTCAAGGGCCATCTGCAAGCTAAAGAGTACTGACACACCTTTCCAACAGTCCACTCTCCCATGCACGAATGGCTCTCTCTTCCATTTTTCAGCATGCTCTTTCGCCAGCATACTTTTCTCTTATGTTACTGTTACTTTTGGAGTCCTCTGGTATTTTCTAACCATCACATCCTGAAATATGATGGTTAAGTTAACATATGAGCATCAAAAGTGTTTTTACCGGCCAGCTCTTCAAGTAGTTTGTTTTAAATTCTAATGCTTTTGGTCAGAATGGTGAAAAGCCAACAGTCTGGGAAGCATATTTTAAAATTTGGGCTCAAAGGATTGGCTTTTAGCCACCTGTATGCTTTTTTCCTTAACAAAAGGGCAATGGGAAATTACTGCATTACACAAGTGGAATTTAAAACGTTGTTGGAGTACTTGAAAATACTCCTTTCTGAGAAGAATCATTAAGTATGATCATGGTCTTTAAAAATGTGATTACAACAGCTCAGCAGATGGTAGACACTTGCGGTCAACCCCTCTGCTGTTCCATATTTATAGTATATTAATAATGGTTTCAACTTTCTCATAAATAGATGTTGATTAATTTTAAATCCATTTGCAGAATCCCAGCATTGCCAGAATATTTTTTAAAACCACATTACAAAGTATGATAAACACCATCAATGAATCCAGCCCAAATGTACTCCCCACATTCAAAAAAATTCCCTAAAAGGATTATTGTCATTTTTCAAGCATGAAAGTAGATTGACCATTTCATTTGTACTCAGTGAGCTTGAATTTCTGACAAGAAATTGCTTTCCTTGATGGGATTATGTGATTGCTGGATGGACTACAGCAGGAATATTTTAAAATAATTACAATTTTAATCTGGTTGGGGAACTGGGATATGCAGCTATTTCAAATATTGAAACTATTAATCAAATTAGGCGCAATAACTGGAGGGAAAATGTGGAGAAAACCTCATAGCAACCAGAGGGCAATGGGCTCAAGAAGCTCAAAATTGCGCCAGCATGGGTATTCACAAGACTCTCAGTCCCCGCTTTGCTTCTTCAGCTAGCTGGCCCTGGACCTGGACCTGACAACCCAGTGATTCCTGATTGGCATAGGTGTATCTTTTTATTTGAGAAAAGGGTTCTTTTTTGTTCTGGGAATTAAAACTGAAATCTACAGGGCGTTGAGTTCTGCAAACTAGCTAGGAGTTCCTCTAGAATCATTCAGCTTCATTTGGGTGTGCGGAGAAAATGGATGCTTCCTAAATTTCTCTGTCGCAAATGGATCTAGCAGCCTCTAAATGAAAAGGAGCAAGGAACTCTCTAATAGGGCAGGGCTAAGAGATGCATGGAGGTGGGAGGGCAATTTTACAGGGAGCCTTCTGGAAAGAGAACTAACCTTGCAATTGCTTTCACTCCTCCCCTTTTCTGATCTCAAAGTATATTACACCACCATTTTTCAAGTTAGAGGACAGAGGTCAAGAGGAGTCAAAGGGCATCCCCCATTCCTTCCCTTTCCAAATTGCAATTGAACTGTATCCGATTTTATCGGCAATGAGCCAATCCTGGACACAACCCCAAAAGGCGTGGGAAACGAGGAGTCTGCCCATTGAGACTCATAGAGGACTTTTCCAGGATAAAATATCCAAATAGTAGCTGGAATAAGAGCCAGAAATCTCAGTTATCCCTTTGATAGAGTTGTTAAAAGACTGCATCCCTTCCTAGCCTGTCTAGGAAAATATACTACTCTGAAGATTGGAGTTGTTTTGGCCCACTTTCTCTCTAGGCATCTGAACTGTATTTTTGATTATCAAATAATTTCCCATCACATCCTATACAGTATAGTCATAAGTGACAACTCGAGTCACCCAATCAATCACTCAATGCCTTGATCAACGTAGTCTGGGGCAGTGACAATTGGTCACCCCAAACACAAGCTATTCCTGGCTAAAAAGCTACTCGGGCATGGGTGAGGTTAGGGTCATCTGCATTTTTTTTCAGGGAAAACTGCTTCTTCAGGACCTCCCTTACCCTGGAGAAAACCAGAGCAATTTTTCCATGGGAAAATCCCACCATAGCAACTTTAATTTGACAAAATTAGTGGGAAGCTGAACCCTTTTCCCCCTTCCATCTCTCCAATGTATTTTCCTTTCATATTTGCAGTTGCCTGGGGCTGATGGACTACAGGTCCCTGTTCCTTGGGACACATTCTCAGATTTATAAATAAGATCGTGAGGAGCAGCATGGACTAATGGAAAGATCCTGGCCCTGGGACTCAGAGGATCTGAGTTCTAATCCTAGCTCCACCACTTCTCTGCTGTGTGACCTTGGACAAGTCACAACTTCTCAGTGCCTCACTTTCCTTGTCTGTAAAATGAGGTTTCAATACTTGCTCTCCCTCCTACTTAGACTGTGAAGCCCATGTTGTACAGGGACTGTGTCTGATCTGGTTAACTGGTATCTACCCCTGCACTTAGCATAAGGTTTGATACATAGTAAGCACTTAACAAATGCCATAATTAACTCCCTATCCTCTCTATTTTGCTAAATATTTATTGTGATTTATGTGTAAGATGCTGCTCTTGTATTCAATGAGGGTCCTGGCTCCCATGATAAATGTACTGACTCTGTAATAGGTCTCCCTAGGACTCTGATATCATGTCCACAGCTGATGATCTACAGACACTAAAAAAAAAATCTGAGCAGACTTCACCTGCTTCTCAGCCTCGTTTTCAGCTTGCAAAAGGGAGATAACATCATTTTCTGTTTTTGTTGCAATTCGAAGTCGTGTGCCTTGAGAACACCAGATTGGGCTTGAATTTTCCACTTGATTTTCCTGAGAGTATACACAAATGGCAATTGATGCTGGGGTGCTGGCCTCCCCTTTCCTGTCACCCCCACCACCATATACCTGCTCACTAGAGACTACCCTAAAGTTGGCAGTAGTGTGAGAAGCAAAAGCTCTGTCTCTCATGTTGATGTACTAATGTCAGGGTTTTCTTGATGCTTAGAGATGCACCTTATGATGTTCATTCAATCACATTTACTGAGTGCTTACTGTGTGCAGAGCACTGTACTAAGCATATGAGTATTTGTAACTTCATAGCCCAAAGAGTGTGCACCTGAAATTCAGGCTTTCCCTGTAAAAAATGATTATGAAAAATGAATTTATTACTGAAAAATTCAGTTGAGAAAAATTGCAGTTCTTGGTGGAGACATGGTAAGGTGGGCTGCCCAGACTTATGAGGACTAAAATCCTGTTTAGTTTTTTTGTTGTTTTTTTTAATTGCTATTTGTTAAGCACTTACTATGTGTCATGTACCGTACTAGGCACTGGGGTAGGTACAAGGTAATCAGGTTGGACAGAGTCCCTATCCCATGTAGGGGCTCACAGTATCAATCCCCATTTTAAAGATGAGGTAACTGAGGCACAGAGAAATTAAGTGACTTACTCACGGTCACATAGCAGACAAATAGCAGAGCCAGGATTAGAATCCAGGTCCTTCTAACTCCCAAGTCCGTGCCCTATCCACTGGGCCATGCTGCTCCTCTAAGTATTGTTTAAGGCCATGTTGCTCTGTTCTATCTCTAGAATATAGGAACTGAAAAATCTAAAGCTGTCATTTCCACTGCCTTATAAGTCCCTATGATCAGTCTCCTAAGGGAGAAAGTAGCAGCTGACTGTCAAAGGGAAAGCTATTCATATAGTCACAGTTTCCACACCAGTACCCAGTTAAAAAGGGAAATGAAACAGGCAAAACCTGATGATATCCCTAGAAATGAACTCTTTCCAGTTCAAAAAATGGATAAGGGAGACAAGGGGCAATAAGAATATAAAACACTTGGATCCAGTCAGTGGGAGTCTTTTAAATCACAGAGTAGAATACCATGAGGGTGAATCCCTAAGGAAGTCCACTTTGGAAGAGCTGAAGGAAGACATGGAGGAATCTAGTGCTGATGGACAGCTTAAGTGTCTTGGGAAGCTTTGGGAAACTGAATTGGATTTAATTTTTTGCTCTTTCGATCTAGTACGGATATAAACTCCTCATTTGTTTAGGGTTTGTTTAGTTCTAATGTCTGATTATGAACTACCTTTCTTGAGATTTAGTAAGTTATTGTTTATCTCTTTAAAATAGAAAGGGGAAAAGCTTGGGTAAGCTGTCCATATAAGGAGCACACTACTGAGGGAGAGGTTAGGATTCCCAAAATCCCGCCAAGCATAGCTATTGGCCCAAGCATGGAGCAAGGCTGGGTAGTGCAACCCTCATTCTTTTCCCTACTTTCAGAAGTTTGTCCCTTATATCATTGTAACCATCGACCTGAATGACACTGGGGTGCTCTAGCTGGGAAAACAATCTGGTGGGGAGGTAGAAGACTTGGAACCTTGAGATTGCAATAATTTCTGGTGGCTCAGGTTGGGGAAAAATGTATGGTTCCTGCAGGATGTAACCAGCCTTGGCACAAGACAAGTGAGTCCTCTGGGGAGTGTCAGTCAGAGAATCTGCAAGCTAAGTCAACCACCACTTGTGCTAGCAGAAGGTGAAGTGATTCTATGCCCAAACTGCCACACATGGTTGGAGAATTGGAAAAGATTTTCCGATTAGCACTGCAAGCTTAAATTTAACTTTCCCAATTTACTCACATTTCTGCCTTTCATAGATGCTTGTGTCAGCCTTGGACTTGATTATTTTTACCACATTGATTTCATTTTACTATCCCAATTTCCAGCTAGGTTATATTTTCATTATATTATTTGTCCAGCCAACTGAAATCCATCATCACAGTATCAAGACTTCTGATGCTGGAGAATGTTAAAGAGGAAGAATGTAGTCTAGGTCAGAAATTCACTTGTGAAGCAGTGTGGGAAAAATTCTCCAGAAGTTAGGGATCTTGCTAGTTTGGGAAAGAGGGTGGAAAAAAGGCTTCTTGAAAATTCCATACACAGAAACAATCTCAATGAGAATACTACATAATGCAGAAAGGCTAAGGAATTATTATTTACATTTTGTCAATGCTTATTTTTGTGTAAAGCACTGTACTAAGCACTTAGGAAAGATGTGAGGATAACAATTCAGACACAATCCCTGGTCCATAAGGTGTATACAATCTTTAAAAGGAAAGTGGAGCAGAGAGGGAATATCCTTCTCCAGAGATTTTGAAGACCAGAAAATAAATCTTTCTGGGATGGTTTATATGTAGCCCCATCTGGGAACAGGGGAATGAGCTAGATTAGTAATTGTCAAATTATGCTTTCTGTGACCCCACTGAGAGCTCCCATATCTCACCTCCCCAATCTGTTAAAAAAAAAAAACCCAACAACAACAATAAAACCCCCCACAAAAATACCAAATAGTCCTGGAAATATTCTGTATCTGAAAGTCTGGGAAGGAAGGAGTAAAGGGGGAAGGGGCCCAGGAACTGAAGGTAGCCAGATCACATCTTCATACATGTCAGAGTTCTGGCACCACAACTGCCTACCTCCTCAATGTAATTAGGTTAGGACAGTCCAAGTTTGGGGAGGGGGAAATCCTGTCCCACCATGCAAAGGTCCTAAGGCAGGAGCCATTAAGGTCTTGCTTTGGAAACAGCAAGGACAAGAAAGATAAGGAAGAGCCTCCTTTGTCAATTCTTCAGCAGATGCAGAAACCACAGTACTACCACTGCCATTCCAGTTGAATAGGCCCGTCTTGGGACCATTCACTGGAATTTCATCCTGGGTGTATTTGTATGTTTTAGGCTGGTCCAGAATCTCTCACGAATATCCCTAAGAGGGTAAAGTTCTGTTGGCTGCTGGGTCTGTAAGTGCTTCTGCTCAGGTAGTGGCAGCAGCAGAGCGAGCAGTGGACCTAGCTGAACTGAACCCCTTTCCACCCAGGTCATGTCACTAGGACTGTTGTTGTTTTTACCTAGGTGGTGATAGCAGCAGAAAATGGAAGGGGAGACAACAGTGGTGACAATATTTCCTAACATTCCCCATTTTCTCTTTCCCTTTCCATTGCTCCTTCTCTCTCTCCCAAATCTTCTCTGCCCCTCCCTCACCATTCACCCTTTCCCCAGCCGGAACTTCTTAATAATATTTGTTAAGCACCCCCTGTAGGCAGGAATCATGTCTACCAACTCCATTGTATCATACTATCCCAAGGGCTTAGTACATTGCTCTGAACATAGTAGGTGCTCAATAAATACCATTGATTAATTGGCCTACTGAGTATAAACTGCTGTACTAAATACTCAGGAACAAATAATGAAGCTAAACAAGAGCTTTCCATGATTTTCCTGAGGTTCCACCTCAGTTTGAGAAACAGTGGCTAAATCATTTTTCTGGACCCTTCTCAGACCTAAGATTCTGTAATTCCTGTCAATGTGGTGCCCTGTTTGATACTATTCCTCTCCCTAATGATTATTTTTCTTTGCCGACTTCTGATTTGTGCAAAAGCATTTTTACATGGTTTGTGGCGGGTTCCTTGTTGCATGCTAAGTGGCACAGCACTGATTCTAGCCACATCTCAACTTCCTGAGAATGCTTCCTAATGACCCTTAAGCCACTTTCATAATAACTTGACTTCTCCATTCCTGTGTTTGTGCAGTCCCTCATGAGACTGCAGTGTTTACACCATATGGCTTGGCTTTATGCACTGGTAAAATCCCTAATAAGTGTAGCATTGTCTGCCTGAAATTTTCAGATGGGATTAAGTTTAGCCTATAGAATGATGTACATCCCCAAGCTGCACCCCAATCTCCACTACTGAAAGACTTCTATATTTGTTGAAATGAGAAGCAGCATGGCCTAGTGAACAGCACACAGGCCTGGGAGTTATAAGGACCTGGGTTCCAATCCCAGCCCCACCACTTGTCTGCTCTGTGACACTGGGCAAGTCATTGAATTTTTCTGTGCCTCAGTTTTCTTATATATATAATGGGGATTCTGTAAAGCTGTCCTTTTTCTTTATAATCTCATATGACCTTGATCCCTCTTCCAACATAATACAATCCTTATCTGTCCAATATTTTCCATTATTTTATGGTATTTGTTAAGCATTTAGTATGTGCCAGGCACTATTCTAAGCACTAGGGTAGTTACAAGGTAATAAGATTGGACAATGTACCACACGGGAACAACCCAACCTCATCCACTAGATTATAAATTCCTTGAGGGCAGGGATCATGTCTACTTCCTCTATTGCACTCTCACAATCATGTAGTACACTGTTTTGCCCAGAGTAAGCACTCCAGAAATATGATCAATTGACTGAGCCTTCTCAAATTAAGGCTCACTATAAAAGCGCCTGGAATATCACCACTTTTCCTTGTTATCCTGTCTCTCTTAAATGTCTAATCCTCACCGGTTTCATTTCCAAATTTGCCAAAAGTCTAGTTCTGACTTTCCTCCAAAGTAACTCCACCTTGAACTTGTCTCAGAAGCTTAATAAAAAACAAATAGGAAGAGCCTCACCTGAATCTTTCCCTTTTACTTTATCAAATGACCCCTCAATTATTTTGACACCATTTTCAACAAAACATTTGACTTAGGTTTCCCAGACTAAAGTAGGCAAGTAGAAAGTCCCATTTCAATACAAATTTTAAAAATTGATAATACCTAATGTCCATTTTCAGTCACAACTTTGGATGACATACCATGTCTTGCAAAAATAAGAGTAGTAGTAATCGTAGGAAAACTGTTTCTTGAATATCTTCTCTAATAGGCACTTGGAGAACAAAGTAAAATATAATACTAATGATAATAATGGCATTTATTAAGCACTTACTATGTGCAAAGCACTGTTCTAAGCACTGGGGAGGTTACAAGGTGATTAGATTGTCCCACGAGGGGCTCACAGTCTTAATCCCCATTTTACAGATGAGGTAACAGGCACAGAGGAGTTAAGTGACTTGCTCAAAGTCACACAGCTGACAATTGGCGGAGCCAGAATTTGAACCCTTGACCTCTGACTCCAAAGCCTGTGCTCTTTCCACTGACCCATGCTGTTTCTCTGAAAGATATGACCTCTACCCTTGAGGAGCCTACAATATACTAGGAGACAAAAGCAGACAAACTTTAGCATGTACAATACTGAGAAAATAGCTATAAATAAATCTAAGTTGATAAACAAAATCAATAATAATTAAATGCAAGAGTACTAAGGTGGATGATGTGATGGTATGACCAGAAAGCGTGGAAGTTAATTAAGCAGTGGCTTCTAGAAGAGATGGCTATTTAATGAGTAGAGAGATGTAATTTGGCGAAGGCAAGGTGTGGGAGGGGAAGGGAAGGGAGAAGATGGTGGATGCAGGGAAAGGGGAGCAACATTCCAGGCAGTGGAAAAGACCTGGGGACTGAGAGTTGGAAGAAAGAGTCAAGAATAAAGGAGTTAGTTTAGGTGTAGTGGAAGAAGATAACCTACAGTTAAGAAGGAATAATAATAATAATGGTACTTGTTAAGTGCTTACTATGTGCCAAGCACTGTTCTAAGAGGTGGGGTAGATACAAATTGATCAGGTTGGACATAGTCCCTGTCTCACATGGGGCTCACTCACTTAATCCCCACTTTACAAATGAGGTAACCAAGGCACAGAGAAGTTAAGTACCCAAGCAGACATGTGTTAGAGCCCGGATTAGAACTAATGAGAACTTGCAAGGAAAATCTTAAAGTTAGTTAATAGGAATTTTTGTTTTAAAATGAAAAACTACGGGGACCCACTGGAGGTTGAAGATGAAATGTCCAATTTTATGAAAGCTAGACAGAAGCAGGAGAGGTTGGAGGTGGAATACTATTAAGGAGGCCAGGGAGTGGTGTTTAATTTGCCGAGACTTTCTTCACTCACCTTTCTGCAGTCTCTGTTCAGTTAATTTCTGGCACCACAATGTGAGAAGCAAACAATAAATAACTTCATTTTTAGTATATAACTATTTACTAATGAATATTAGAATACGTAATGGCATTTTTCCCCAAGCCCCCTACCCACCCCCCCGCCACCCACCCAGTATTTTGTCTCTGCTAGGAATGTTAGATTAATTTAGGATGGATGTCAAGTTACTCCAAGCTTTTTGTTACCACTAACTGTTCCTTTTTCATCCCTAACTTTCTAATAATCCTTGCAGATTGATTGTCTATTAATTTATCCAACTCCTCTTGATTCTATTATATTTTCAGTCTGCAAAATTTCCTGAGGTAATATTCTCCTTGCCCATTGTATGAAAGGTTCTCCTTCTGTTTGTTTTAAGCCAATCACCTTAAAATTAAAATACCACCCCCTCCTTTCCTGTTGTTGTGGAATTGAGTGAACAACAATTCAGTACTCACCTTATCTAGCCCTTCATAATTTTGTGGACATCACTCATGTCCCTTCGTGACATTCATCTTTTCAAATTACATGGGACCTGCTCCGTCCCCTCTACTACCTTGTTTGCTCTTTGCTATACCTTCTCAATCTCTATTATGTCCTTTCTAAGATGCAATGACCAGAACTGCATGTAGCTATCCAGGTGTGGTTGTACCATAGTTTTATATCCAACACAACTGCCTTTTCTCTTGTTTGTATCCCTTTCCAGCATTTTGTTGGGTTTTTGGTATGCCACTTCTTTTCATGGTACCAGTTAAGTGCTTACTTTGTGTCAAGTACTGTACTAAATGCTGGAGTAGATATAAGATAATAATAATAATAATAATAGGCATTTGTTAAGCACTTACTATGTGCAAAGCACTGTTCTAAGTGCTGGGGAGGATACAGGGTGATCAGGTTGTCCCACGTGGGGCTCACAGCCTTAATCCCCATTTTACAGATGAGGGAACTGAGGCCCAGAGAAGTTAAGTGACTTGCCCAAGATCACACAGCAGACATGTGGCGGAGTCGGGACTAGATCCCAGGTCCTCTGACTCCAATCCCATGCTCTTTGCATTAATAATAACAATGGTGGCATTTGTTAAGTACTTACTATGTGCCAAGCATTGTTCTAAGCACTAGCGGGATACAAGATTATCAGGTTATCACACGTGGGGCTCATAGTCAAATACCCATTTTACAGATGAGGTAACTGAGGCCCAGAGAAGTGAAGTGACTTGCCTAAAGTCACACAGCTGACAAGTGGCAGAGCCGGGATTAGAATCCAAGACCTCTGACTCCCAAGCCCAGGCTCTTTCCACTGAGCCACACTGCTTCTCTAACACACTGCTTGACATTGTCTTCTACTCTGTCGATTTTCTTAAACTTACTGTGTTTACTGTGATCTCCCTGAGGTACACAATCTCATCGAGGAAGGCATGTAATTTTGATATGCCCTTTATTCAGAGGCAAAACATTTTAAGCTTTATAGTGCTACTCGTGTGGAAGATGAGCATCTCTTCTCCTTAAAAGCAGTGTTCACACAGCAGACATGTGGCGGAGCGGGATTCGAACCCATGACCTCTGACTCCAAAGCCCGGGCTCTTTCCACTGAGCCACACTGCTTCTTTTAATCAATCAATCAAGATAATCAGGTTGGACACAGTCCCAGTCCCACATAGGACACACCAAGTAGGAGGGAAAACAGATATTGACTCCCCATTTTACAGATGAGAAAACTGAGGCCCAGAGAAGTCAAGTGACTCACCCAAGGTCTCACAGCAGACAAGTGGCAGAGCCAGGACTAGATCCGAGGTCCTCTGACTCCAATCCCGTGCTCTTTGCATTAATAATAACAATGGTGGCATTTGTTAAGCACTTACTATGTGCAAAGCATTGTTCTAAGCACTGGGAGGGATACAAGATTATCAGGTTATCACACATGGGGCTCATAGTCAAATACCCATTTTACAGATGAGGTAACTGAGGCCCAGTGAAGTGACTTGCCTAAAGTCACACAGCTGATAAGTGGCAGAGCCGGGATTAGAATCCAAGACCTCTGACTCCCAAGCCCAGGCTCTTTCCACTGAGCCACACTGCTTCTCTAACACACTGCTTGACATTGTCTTCTACTCTGTCGATTTTCTTAAACTTACTGTGATCTCCCTGAGGTACACAATCCCATCGAGGAAGGCATGTAATTTTGATATGCCCTTTATTCAGAGGCAAAACATTTTAACCTTTATAGTGCTACTCGTGTGGAAGATGAGCATCTCCTCTCCTTAAAAGCAGTGTTTACTAGGCATGGAGGAGGACATTTTCAAAGTGTTGTGAAGATCCCACCACATGACTCCCATTAACCTTAATAAGAGTCATGTGTCTAATTCCCCACAGTCTACTTTAGAAATGCACTCCCTCTACAGTAAAGAGTGCAACTCTCAGAAACCACAGCTCTGCAGCCTATTGCAAAGTCATTTATTAAGTGTTACCCATAGTGTTCCGAAAAGTTTATTACCAGAAACATTTAGGCTCAAAATATATGTTTATTTACAATGACATTTTTATATGATTTCACCCAGTATATATATATATATATATATATATATATATATATATATATATATATATATATATATATTTATATATCTGAGGTAATGTTTTATTACCAGCTATAAAAACCCTCACCCAGCAATTACACAAATTATTTACCAGCCTCATTTCAAAGGTAGCTTCCCTAGGAATTTTCAGATCACTTTTTTTTTAGGTTAAAAACCTTTTGTCATTCATCAAATCTATCTCCAATTGCAAAGTACTTCAGAATTAAGTGGTGAATTTTCTTGCCTTGACTCCTGGAGGAATAACAAGAGTTTAGCCAGAGGAAATGTGAAGACCCAAAGGTCTCTCTTTACACAGGAGACACACTTAATGGAATTATTTCAGTGTTTACCTTCAAACGGCATTGGTTATAAACATTTGGAAAGATCATGGATATTTAGAATGTACAAGACCTCATCCATGGAACTTCAGCAACCAGAGCCAAGGTTAAAGAGGTGTTATCCTAGGTTTTAAGTTATTTGAGAGTAGAGGTTAAGTTACTAGAATTACGAGGGAGATGAGGGAAAGAAAACTGCATGGGAACACCATATCATGGATACAGGGAAGCAGTGTGGTCTAGTGGAAAGAGCATGGACCTGGGAGCCAAAGAACCTGGATTCTAATCCTGGGTCCACCACTTGCATGCTGTGTGACCTTGGGAAAGTCAGTTAATTCTCTGTTTCAGTTTTCTCAACTGCAAAATGGGGATTCAATATCTGTTCTCCCTCCTATTTAAGACTGTGAGTTCAAGGCGGGATAGGGACTGTATCTGGCCTGATTAACTTGTATCTACTCCAGTGCTTCAAACAGTGTTTGACACATAGTAAGTGCCTACTGAGAGCTCACCTCAACCAGGAGGGCTTCCCAGACTGAGCCCCCTCCTTCCTCCCCCCTCCCCTCCCCCCGCCCTACCTCCTTCCCCTCCCCACAGCACCTGTATATATGTTTGTACAGATTTATTACTCTGTTTATTTTACTTGTACATATTTGCTATTCTATTTATTTTGTTAATGATGAGCATCTAGCTTTACTTCTATTCTGATGACTTGACACCTGTCCACATTTTTTTTTTTGTTATCTGTCTCCCCCTTCTAGACTGTGAGCCCGTGTTGGGTAGGGACTGTCTCTATGTTGCCAATTTGTACTTCCCAAGCGCTTAGTACAGTGCTCTGCACACAGTAAGCACTCAATAAATACGATTGAATGAATGAATGAATAATGGTTTTTAAAAAGAGACCTGTAGTGACTATGATCAAAGTTACCATTGATATTTTCATCTTCCTTTCAGATTGTCATTTCACCCTACAGTTTCTTTGCCACGGTAGTGAAAACCACCTCTGAAATGGAATCTGACTAAAGGAGGTAGAGCCTGCCTAACGCAATGGACAGCCATTTACTTTCTTATCAAATCAGGCTTTAGGGCCAATGGAAACAGGGACAATTTCAGAACTTCATAGATTTCAATCTTCAGTTATTTTGTAGAAAGATGTGTTTTTCCTTCTAAAAAGCTCTAAGGCTTCTTGATCTTTACCAGCCTCTTGCAGAATAACATTTTAATGGCTTGTTAGATTGAATTTCACTTACAACTTCTATGGTTTTAAAAACCCAGGAAAAAGGTGCTTGACTAGATGTCTTTGGGTTTGGAAGAGCCTTTATATTTCTTCTAAGTACCCGGTGTTCATAAATATCTTCATAGGATAACACTACCCTTTTGAAGTGAACCCTGGCTAAGAGACTATCACTTACATTCTTCCACCCTTCCTGTGCCTCTCCTAAGGTGAGGTTAGGGCCTCTCATTGGTTTGCCCATCAAAGTGCCAGTTTCTTGTAGCTCAGCTTCCATTCTTTGGAAAAATGGACCTCCATCCATTTTCTTTGAAGTCTCAATGCTATCCGAAATAAGTTTTAACGTTGCACTTGGCAGGCAGGACATATCTTCAGTGAAGCAGAGAATTGAGCTGATCATCCAAATAATTTGGGTTACAGAACTATTGAAGAAACAGACCTAGATTATGCACACAGAGTCTATATGCCGGCTGAAACTACTCAGCATTAGAGTCCCATAGCTTTGGCCTCTAACATACCTTTCTCATTACTGACACACGTGATGTCCCCTTCCACCCTCAGAATGACTCTTGCTTGCGTGATTCTTTGGCAGAGTTACCCTTTGCAGTGCAGCTCTTGTTTTGATCCCAAAAGCAAACACAGAAAAGAGCTGATTCTTTAAACTAAGAGGGACATAGGTTAGGTCAGATAATCAAACACAATTGGATTTATGTACTGTTTTGCTAAATTTATCCAAACTCTTTTTTCAATAGTCTGAACTGGCCTCAGTTCAAATAATCGGGATCATGCCTACCAACTATATCGTACACTCCCAAGCACTTAGTACAGTGCTCAGCACAAAATTAGTTCTCAATAAATGCCACTGATTGATTAATCAGTCATTCAGCTATATGGGATTTGGGCAATTGGCTTTTTACCCCATCTGAGGGGGGGATAAGGAAAAAAAAGTTATCACATGCACTTTCTGTATAAAACACACCTAAGAGATGGCAACCTTGCATTCATTCATTCATTCAATCACATTTATTGAGCGCTTACTGTATGCAGAACACTGTACTAAGCGCTTGGGAAGTACAAGTTGGCAACATATAGAGACGGTCCCTACCCAACAGTGGGCTCACAGTCTAGAAGGGGGAGACAGAGAGAAAAACAAAACATATTAACAAAATAAAATAAATAGAATATGTACAAGTAAAATAGAGTAATAAATATGTACAAACATATATACATATATACAGGTGCTGTGGGGAAGGGAAGGAGATAAGGCACGGGGGATGGAGAGGGGGAGGAGAGAGAGGGGGAGGAAGGGGAGAGGAAGGAGGGGGCTCAGTGTGGGAAGGCCTCCTGGAGGAGGTGAGATCTCAGTAGGGCCTTGAAGGGAGGAAAAGAGCTAGCTTGGCGGATGTGGGGAGGGAGGGCATTCCAGGCCAGGGGGATGACGTGGGCCGAGGGTCGATGGCGGGACAGGCAAGAATGAGGCACGGTGAAGAGATTAGCGGCAGAGGAGCAGAGGGTGTGGGCTGGGCTGTAGAAGGAGAGAAGGGAGGTGAGGTAGGAGGGGGCGAGGTGATGGAGTATATGTATATGTTGCCATAGAAGCAGCGTGGCTCAGTGGAAAGAGCACGGGCTTTGGAGTCAGAGGTCATGGGTTTGAATTCCGGCTCCACCATAAGTCTGCTGTGTGACCTTGGGCAAGTCACTTAACTTCTCTGAGCCTCAGTTACCTCATCTGTAAAAATGGGGATTAAGACTGTGAGCCCCACGTGGGACAACTTGATCACATTGTATCCCCCCAGCGCTTAGAACAGTGCTTTGCACATAGTAAGCGCTTAACAAATGCCATCATTATTATTATTATTATTATTGAGAGCCTTGAAGCCGAGGGTGAGGAGTTTCTGCCTGATGCGTAGGTTGATTGGTAGCCACTGGAGATTTTTGAGGAGGGGAGTAACATGCCCAGAGCATTTCTGGATAAAGACAATCCAGGCAGCGGCGTGAAGTATGGATTGAAGTGGGGAGAGACAGGAGGATGGGAGATCGGAGAGGAGGCTGATACAGTAATCCAGACGGGATAGGATGAGAGCTTGAACAAGCAGGGTAGCTGTTTGGATGGAGAGGAAAGGGCGGATCTTGGCAATGTTGCGGAAGTGAGACCGGCAGGTTTTGGTGACGGCTTGGATGTGAGGGGTGAACGAGAGAGTGGCGTCGAGGATGACACCAAGGTTGCGGGTTTGTGAGATGTGAAGGATGGTAGTGCCGTCAACAGTGATGGGAAAGTCAGGGAGAGGGCAGGGTTTGGGAGGGAAGACAAGGAGTTCAGTCTTGGACATGTTGAGTTTTAGGTGGCGGGCAGACATCCAGGTGGAGATGTCCTGAAGGCAGGAGGAGATGTGAGCCTGGAGGGAGGGAGAGATAGCAGGGGCAGAGATGTAGATGTAGAATAATGCTTGGTTCTCCAGTATACCAAAGTGTGAGCATGTGTTTTATAGCAAGATACCAAATCTACACCCTGTGTGGCTAAACACAAAATGGAATAGGATTGGGAGAAACAATAATACGTAATAACGATTGTCGTATTTGTTAAGCACTTACTGTATGTCAGGTACTGTATTAAGTGCTTGGGTGGATATAAGCAAATTGAGTTGGACATAGCTGCTTAGAGAAGCAGCGTGGCTCAGTGGAAAAGAGCACGGGCTTTGGAGTCAGAGGTCACGGGTTCAAATCCCAGCTCCGCTACTCATCAGCTGTGTGACTTTGGGCAAGTCATAACTTCTCTGGGCCTCAGTTACCTCATCTGTAAAATGGTGATTAAGACTGTGAGCCCCACATGGGACAACCTGATCACCCTGTAATTCCCCAGCGCTTAGAACAGTGCTCTGCACATAGTAAGTGCTTAGTAAATGCCATCATTATTTATTATTATTATAGTCCCTGTCCCACCTGGGACTCCTAGTCTCAATCCCCATTTTGCAGATGAGGTAACTGGCACAGAGAAGTGAAGGGACTTGCCCAATGTCACATAGAAGACAGGTGGTCATGCAGAGACAATACATCTCTCTCCTCCAGCTTACTAGATATCCGAGTTGATTAATACTAATGCCAATGATGGCGTTTCCCACTGGAAATGACACATGAGCCTCGATTCCCTCATTTCCGGTGCACTAAAGCATGAGGCATGTGGCTGACCATGTAAGTGACAGTTAGCATTGGCTATTGTGCAGTGTTTTAACTGCCTTTCAACTAGCAAGCCTCTCCCTTTCTGCAGCAATGGGTTTTGTTCTCAAAAGACTGAATACGCCAATGGCAGATCTGACATCAAGACAACCTGTTCTGGGCCACATGCTCCCAAGCACACATGCCAATGAAGCATGCTTTGAGGTTGGGCATCAAAACAACATTTTACCTCTTCCTCTGACTACAGCCAGAGTCCTAAGCTCCAGAGTGAAGTTATCCATAAAAGATCTTGGGGATCATTTTGTCTGTTAGTACCATATGACTGCACCAACCCAGGTCAGCTCTGTTCATCATCTCCCCTGTGACAATAATCTGTCAACATTACAAGACTTTGATACTTGGGATGATAATGTAGAAATATCAAGATAGCTAAGTGATCTCTAGTGTCCAGGGAATTTCCCAGTTAAAAGGGGAAGGGAGAAATCTCCCAACATTCACATCAGAAGGGTAGCAGTGTTGTCTAGTGGATAGAGCACGGGCCTGGGAGTCAGAAGGGCTTAGATTCAAATCCCAGCTCTGCCACTTGGCTGCTGTGTGACCTTGGGCAAGTCACTTAGTTCTCTATGCCTCAGTTACCTCATCTGTGAAATGGGGATTAAGTATGCAAGCCCCATATGGGACAGGGGCTGTGTCCAACCCTGTCACCTTGTATCTGTCCCAGGGCTTGGTACAGTGCCTGGCACATAGTAAGCACTTAAATACCACAATTATTATTATTACTATTATTAGAAGTTGGCAGACTGATCTGATCCATATCTAAATTTCTTTCTGCTCTCCCTTTAAAATCCTCGGATTCCACTCTCCCCAGGACGAGTTGACTGATGATGCCATGGAATAATGTTCAAGGTCAGGCTGGAGATGTATGAGTTGGAGGTGAAATTATGCCTAAAATTCCTCCATTTGTCCAGGTGTTCGCACCAGGACCCATGCACCAATCCAAACCTCCTCAGGCTTCCCTCTTACTTTCATTTCCACAGTATAACCCTTGTTCTAGCTTTCCTAGGAAAATAGCAGCATGTGTCATCTCAGGCATTTAAAATGTTGCAAGGGATTCATGAAGCTGCTAGAGGAGCTGAAATGTGAGAGATAAATATATTTCTGGTCACTCTTTTTCCTCCACCGCCATGAGCATTGGGGTTCTGGATATCACTTGCTTCTCAGGAGGTTGGGCCAGAAGCACTTTTCTAACTCTGACAATTCCTCCCTCCCCACCCTGATTTCATGCTGTTAAAGAGAAAGGTGACCAATGCCAGACTAAGAGAACTAGACTCAGTCTAACACCAGTTCCAGAACACAGGAATGCCAAGTAATAATAATAATAATAATTATGGTACTTGTTAAGTGCTTCCCATGTGCCAAGCACTGTTCTAAACATTGGGGTAGATATAAGTTAAGCAGGTTGGACTTAATCCCTGTCCAACAAGGGGCTCACACTCTTAATCCCTATTTTACAGATGAGGTAACTGAGGCCTAGGGAAATTAAGTGACTTGACTAAGATCACACAGCAGATGTGGCAGAACAGGATTAGAACCTAGGTCCTTCTGACTCCCAGGCCCATGCTTTATCCACTAAGCCACACTGTTTCTCAAGTGCCTTTGCTCTTTTTGTGTCCATTTATCTCCCTATTACATTGCAAACACCTTGAGGGCAGGGGCTGGCTCTTACTTCATTTCAATGTACCCAAACCACTGGCACCGTGAGGTGCTGAAGAATTGTTGTGGATGATAATGTGTGTTAACACAAATCCCTCATATGCCTGACTTTGTCACATTTTTCCTTCTGTGTCTGGTTTAATTTAATCTGGAAGCAAAAGTCTTCAGTAATATTGTATGCAGTTGCCTTGAAAACAGCCTTTACTTTGAGAAAGCTACTCCACTCTGGGAAGGGTGAGCCCTTTACTTGCAGCCCAAAGTGAGGAAGCCAATGCCTTGCACTGGCCAAGCTAAAGGAGGAGTGATCTCATCAAATGGACCCAAGGAAATCATGAGAGAGGCTGTTTTTGATATCTGTAGAAAGGCTCTTCAGCAAATCACCTTCAAGGTATCGTTTGGGGTTTTTTTTGGTTTCAGTACTAGGAGATATGGGAACTTCATTTCTTGAGACTAGAGAGCTCTTTTCCATATACCATTTTGGTTTAGTAAGGAGCCTGTCTCATCTGCAATGATTTTTTTTCAAAACCCTGTAAGCTTGCAAGCACCAAAGAGGAGAGGTCAAATGGCAGTGGGCTGACAGTCACAACGAAAATACACCCGTTTTTGTTTTGCCCTTGTGCCTAAAAATCTCCAAACAGCCAGTGATTAGTGACTGATTGTTATTTTCCTCTCACTGATGACTCACATATGTGACCAGACCCCAGATTCATTGTAAACTAGTAGGCAATAACAAGAAATTGCCTAAAAGTTTTTTTTGGGGGGTGGTTTGGCTCTGCAGAAGAGACATCCCATCCTGCTTAATATGAAGTTGAAAGTGAGTCTGAATTGGAGATATAATTATAAATAAGTACTGCAGGATGCAGAGTAAAATCAAATATTCACACCAAAACTGCCTCAAAATGGAAAAAGGTATACCCTTTCAATTGTCTGCATCAGGTTTTGTAAAGAAGTCAATCTCAAATAGAACTTGGATTTGTTTTCAGAGTGGTTAGTCTCACTGCTCCTTTTTATATTTATCAGCTTCTCTGATACTAGAAGTTGCTTTCTATTAAAAAGACAATTTGCAATAAAGTTCCTTTAAAAGAAAATCATTTAGGAAAGATTGTTTTTCACTAAGCAATGCCACCTAGTGGTTCACCATCTCCTGTCTAGTTTTGGCAGCTGCTGAAGTCAGTTTAATAACATGTTCATTGGTTCCATGACCATATTTTATTTTAGTTGGCATCCTTTCCTTGGAGACTATCAATACTAATAAAAAAAACTCAGCCATGACAAACTACTCCATTATTTTACATACAGCAATTTGAACTTTTTTCCCTTCATTTCTAAGCTGTCTTCCTTCCCCTTCCCTGACTGCAGCAAGCAGAAGGAATTGAAATGGCTCCTTGTGTCTTCCCCTGGGGAACAGTCTATTTCATATGTGCCTCATTAGACCGGGAAAGCTATTTGAAACTTTTACCACCAGTCAAAAGTGAAGGGGATGGTGCACGAGGCTAGCTAGTAGTTTCTAATTTAACAATTGTCCCCTTGGAGATGTGAAGAGTAATACCATGAAATTCCTCATTTCAGTGGGGATGATCAATTCCAAAAGCTCAAATACAGTTAATGTTCATAGCCCTCACCCTACCAAGATTCACATATAACCCTTTCCAGGCTCTTGGTTAGTTCACGGCATACCTACTAAAGGAATTGAGGGGAGCAAACATGGGTCTTTCTATTGTTGTATTTTCCCACCTGATTAGTACATTTTTTAAAAAAGTATTTCTTAAATGCTTACTACATGCCCGGCACTGTTCAAAGTGCTGGAGTAGATACAAGGTAATCAGGTTGAACACAGTCCCACATGGGGCTCACAATCTTAGTCCCCATTTTATAGATGAGGTAACTGAGGCACAGAGAAGTTAAGTGACTTGCCCAAGGTCACGGAGAAAAGTTGTGGAGTTGGGATCAGAACCCAGGCCCTTCGGACTCCCAGGCTTGTGCTTTACCAACTAGGTCACACTGCTTCTAAAGTAGGTAGTACTGTACCTAGCACTAAAAAGCTCATAAATACAATGAATAATTGCACATTAATACACTGAAAGTTCCCTGCCCTACCTTTTTCTTTCAAGAGAACTATTCTGTATCAATCAATAGTGTTTATTGAGTGCTTACTGTGGGCAGAAAACTGTACTAAACTCTTGGGTGAGTACAAAACAACAGACTTGGTAGACATTTTCCCTGCCCACAAGAAGCTTAAATTCTAGAAGGGGAGGCAGACATTAAAATAGATTACGGATATGTATATAAGTGCTGTGGGGCTGAGGGTGGGGTGACTATCAAATGCTTAAATGGTACAGGCAACGCAGAAGCGAGGGGAAGTAGGGGAAATGAGAAGAAATTACTAGTCTGTGAGCCAACCCCACATGGGATAGGGATTGTGTTCACCCTGAGGATCTTGTACCTATTCCAGGACTTAGCACAGTGCTTGGCACATAGTAAGCACTTAACAAGTACCATTAAAAAAATGAAGGCTTAGTTAGGGAAGGCCTCTTGGAGGAGATGATCAAATCAGAATTCTTTATAATACAATATAACTGGGGATAGAATTGCTAATTAGGCCTAATTGGACTTTGTTTGGCCTTCTATAGTATATTAAAATTAGGGAGGCTGGAGGTGCATACTGTAGCACAGTGTAGTCATAGGTAAACAGAAATTAAATCAGCATTTACAAGTTCCAGCGTTACTGGGAAAGCAGCCTAGTGAAAAGACCTTGAACCTGAGAATCAAGGGACCTGGATTCTAATGTGCCACTTGACTGTTGTGCACAGTTCTCTTAACTTCTCCCCCTCTAGGCTGTAAGCTCGTTGTGGGCAGGGAATGTGTCTGTTTATTGTTCTAGTGTACTCTCCCAAGTGCCTAGTACAGTGCTAAATATGACTGACTGATTCTGCCTCAGTTTCCTCATCTGTAAAATGGGGATTCAATACCTGTTCTCACTCCTTTAGACTAAGAACCTTGTGTGGGACAGGGACTGTATCTAAGGGACTGTATATAACCTAATTATCTTGAATCTATCCCAAAATTTTGTATAATGCTTGGTACATAGTAAAAATGCGTAACAAACATCATTATCATTATGTGACTCTGGCTTCAAAGACCAGTGCAGTGTCCCAATCAAAACAGGGGTCATCTTAAAGAATTCCCTTTCCCTGACCTCTTGGAAGGGAGATTTGTGTTTCTTCTCACACAGAAAGGATTATTTATTGCATCTTCACCTTACACCAACATTTTAACATGATCCAATAACGGAAACTAGATTTGGAATACTAAGGCCACTGCTACCAAGTGGGTGGCCATTCATCAATCTGATGTGGAAAGTGAAATAACTTCTGCCAATTACACTGGAATCTGGAAACATTTCCTTCAGTATAGAGATGTAATAAAACACTTCAACCATTTATGGTGGTGTTGTTCTACTAAATTATTTCTTTCTGATAATTCGCACCCATTAGAACTAATGGCTATATTTAAACACTGAACACTTATCTATTTTTAAAAAACTGACTTTTTTCCTCTGATATAAAGAAAAGCCATTGGTGAACATTAAATAAAATACATCTGAAACAGCTTTGTTTGAAAAATGAGTTTTCCACCCTCTTCTATCTTCCTGTCATTAAGAAGCTATGAATAATGAACCTGCAGGTTTCAAATGTTAACTACTGTCACTATCTGTGGGAAGGAGAGGGGGCTTGTTGTGGGTAGGGGAGCTTGAAAGCAGGGGACATTTCACAAATGACAATTTTCACTGACATCAAAAAGGGGCCTAGAAAGTGATAATTTGGCATATCTGGCCAAGAGGGAACAGGCAGCCAGGGTACTTGCTGTATTCTCTTCAGTTGTGCCTGTTTCACAGATCAGAACTACACTAACTCATGTCATAAGTGGGCAAGTGTTACTGTTTGTGCTTCTGTCATCTCACAAAAAAATAGCTTTGCAAAGTGGAGATTTAGTGTCTCCCATTATCCCTGTCTGCTTGGCAGGGTTAGGAGGAATGGACTTTGGTAAAGGAAAAGATGCCTGTGCCAAATTTTGCAACAGCACAGTCTCAAAGGAAAGGGAGCCCTCTGTGTAAGAACAGTTGGGATAACCTCAAATCTCAAAGGTCATCATTTCATGAAATTTTTCATCTGGGTTCCTTTTAGCCAGTTGCTTAGACATTGGTATTTAACACTTTATTGCAAACTATCTATCCACATATGTTTGGCAAGGAATAAAGGAAATAAATGGATAGCTATTATCTACGGGTGGCCAGTGTTTATCTCAAACACAGCCCCTTCTGGTCCACAAACTGGAATACTCTAACTCATGATGTTTGCGGAAGAAACCAGTAAATAAGTAGGCCCAGCAGGAATTTGAGGAGACAGAAGATGAATGTTTTTGCCCTGAACCCAAACAGCCAATCAATGCAAAGTAGAAAAATGGGGAACAGGGGTCTCTGAGAAGCAATGGAGAGTAGAAACCAGCTGCCATCAGAAATGAAGCACTCTGTGGTGAACCACAAATGTCTGATTCATAGTGAGGAAGAAAAGAAGGTTTTGGCAGTGACTAGTTATATTTTCTGCACCTTGGATTAATAAAGAAACAGTCATAGTGCAATTGGCAAAGGGCAAAATGGAAGCTTCCATTTGGTGATAGTTTTCACAGTTACCAGAGTAGAGAATTTCACTGTGTGAGAACCTCAGAAGTTACTCACATGACTTCTTTCCTGGTATGGTATGTAAAGCTAGCCCTACCCACTCCAAAATATGTGAAACCCAGCCTCCATCCCTGTCTCCCTCACTGGGTTCGTTCCCATCCCCAACTCCTGGCACTCCAAATGTAGACACTTGTCACTCTGGTTCCCTCCATGTCTCCCCCCTTTCTATGTCTATCTACAGCTATATCCATTGGGAACCTCACTTTTCTTGTCTCCAACTGCTACCCCGCACCCACTATGCTGGATGCTTCCACAACTGCTGTTCCTCACCTGCGGAGGTTGCAAAGCTGGGGGAGTAGGGCAAACTGAGGAGAGAAAAGACTCTTTATATAGGGGAAGTGTTAATCATACATTAATCATGACTGCATGCGGCAAATTTAAAAACCCTCTTTTCTTAGCCTAGGCTTTTTTTAATGGTATCTGTTAAGCATTTACTTTGTGCCAGGCACTGCACTAAGTGCCGGAGTAAATACAATTTAATCAGGTTGGACACAGTACTTGTCCCACATAGGGCTCACAGTCTTTATCCCCATTTTACAGATGAGGGAACTGAGACACAGAGAAGTTAAGTGTCTTGCCCAAGGTCACACAGCAGACAAGAGGTGGGGCTGGGATTAAAACCCAGGTCCTTCTGACTCCCAGGCCTGTGTTTTATCCACTAGGCCATGCCGCTTCCTCTTCTAAGGTCTGAACATAAATGTCATACTGGATCAGATCGGACCCTTTGTTGTTGACTGTTCACTGAGCTCTATTGATGTGTTTTTGAAAGCAATTTTCCATTGGAAAATTTATTTGGAGGCCCAAATATGTGAAAAAGGTACCTAGGGGCTAATCTACCTTTAGTAGGGACTAATACTTTTGGAGCCATGTACCATTAGTTCTGTCTCAAAGCCTGTGCTACAAACCTTGATATCAATCAATAGCATTTATTGAGCACTCACTGAGTGCAGAACACTGTACTAGGTGCTTGGAAGAGTACAACAGAATTGGTACACATGATCCCTGTCCTCAAGGAGCTTTCAGTCTAGAGAGGATCTTACAGTCTGATATAAGCACATCCACCTGATTCATGCTTTTTTAGTCCCAAGGTCTATTGCCCCAGCCCATAAATATCGTGGAGGTCTCAGGGTAACCCCAGAATTCTGCAAACAGGCTGGGATGGGGTGGGGTTGGAGGGGAGGGGGCTTGGAGCACTCCGAAGCAACAGTTGCCAATCAGGAGTCAACCACAAGATGGGACAGTCAAGGTATTTTGCTTGGGAGGTTTTCAAGTTACCAAAGCACTTCTCAGTACCAAGGGTCATCCATCATTCCTGACAAGAGACCCTATCTGCCTATTCATTTTTTTAACCTACTTTTGATTTTTAATCATTTGTATCAATGCCTTTTTCTACCCTTTATCTGTCTATCAATATTTGTCTGCTTTCTTCCCTCACTCAACTGTAGGCTTCTCTAGGGCATGGAATGTGTCTAATTTCAGTTATATGTTTCCAAGTCTCACAAAATGCTCTGCACACAGTAGAAGATCAATAAATATGGATGACCATGATTTCCAGGACCAACATTATTGAAGCATCTTATCCTATCACCTCTAACTCAGAGCTGGGCTCAAACAAAGACGTTGATGGTCCTGGTAATCTGTTGGCATTTTTGTTGTTGTTTCTAAGGGACAAAACAGTACTGTGCATATTATCCAGACATGTTTGAGATGCGTCGTGAAATCTTAATTTCAGAGAACTAATTCATTCCCATCTATTGGGACAAAGGAAACAGGTCTATGTGCTTTGATGCAAGGTTTCAAAATACTTTGAAAGAAAATGTAATCCACTTTCACAATCTCTTTCTCTCATTCCTTCTTCTTCTTTCTCCCTTCTCCAAAAAGGAGACAATGTGTGTTACCAAGTTTGGAAGACATTTGAATTTTGTAGGTTCCAAATTTACCAGTAGGTAAAAGCAGTCTTGAGGTTCCTATTACAAAGCCTGGCATCCTGAATCCCAGAAATTCCTCAATCTCTAAAGAAAGGCTCCAAAGCTTGTTAATGAGACATACGTCAATGAGTGGAAAAAAGACAAAATTGCACTTCCCCACAGATATGGCAGAACTTTAAATAAGAATAATAGTACCTTGATTTTCTATGGTACCTTAAAGCTCAGAATGCTTTCACATCTATTATCTCATTTATTCTCCCAATATCCCTAGAAGGAAGGGCAAAATGTATCTGGCAAGAGACACTGGAGGAATCGCTACACAAAGAACATTTGAAAATGAGTTTCAGATGTTATGCCAAGTCCCAAATGTGGCCAATTCTCCCACCCCAATGAAAAACAGCTTTGTTACTTATTAGAACTGGGGAACAGCTGACAGTACAATGCTCTCAAGTCCTCATATCTCGCTATTCCCATGGCAGAAGGGTGACTCGGAATGCTGGAGACAGCCCAGGCCCAGACTGTTTCCATTTCTGGAGTGCTCCACCCAGATAAAGCAATCAGCACCCAGGCAGCTGGTCAGCAAAAGTACATAAAGCAGTATATGACCCACCAAATCCCCTCACTCTAGCTGTAGCCCTTGACAAAGTTATTCCAAGGTAAATCCCCCAGAATTCATATCCAGATCACTAGTTTGTCTTAGTATGGTATTACTCATGTGCTTCTTGGATTATTAGAGGGAAAAATTAGGGCTGTTCTATGACCCATCTGTAATCATGAAGAAAGGATGTTATGTTGCCAACTTGTACTTCCCAAGTGCTTAGTACAGTGCTCTGCACACAGTAAGCATCAATAAATACGATTGAATGAATGAATGAATAACATGGACAACCATCCCACTATTCTTCCAAGCATCCCCTGTGCCTGTTGTCAAACAGAATACAGGACTGGGTTGTCCATTGGTCTGACCCAGTAATGGCACTGCCTGTGTTCCTATTTTCAGATTATGTCTTGAAGGGCTGGATCTTTCAAAAAATACTATAGAAATGTGGAATATTATCATTATCCATTATCTATTTGGTCAGGAACCAAACAGGTGATGCTCATATAGACATCATCATTGTAGAAACCTAGGGACAGAAGGGCTGCCAAATACAAAATTTATTCCTTCATTCTAAATTGTCTTTAGATTCTATGGTGGTATTTAAGTATGTAAATTATCTAGAGTATTCAGGCACAGAAAATATACTCTGGCTAGTATTATGTGGTTGTTTCAGGCCATCAAGTTCCCACCTGCCTAAATATCAATCAACACATGAAGATATTAGAATAATTGAGAGTAAAATGTACTTTCAGACCTCAGGAGTCTAGAAGAAGAATTTGTATTTGTACGTCTATACAAAATGTTTTTTTTTCTTTTGTAAGGGTGTGACTTTTTGATCTCCCAATGTTTCTCAAAATCAGAAGCCTCCAATTTGATTATGAAAAGGAAATAGCTATCTGTCAAGGGATACAGCATTATACTTGATACTTAGCTCTATCCCATACTCATAAAAAGCCTAATGGGGAAGCTATACCATGGGGCCCAATGGAAAAGAACAAAATATTGATTGACTGATCGATTGATAAAAGAGACCCAGAAAGCCATGTGACCAGAAGGAGCAGATGTAGATATCCCAGCACCTGAGACCTGAAGGCTAAACACTGGCAGGAGATTCATCAGGCAGTGCAGTGGCCCTGGAATATAGTTCATTTAATTTCCCCTGCAGAGGTGGCAGGGAGCCAAAGGACATCATAGATCATCACATCCAAGAGGTAATTCACTATGATGAAACCCAAATAGTCAGATAGGCTTAAAACCTAATCTCATTTTCCTTTTACCATTTACTGACACCACTAAAAAAAACATTATATTTCACATAGGTTTTTGTTAGCTTTTTCTCAGTCAACTGAGCAATAATTTGCTTGTAGGCTAGACAGCACCTTCTGTGAAGAAAATGCCCTTCCAATCAGGGCCAAGGGTGAGGCAGGTCTCTAGGTGGTTGATTCCCAAATCTATCTCACTAGCCCCAACTTCTCTTTCCATCTGCAATCTCACATTTCTTTTTGCCTGCAAGGCCTCTCCACAAGGTTGTCCCACTGGACTCTCAAACTTTGAAAACCAATTGATCATCTTACCTCCCAAATCCTCTCCTCCACTTAACTTTCCCATGGCAACTGATAACACCACCATCTTCCCAGTTTCTGAAGCCTGGAACTTTGGTATTATCCTTGCCTCATCATCAATAGTATTTATTGAGGATTTGCTGTTTGCAGAGCACTGTACTCAATGCTTGGGAGAGCACAATGCAACAGAGCTGATAGACATGTTCCCTGCCCAGAATGAGTTTACAGCCTAGTCTCCTTCTCTTTCAACACCAGGTTCAGTCTGCCTCCAAATCCTATAGCTTTTTCCTCCCCAATATATCCTGTATCCACCCTTCCTCTTCATCCAAATGGTCACCACCCTTGTCCAGGCACTTGTCATTCCTGGCTTGATTACTGAACTGTCCTCCTATCAGGTAGCCTTGCCTCCAGCTTCTTCCCTCTCTAGTCTATACTTCAATCTGTTGCTCAAATCCTCTTTCTAAAACCTCATTCTGTGCCTGTCTCTCCACACCTCAAAAGGTTTTCCATCCCCCTCACATCAAAACAGAAACTCTTGACCACTGGGTTTAAGACACTCCATCAATTCTCCTTCTTACCTATCCATTATTTTCCTACTATAACCCAGTTTCCATTCTTCCTCTCTCCCAAGCTCACCACTGACTGCCTCATTCTCAAACTCTCCTAGCTCCAGCTTCTGGCTCACACTTTTCCTTTTCCCTGGAGCTCCCTCCCAGCTAAAGTCTTCCAAACCACAGTTCCCCTATTCTACAAATCCCTTCTGAAATCCCAAATCCTATTGGAGGTTTTCCACAACTCTTTATTTTTTCCCCCAAGTCACATCTTCACTACCATTATCACCATTAAAGCACTTTTGTACCACCTTAGCCCTCTTCCTCTCACAACGTCTTATTGCACATTTGGACATATTGATTTACTGCAATTAATACAGTGTCTGGAACATAGTAAGCACTTAACAAATACCATAATGGTAATTGCCTGCATCTCATCATTGTTTAAAGCTGATTTTTGAGGAGGAATTGAAAATTTATTTTTTGGCACCACTTAATTGTAAGTCCTAACAGTGGTGCATTCCAGGGCAGGAAGAGAGAGGTTAGAGTGTGATAATGCAAAAGAAATAGGCTCACACTGGAAGAGTTTCTTCTTTGAAAGAAGAGGAAGAGACAAAGGTCGGGGAAGTTCATTCATTGAGTGCCTATTATATACAGCTCTTGGAAAGGCACAATATTAGTGAGAGGCAGTCAAGTGCCTTCTTATCTTTCCTTTCCTTCTCCCCTCTCCTCCTTTCCTCTTCCTTTTCCTCTAATTTCTTCTCCTTCTCTCCTTAAGAGACTTTTCTTAAATGATCTTATGTAATAGCCCCACTCCTGTTGTAATATTACAAAAGATATGTGAAAATTGAGGGAATTAGGTACGTAAATATGGTACATACTCTAAATACTTCTCCCTCTTATTTGTAAATTAGTTTATGCTAGTCTCTCCTTCAGACTGTAAGATCCTTGTGGACAGGGATCATATCTTCTATCCCTAGTGTACTCACCCAAGCACTGTGCTCTGAATGCAGTATGTGCTCAATAAATACTCTTGGTTGATAGGTAACTATCCCCCCATTAATCAACACTACTGTCAAAGTGAATCCTCCCCATAGACTTGGGTAATTCATTTTCAGCCTCCACTCTTCACACCAGAGCTCAGATGGACCAAATGGACTGCAAGTTTCACCACTCATGAAAAAATATTTTCATCATTCCACTCTGGGTAGCTCCTAGATCCTACATCTGTTGGAGAAGAGGAATGGATATACAAAATAGATAAATGAAGAACAGACCTGAAAATGCACTAGGAGCAAAATGAAATATCTTAAAAGGATCTTATCAGTTTTTTCTTAAGAATGAAAAATGGGAGACTTTTTTTTTACACTTACACATTTTAGCATTTTATGATTTCAGGGGGAAAAAGCATCTGCACAATACTCCCTGTGAGTCTAGCCATTCATTCATTCATTCAATCGTATTTATTGAGTGCTTACTGTGTGCAGAGCACTGTACTAAGTGCTTGGGAAGTACACGTTGGCAAGGCCAGCAAGGACACTGGTCTCACTTGCTTTTCAAATAATTGAGATTCATCCAGAGCTGAGCTGAGAGGCTGAAGTAGAGGGGTTAAACAGTTCAAGCCCCTAAGAATGTCAAAGAGATAGTTCAAGACTTATTTCAGTTCTGCTGGGGTTTTTTTTTGGGGGGGGGGGGGGTGCTGAAGCATGTTTTGGTGAGTCATCTTGGGCAAGTCACAACTTCTCTGTGCCTCAGTTTCCTCAGCTGTAAAATGGAGAATCAATACCTGTTCTCCTTTTCCTTTAAACTGTTGGTCCCATGAGGAACAGTGCTTAAAACAGTGCTTGATTCATAATAACTGCATAACAGATATTATTATTATTAATGTATATACCCTGATTAATATGAAAATGTCATTTCCTATTAGGAACCACAGATGAACCTTGGTCCTGAAACTACAGGACTGAGAATGTGTGCCAAGGAATTGATGATCTACAGTGCTCTGCACATGGTAAGAGCTCAATAAATATGACTGAATGAATGATCACGCTATACACTTGTGTAATGCCACTAACTTGTTCCTGGTGGGACACCGAGTGCCACAAGGGAGTAAGCAGGCAAGGGTGCAGGAACATAATGAGGTGCATGAAAAGGTGTTTCATGTGCGGGACCGATATACAGCAAAAGCGTCCATAGCGTAATGCTGATCTCTGTGCCAAAATGCCATCAGAGGGTTTTCTTGTAAGTCACTATGGTCTTTGCTGTCCACATTAGACAGTTATTTTCAGAATTTCTGCTGGGCCTGTCCCTCGTGTGAGATTAATCAGTTGTGAATACATACACAAAGATATACAAATCACTGCAGCTATTCAAAAGGTTGTGCTCTGGATGGTTCATATGTTCTAAACTCAAGCTATCAATATAGCCAATGTGTCAAAAGTTGGTAGTCAATCCCTCCAGGTTCTGGAAAACAAAGAAATCTGCAAGCTGTTTTGGGATATCACATCAGCCTTAGTACAGTGCTCTGCACACAAATCATATTACGATATTTACTTACTATGCTTACTACATGCCAAACATTGTTCTAAGCACTGGAAGATACAAGGTAATCAGTCTGTCCCATGTGGGGATCACAGTCTTATCCCCATTTTACAGATGAGGTACATGAGGCACAGAGAAGTTAAGTGACTTGCCCAAGGATACACAGCAGACAAGTGGCGGAGCCAGGATGAAAACCCACATCTTCTGACTCCCAAGCTGGTGCTCTTAACCACTAGGCCATAAATGCTCATTCATTCATTCATTCAATCATATTTATTGAGTGCTTACTGTGTGCAGATCACTATACTAAGCGCTAGGGAAGTACAAGTTGGCAACAGATAGAGACGGTCCCTACCCAACAACGGGCTCACAGTCTAGAAGCGGGAGACAGACAATGAAACAAAACATGTGAACAGGTGTCAAGTCATCAGAATAAATAGAAGTAAAGCTAGATGCACATCATTAACAAAATAAATAGAATAGTAAATATGTACAAGTAAAATAGAGTAATAAATCTGTACAAACATATATACAGGTGCAGTGGGGAGGGGAAGGAGGTAGGGCGGGGGGGATGGGGAGAGGAAAAAGGGGGCTCAGTCTGGGAAGGCCTCCTGGAGGAGGTGAGCGCTCAGTAGGGCTCTGAAGGGAGGAAGAGAGCTAGCTTGGTGGATGTGCGGAGGGAGGGCATTCCAGGCCAGGGGAGGACGTGGGCTGGGGGTCAACGGCGGGACAGGCGAGAACAAGGTACAGTGAGGAGGTTAGCAGCAGAAGAGTGGAGGGTGTGGGCTGGGCTGTAGAAGGAGAGAAGGGAGATGAGATAGGAGGGGGCGAGGTGATGGAGAGCCTTGAAGCCAAGAGTGAGGAGTTTTTGCTTGATGCGTAGGTTGACTGGTAGCCACTGGAGATTTTTGAGGAGGGGAGTAACATGCCCAGAGCGTTTCTGCACAAAGATGAGCCGGCAGCTGCGTGAAGTATAGACTGAAGTGGGGAGAGACAGGGGGGTGGGAGATCAGAGAGCTCAAAAAATACAACTGACTGATTGGAACAAGGAATTTCGGTTAAAGTATCAATGGGTGCTGCCCCAAAACATCAACTATCACATAGCAATTAAGTCATGGCTGAGGACACCACCAATACTGGTTCAATGAAAACAACACAGATTCAAGAACTACTTGTAGAAATTGGAATGTGTCTGTTATATCGTGATATTGTACTCTTCCAAGTGCTTAGTATATTGCTTAGCACACAGTAAGCACTCAATAAACACGATTGATTGATTGAAGTACATCAACAATAACTTGCAGATCCTCAGGATTTCAACAAAATGGAGGTCTTAAACCTTGCAATAAGGCATTAAAGATCAAGTTAAAGAACATGTGTGACCCCTGAGGATGCCAAAGCTGAAGGGATCTAGGGCAAGACCAAATAAGCTTTATATCCTCAACCATTCTAACATGTCACTACTGAAGAATACATATGGAACTATCTTCACCACAAGATGCTAAGGCCACAGTGATCTTCAAAACATTCCTTAAACCATCAAAATTGAGGTCCTATGAAGCATAGGAAACAAGCCATGTTGTAGAGGCATAACTTTAGTTATGACTTTTGAGGGAGTAATTTTGACAGTGAAAGCCTTAAAAAATAGTAAAGCATCTGGGCCTGATGACATTCCCACAGATATCAATGAGTAAGCAGCATGGGAAGCAGTGTGACCTAGTGGAAAAAACATGACCCTGGGATTCACAGGACCTAGGTTCTAATCCCGGCTCTGAAACTTGCCTGCTATGTGACCTTGGGCAAGTTATTTAGCTCCTCGGTCCTCAGTTTCCTCAACTGTAAAATGGGACTTCAATAACTGTTCTTCCTCCTACTTAGGCTGTGATCCCCATATGGGACTGGGACTGTGCCCAAACTGATAGATTTGTACCTACCCCAGCACCTAGAACAGTGCTTGATACATACTAAGGGCTTACAAATACCATTTAAAAAAAAAAAAGGTAAGGAAGTGCCTTTTTCTTAAGACATTCCCATGAGCTCTTCCACAATAAATGGAATACTGAGGATATGTCACAAGATTTCAAGGATGTTACAGTCATCACTATCCACCTTCTATTGTCAGGAAGATTCTAGCCAGGATCCTTTTGTACAGACTATTGAAGAATATAGTCAAATGTACAGTCCCTGAATTGCAAAGTGGGCTTCAGAACAAAATGCAGCACAGCAAATGTAGTTTTTGCAGCATGACCAATACAGGAAAAGTGCAAGGAGCAATCCCAGGTCCTCTATAACCAATCAATTGATCATATTCATTGAGTGCTTACTGTGCACAGAGCACTGTGCTAAGCACTTAGGAGAGAATATAGCAGAGTTGATAGGCACATTCCCTGCCCACATTGAGATTACCGTCTAATCAAGCAATAATATTTATTGAGTGTCAACTGTATGTAGAGCACTGTACCAACTAATTGGAGGGAGTAGAAAGGAATTTGTAGACCTCCTCACTGCTCTTTAAGCAGCTTACAATTTAGTGGAAGAGACAGGCACTAAAAAAAAAGATAGGAAGAAGGAGGAAGAGGGAATATGTACATGAGTTAATGCCTAAAGAGCCAGGTATGTAAATATGTTCAAAAATGCTTTGGTTTATTGTAACTGCAGAAACGCTTAGGTGGCACAGAAGTATTCAATAGGCAAGAGAAGGATGTAAGTAGGGGATCTGAGAAAATAATTTGGCAAGATCTCCCAGAAAAGCTGTGAGTTCAGAAGGATGTGGAAATTGAAAAGAATTGTGGTTTCTTGGATTTGAAGAATGAAGGTGTTCCAAGAGGTGGGTAGGGAGTGAGCATGAGGTATACAGCAGTAGAAACAAGAACAAGGCACCATAATTAGGTTAGCTGGGGAGGAAAAGAAGGAGGTGGGAGAGATGAAAACAAGGCACATGGATAGGTTAGCTTGAGTGGAATGAAAAGGATGAGGTTGGGGGTTGTAGTATGAATCATGGCATTTATTGAGTCCTTAATGTGTGCAGAACAATATACTAACCAATTGGGAGAGTGCAAAGCAAAAGAATTGGTAGGCATGCTCCTTGCCCACAAGGAACGTACAGTTTAGAGGGGAATATGGACACTGAAATAAGTTACACATAGGAAACATAGCAGAGCATAAGGCTATGCACATAACTGTTATTGGGGTGGGTTGAGTATCAAAGTGTTTATGGACTCTAGTGTATAGGCAACACAAAAGGGAGGGTGAATAGGATGGGATTATTCAGGGAAGGCTTCCTAGAGAAGGTATGATTTTAGTAAGGCTTTGAAGATGGGGGAGAGTGGTGGTCTGTCAGATACAAAGGGGAGGGAATTCCAGGAAGGAGGACACAAATAAGGGGTCAATAGCTTGAAAGAGAAGATAGAGGTACAGTAAGTAGACTAGTGTTAGAGGAACAAAATGTGCAGGCTGAATTGTAGTAGGAAATCAGCAAGGTTAGGTAAGAGAGGGAGAGCTGATTGAGTGCCTTAAAGATGACCATGAGGAGTTTGTGTTTGATGTGCAATGATTGGAGGTTTCTCATGAGGGGGAGATATGCACAGAATGATTATTTTAAAAAATGATCTGGACAGCAAAGTACAGAATGGAGAGGGGAGAGAAAGGCTTGAGGCAAGGAGGTCAGTGAGCCCTACTGAGAGCTCACCTCCTCCAGGAGGCTTTCCCAAACTGAGCCACCTCCTTCCTCTCCCCCTCCTCCCCCTCCCCATCCCCTCTGCCTTACCTCCTTCCCCTCCCCACAGCACCCGTATATATGTATATATGTTTGTACGTATTTATTACTCTATTTTATTTGTACATATTTATTCTATTTATTTTATTTTGTTAATATGTTTTGTTTTGTTCTCTGTCTCCCACTCCTAGACTGTGAGCCCACTGTTGGGTAGGGATCGTCTCTATATGTTGCCAACTTGTACTTCCCAAGCGCTTAGTACAGTACTCTGCACACAGTAAGCGCTCAATAAATATGATTTAATGAATGAATGAATAAAAGTCCCTCCATTTCCTACTTGCTTAGCTTTCAGATGTTGGTCAGTTAAATTATAACATATGACCTTAAGACAGACAGATGTCTGAGCTGTTCTCTGTGGTTTTGGGAAGCATCTCTGTTCAGTTCACACTTAGGAGACAGCAGGAAACGCGGATGTCTTGCCCTTTTAAACCAGGATCTCCTGTTCAAGGCCTATAGCTTTGGACCTTGTATCTTCTCTATGTCCCTCTCCAATCCCCTCCCACCTTCTGGCTCCCCCAGTTGTCCAAACCATCTCCCACTTGGGGTTTGAAATGCCAAGTATCCCGGAGGTAATTAAATGTAAATGGTTGGGCTTTGCTCTCGGAGATGAAAGCAGCAGTCATTACCTAAAGTATCCTGAGATGCCTTTGTACAGGGGCAGATAGAGCAGGAGGACAAACATAACTTGTGATTTCATCTAATTAGAGGCATGTGACATGTTACAAAAAGTCACCACAAAAAATAATAACAGCATGCTTCAGAACAGGCTAGCTGAAATTTTGGGGGAAAAGGGAAGGGGAAGAGAAAAAGGGAAGTCCTCACATGGTGATTACTGAAGGAGTTATTGTCTCTTCAAACTGAGTTATCATTAATTCATTTGGTTCTAAAACCACAACATAAAAATGGACGGAGACCAGGTGTGAAACACTGCTGTTCAACCACAGAATGTTGCAGAGAGCTTCATGAGTTGTCAAGTTTCTTCTGTTGATTCATACTAATTCTCTGGAAAGGGGGTCAGATCAGTCTTCATATACCCAGCTTAAGGTGTCCTACATGGTAGGGATTCCATAAAGATTTGAGATTTGCCAAAATGCAAAATCCAATTTGTCCATCACATCCCACTTCAAAATTCATATTAGAAATTCATATTAGAATCCCCCCAACCTCTTTTATCTAGAAAAAATATCTACACTATCCTAATTGACTGTCCACGTTTTGCCCTTGATGGCAGCCTGATAAATCCCATCTTGCACCTCTATCAAAGCTAGCAGTGCAAGAGTAAAGATCTGACATTGTTCATCTCCTCAGAGGATATGAGGGGAGCAAAAGGAACTTGTTATGTCTAGCCCTAAAACTCTAGCATTCATGTAATGCATTTTACAGTCTGCACAAGAAACACTGTAATCTAGTGGAAAAAGCATGTGCCTGAGAGTCAGAGGACCTGGGTTCTAATCTTGCTCTGCCATTTGCCTGCGGTGGGACCTTTGGCTAGTCTTAACTTCTCTGTGCCTCTGTTCCCTCATTTGTAAAACAGGGATTCAATACATATTCTCCCTCCTCCTTAGGCCGTGAACCCCATGAGGGGCAGGGACTGTGTCTGACCTGGTGATCTATCTACACTAGGGCTTAGTACAGCACTTGTCATATAGCTTACCAGTTACAATGACTATTACATTTAGGATTAAGTCTGTTAAGTTTAAGAGCCCAGCTGGAGGCAGGGAGTAAAAGGGAGGACCTCTGAAGATACCCTTTTTTTATTTTTCCCCATGTGCTAGTCTTTGGTGTTATGAATGTGGACTAATGCCCTGAAGGGCTGAATCATTCGGTTTGGGGTTCCAGCAATCCAAATATCACATGATGCTCTGGCTAAATCCCCTCAAATCCTTCACCTTTCACATGCAATGATTAGCCCCATTCACCTTGAGAAGGGGGCCCTCACCCCTCAGTCTGTAAGTTTGGGCTACTCACTCTTCTGGCACAATTATCAAATACCAATGCAAAATGGGCCTGGTTTGTTCTCAATTTTGCATTTATACCCTGTGGTGATGTCATTGCATAGAGTACAATTTGATAAACTCCCCTCCTCTACCCAAACAAATCAAGTAAAAACAAAGATAAGCACGCATTTCCACCTTGTGCAATGTTCTCACATTAGCAGTAAAAACCTAGAAATTCACATGGAATCTCAGAGTGAGTTATGACTTTCAGTAAAACTCAACATGTGGACTCAGCTGAATCCAGTGCAGTACTGCACCCCTTTAAGAACAAAAGGAACTGTCCTCATTCTGAAATTCCATCCCCCTATCCTGCTTCCCTTCTTGCCATTCAAACACTGAATCCAGACCACATCTCCCCACTGGATGTGTCAGGGAAGGAAAGCAGTTTTGATGGCACAGGTCAGGTGGATTCTGGGGAACATGCAGCAATTTTCCACTTAACTTGACCGAGGAAAGTCAAAATGCGGTGAAACAAAGATTCAGCACAACAAAGAGAAGTGTGGCAAACTCTGACAAGAAACATGTTCTTTCCATCAGCTCTGTCCTTAGTTGGAAATGCTTTCCTTGTTGCTGAATCAACAGATAAAGCAGCATCTTTTAATAGCTTCCATTGACAAGCTGTAACAGGAACCAGAGCTTGAAGATGATTTAAAAAGTTAAAAAAATTCAGTTAAGAAAAACATCACCAATGATGGAGAGGAGATGACAGGGCCAGTGTGAGCAGAGAGCAAAATGACATAGAGACTTAACGGCTATGGTAGACTTAAAAATGTAGTGGGGCTGAATATCTGGGAAAGTCTCCCACCATTCATTCATTTCAGACCAACGGCAACTTTAAAATAGTTATCCACTAGTTTACAAGGGCAATTTTATTTCCCCTGCTCAAAAAGTATATACCAAAGTATATTTTGACAGATCAAATTTTGAGCTTACTGTGTAGGAAGAGGATGTGATTAACATGTTAAAATGTATTTAAATATGTTGCTCATGAAAGCCATGGGCTGATAGCCAGGACTAAATGAGTGACAGGTCCCAATGCTGGGGTATTTTCCTATAGTTCTGTTCAATCATCACCATCTTTGACTTTCAGCACCCAGGTTCATGGCCTCTGATGTGAAAACAATAGTCCAATAATACGTGACAGTAAGCTCAGGGTTGCTGAAAAATGCTCAGAGAAATCAACACCTTTCCATTTCACACTGCTGCATTTATCCTGCTCCATGAAAGCAACGGATTAGTTCTGTAGAAACTATAATGCTTATAGGGGTGCCAATAGTGTGACCTCTTTGTTGTACTCTTGAAATTGGTTTGTCTTTTGCAGTGAAGAATTCCAACATAAGATACTAAATCTTGGATACAGGGAGTGGAGATGCTAGTGCAAAATAAGGAATGCATTCAAACCCTCAAATACATATGGACTAGGGTAAGATAACTTAAGACTAGAAGTAATAATAGAGCTACCATGATCCTAGGACAGTAGTCTTGTGATTTCCCAGAGTTGAGCAGTAAAGATTATTTTCATATGCACATAGGGTAGAGCTATCATTCATTGGATGTTTCAACCCCACCCATTAATAGGGTCTCACTATCAGTAGTGTTTGTTTGTTTTAAGTAGAAAGGACAAGAGAGAGAGAGAAAATGGTAAGGACAAAATGCCTATAGAGAGATGGCCGTGATAAAAATCAATAATAATAATAACAATAATAGCATTTGTTAAGTGCTTACTATGTGCAAAGCACTGTTCTAAGCATCTATGCCATTAAGAAGGAAAAAAAACGTTTTTCCAAGATGTTCCTGGGACCCTTGGAAACCTGAATGAAAACCCTTCAGAAGCTTCTCAATAATTGAAGTCAAACATGAAAAATAATGTATTTTTCAGGTTCCATGTATATGTTTCAAAGCCTACTGATTCCAGGCCATCTTTCTGGGTAATTGGATGGTAAAAGTGCCTTCCGATCAGAAAAGAAAACATTTGATTTTTTAAGATGTCTAAAATTTTAACCATTTTAGGTTTACTCCTCAAGGATCTTTATAATCTTGAATTTAATCCAGACTACTTACACAAATTCATCCACTCTTGAACCTATTCATATTTTCAGCTTGCAAAACTTCCTCTAATAAATACACTACCCCTCTGCTGTGTGAAGTGCTTCCTTTTGTTTGTTTTGAACTTATCACCTTCAAGTTCCAGTGACATTTCAATGAAGACTCATCCTGTTGTAAGACTTGAACAAAAAAATTCCCGTGAACCCCATTCACATACTTCATGCTTCTGTAATCTAATCTTTAATCATGACAATCTTCATTTTTCTAGATTGAAGAATTTGACTCTTTGGTCTATCCTCATAAAGAAGCTCCTCCATTCCCTTACTGGTATCCTTTTCTGTACTTTCTCCAGTGCTATTATGTAATAATAATGGCATTTTTTAAGCACTTACTTTGTGTCAAGCACTGTGCTAAGTGCTTGACAATAAGACAATAAGATGAGACATTATCTCTGTTCTATCCAGGACTCAAAATCAAAGCAAAAAGGAAGAGATATCTTATCCTCATGTCTTTAAGATGTGCTGATCAGAATGGCTTTTCTGTATATAAAATATATAATTTTATACATTAGTAAAATAATAATTTTGCTTAATTTTTGTCCCCTTCCTGATCCTGAAGATTTGGTTGACCTTTGTGACTGCCACCTCACATGTAGCCTGTTATTTGAAGGAAGAGTTAACAGTGACTTTCAGATTTCTAAATTGTGACAGCTCAGACTGCTTCATCATGTAGTTGAAATTTGAATTATTTTTCCCTGGTGCTTTTTTTTTTTTGCATTTGCTCAGATCAAAAAATCATTGAGAGTCAGCTTAGGCTAGTGGAAAGAACCACTACCTGGGAATCAGAAGACCTGGGTTCTAATCCCAGCTCTGTCAATTGCCTGCTGCATGACCTTGAACAAGTCACTTAACATCTCTGTAACTCAGTTTCTTCATCTGCAAAATGGAGATTCAATACCTGTTCATCCTCCTTGAGCCTCACATGGGACGGAAATTGTGTCCAACACAATTGTATTTACCTCAGTGCTCAGAAAAGTGCCTAATAAATGCCATTATCTACCAGCTACTCAGCTTTCCAGCAATTTGCTTGGCATTTCACTACTTCACCAACTTGAAGATTTCACTGTGCATTCCTTCTTTTTGATAATTTAGGAAATTATGAACAAAAAGCATTTTTAGCACCAATCGCTGGAGAACCAGACTATTTACAGTTCTCTGTCCCTAAAAGTGGCTTCTTATCCTTGCCCCACGCTTCCTATTATTTACCCAGTTTTTGATTCATAACAGGAGCAGCAGCTTGGCTCAGTGGAAAGAGCATGGGCTTGGGAGTCAGAGGTCATGGGTTCTAATTCTGGCTCCACCACATGTCTGCTGTGTGACCTTGGGCAAGTCACTTACTTTCTCTGAGCCTCAGTTACCTCATCTGTAAAATGGGGATTAAGACTGTGAGCCCCACGTGGGGCAACCTGATCACGTTGTATCTCCCCCAGCGCTTAGAACAGTGCTTTGCACATAGTAAGCTCTTAAATGCCATCATTATTATTATTATCATTCCTTCCAATCCCCAATCACTTTAAGGTCTTTGATGTGGAAACTTGCCAAAGGTCTGTTGCTAATTGAAATCTATTATGTCTCCTGCTTCCATTCTATCCAAATGCTCATTGGTCTCTTCAAAGAACTCCAGCAGATGAGACACAATTTCTCTTCAAACTAAGAGGACCCTCAAAGCACCTCATCCATTCCACATCCAAGCAGTGACCTCAATTCCTAAAATTCAGTAAGTTCTTCTTGAAGTCAAACTTAAATCTCTCCTGTTGCAGTGAATGGATTCTCCACAGAGGACTAGTTGAAGAGGGAGAAATCTTGAAAGAGGCTGTTATTTGGTCATGCTATCTTCCCATTTAATTGTATGACTTGAAAGAGGTTCATTCATTCATTCAATTGTATTTATTGAGCACTTACAGTGTGTAGAGCATTGCACTAAGTGCTTGGGAAGTACAATTCAGCAACAGTGACAATCCCTACCCAACAATGGGTTCACAGTCTAGAAGGGGGGAGACAGACAACAAAACAAGTAGACAGGCATCAATATAAATAGAATTATAGATATATGCACATCACCAAAATAGAATAAATGTGTGTATATACACACACACACACACACACACACACACGCTGTGGGGCAGAGGAACAGAGGAGAAAGGGGGCTCAGTCTGGGAAGACCTCCTGGAGGAGGTGAGCTTCTCTAGGGTTTTGAAGGGTTGGGGGGAGGGGGAAGTGTGCTAATTTGGCGGATGTGAGGAGGGAGGGCATTCCAAGAGGTCTTTTTCCACTGTCTACCTGAATCAATCAATGGTGTTTATTGAGCATTTACTGTGTGCAGAGCATAATACTAAGCTCAGGGAGAGTATAATACAACGAATAGTTAGTAGAATGACCCTGCCCTCAAGGAGTTTACAATCTAGTGCAGGAGAGAAACAATAACAAATTACAAATAGGGGGAGCAGTAGAGTATAAGGATATGTACTTAAGGGCTGTGGAGATAGAGTGAGAATCCAAAACTTAAGAGAGTACAGCCACAAGTGCATAAGATAGGGTTGACTGTGCTGCCAATAAGACACCTGCAAGTGCTCTTACTATCAATTGTATAAGAATTTCTCAAAAAAAAATCAGTAAGATTAATCTCTCTCTCTCTCTCTGTGGCCAGTGTGGCCAGGTGACCAGTGGCTTCAGATAACAAGATGAGGAAGCATCTTTGACCTAGGCCTGAATCAAAGGCCCTCCCATACCCACAACCTCAATAGCTAGATATTGCTTGGTAAAGTCAGTGACAAGGCTAGGACCTATTAAGGATCATTTAACAGACATGAGTCTCCCAGCACCCTCCAGCAACCATCACTCCAAAAGATGGCTGGGGTTTGGGATGACAAGCTAAAAGCTCCTGTTGTAGGTGAACAGAAGTCCTAATGGTTTGGGGATTTCTGGTGCTTTTCATTAGGAATGGATTCAGTTCACTAAACAAATCTCATTTTTTTTTTAGCTGCACAGTTGGCAGAGAACCCCAACCATCACTGTTATAATTCAACTGATAAAATCAAGTGCCAATAGGATTGGCTTTTGCAAAATATATTTAAAGCTGGCTCCCTTAGGCTTCAGTGATTAGTTGGAAACACACAATCATGATGCTAGAATTTCTGGATGAAACCTCAGCAGAAAAAATAAAATCCTTACCCTTGCCGTTGGAATAATTCCCTTTCCCTGACTACATACACTCACTTTTCAGAGATCTAGGAGAGGAATGTTCTTGCCTTGCTCTGTCTGGCTCAATGTCAGCAACTAAAAAACGTCTCATCCTTGGAAAATGAACTAGATGTGCAAGGTTCAGTGGCTTTAAGGTTTGGGGCGGAGGGGTGTGTCAAAGGGTAAGGTGGTAAACGACAACTACAGCAAAACTAAACAAGCATCCAAGGTACAAATCAGACCTGGTTTTTACCCCAATACACTTCTTGAGAACACCAGGCCCTTCCACCCTGCTGCGTCCATGACAAACCCAGGTCTATGAATGTCTGATCCAAAAAAACATCCTGAAGAAACTGTATCCCAACTTCTATCCTCTAAGAAATGCCTCTCCAAGCATTTGAGGGAAAAATATTGTTACTATGTTCTGTACCTGTTAAAAACTCTGACTCACAAAGCCTTTTTATAGCATTATCCAGATATCTATTTTCTTAAGCAACAGCTGTATTAAGTTTGTATATTTTATACGCACTTACATACTGTGCATAAGTATACAGAGTCATCTTCAAACTGAGAACAACTGTACTCTACTCCTTATAGAAAGGCATCTCTTTGGGAAGATAGACTAAAGTATCTTGCAGGGACAATGGAGTTAACCAATAGTACCTATTGAGCTCCTACTGTATGCCGATCACTGTACTAAGTGTTTGGGAGAGTACAGTAGAGATAGTAATAGGGTATGTAAATTAAATGAATTGGAGAAAGCATAATACACAGCAAACAGAATTAGAGTTAGCATGGGGCAATTAAATCAAACTGAGTCCCAGTTTCCTCATCTTTGAAATGGTGGCCTAGTGGAAAGAGCATGGGCCTGGAAGAGCATGAGTGAGAGGGCCTGGAAGACAGAGGACCTGGGTTCTAATCCTGACAGCTTTGTGACCTTGGGTACGTCACCTCTCTGTGACAGTTTCCTCTTCTGTGAAATTGGGATTAAATACCTGTACTCCCTTCTACTTAAAGATTGTATGTCCCATGTGGGACAGGGAGTTTTGGTTACCTTGTACCTACCTCAGCACTTAGTACATTACTTGGTACATAGAAGGACTTAAATGCCACAATTATTATCATCATTAGTAGTAGCAGTAGTATCAAAAAACTCCCGGCCAACTGATCGCAAAGGCAAACTGTAAGGATTATGTGAGAAACAACCTCTGAGCACTTCAGGAGATGGGAGTACTTTCAAGGTACGTACAGTATTGCTACCGTCACAACTTCAAAATTTACTGAAGTTTAAATAAAGTTATTCATGCCCTCTTTGTTACAACAAATTTAAGGAGAAGTAGGCAAAGTAACCCAGTTGCAGTTTCCCCTGTGTATACTTGCTCCCTTTGCCGGGGTTTTTGGCCTCGCAGAAGGATTTACCTCTGGTTGGAGTGTCCATGCTATACAAGTCAATTAGAATTCAGAAAGAGATGTGGAGCAGAACCACCAAGAAAGTTCAAAAGACAATATGCTGAGGGGACATGGAGATTTGGTCTGGTCTGGTGAAGACTAGGTCTACCAGGTAAGGATCCTTTTCCCTTTCCTTGCCCTCAAAGGCCACACAGATCACTTGCATCCAGATACCAACCCTCATCAGAAATCTGGATCTATTTAAATCCAAATAAAGCCAAAAAAACCCACATACCATTTAAAACTCCAGTTGGGAATGATACAGCTAGAGTAACTCAATAATTTTGGTACAGTAGAACCTGCTTACAGAGCAATAAGGAGAAAGCTGAATTTATAAGATCCAGCCACTGTTTTCACTTTAGAGGGCATTGGGTCTGATCTCTTTTTACATGGACTATTTTCCAGGATTTACAAAATTTGAGGGTTTATCAGAAAAGCTTTAACCACTGCGCAGTGATAGCAATAGTTCATCGCCGATAGTAAAAAAACAAAACAAAACAAAAAAAACTGTTGTTACTTGCAACAAAGGCTTTCCTAAGTAAGAAAGGCTCACACCTAGGATTAAATTGTGATTTGTAAATCCTGGTGGTTGCATTCATATGGAAAAGCGATCATTTTTATTTGTTTGGATTTTTATTCTTTTATATGCTCATGGAGTTTCATCAAGTATATCTGTTTCTTTTTAAATGTAGATAGGCCGATTTTTTTTGTGACACTGGTTTAAAAAAAAAAAGAATTGAACATATCAAAAACACCAGTTTCAAATACTGAAACTTCCTAAAAAGGCAATCTTTTCAGGATTTTAAGCTGGAAATAGCCTTATTCTTTGTTCTTTTTTGCAATTTCCTTTTGTGTTGATAAACCAATTTCCAAAATACACAATTGTTTTTAAGAACTTAGCTTCCTAAAACCAGGGAACAGTTTGCTTTTCAAAAAAAATAAAAAACAAACACTTGTTCTACCAGGGGATTTTGGCTTCTAATTCTGAAAATGGCTTGAGAGCTTGGGTGGAATTGTCATTTTGGGAAGAACAGCAAGCTCTCCACTTCTTCACCCCTGCTAAAACCACCAAATTAAAGGAATATCACGGAAGCAGACTGAAAGGAACACTGCAAATCCAGCTGGGCCTGGTTGCAACTTAAAAAATCTGGAAGCAGGAATTCCCATTAACCATAAACATTAGGTTGCAGCTGGAGGGAGATTTAGTTTTTATTGCAGCATTTTTGAGGGTAGGAAGATATTGTACTCTTCCAAGTACTTGGTACAGTGTTCTGCACACAGTAAGCACTCCATAAAAACTACTGATTTTGGCCCCCATCCTTTGAAAACAGAAAGAAAAGGCTTCAATAAACCTTCCTCCTAGGATAGTGATTCTCAAACAATATTTGGCTGTGTTTGCTTTGAGGCCTCATACAAACTGTTACCACATTAATCCAAGCACTTATCCTCTCCTGCCTTGATTACTGGATTAGTCTCTTTGCTAACTTCCCTGCCTCTTATCTCTCCCTACTCCAGTTCATACTTCACTCTGCTGCCTGGATCATTTTTCTAAAAAAAAAAAAAAAAAAAAAAACAAAGAAAAAAAAACAAACCCCAAAACTGTTCATTCAGCCAATCGTATTGAGTGCTTACTGTGTGTAGAGCACTGTACTAAATGCTTGGAAAGTACAATTCAGCAACAGATAGAGAAAAATCTCTACCCAACAACAGTCTCATAGTCTAGATTCCTGAGGTTCTAGGTTCCTGAGGTCCCCCCTCCAGCACCAGAAGGCTCTAGGTTCTGGAGACTCCAGGTTCCTGAGGTGGCTCCAGCGCCCCAAGGCTTTAGGTTCCCGAGGCGGCTCCATCATTCGGGGGGTCCAACACCCCAAGACTCATGGTTCCTCCCGTGCCGAATCTTAGCACCTAGACCACCGAGGTTCTAGATCACTGAGGTTCTAGGTACGTGAGGTTCTAGATCACCGAGTTTCTAGGTACCTGAGGTTCTAGACTCCAGCTTCTGGAGGCTCTAGGTTCCACCCATGCCCAGTCTTAGCATCTAGATCACCGAGGTTCTAGACTCGAGAGGTTCTACATCACCGAGGTTCCAGGTGCCTCAGATTCTAGGCTCCCGCTCCTGAGGCTCTAGGTCCCCAAGGCAGCTCCAGCACCCAAAAGCTCTAGGCTCCTCCCATGCCCAGTCTTAGCACCTAGATCATCAAGGTTCTAGATCACCAAGGTTCTAGACTCGGGGAGGGTTCTATATAGAGGTTCTAGGCTGTCGAGGTTCTGGATCACTGAGATTCTAGGTACCTGCAGTTCTAGACTCCAGCTCCCAGAGACTCTAGGTTCCACCTATGCCTAGTCTTAGCACCTAGATCATCAAGGTTCTAGACTCGTGAGGTTCTAGATCACCAACGTCCTAGATTCATGAGGTTCTAGGTCACCGACGTTCTGGAGCAACAAGGTTCTGGGTACCTCAGGTTCTAGACTCTAGCTTCTGAGGCTCTAGGTTCCCAAAGTGGATCCAGCACCCAGAAGCTCTAGGTTCTTCCCATGCCCAGTCATAGCACCTAGATCAGAGGCTCTAGATTCACGTTTCCCCACTCCTCACGAACCTCAATTGGTTGCCCGCCACCTTTGATTCAAATAGAAACTCTTTACCATTAGCTTTAAAAGCACTCAATCCCCTTGCTCCCTCCTACCTTATCTCCCTGATTTCCCACTACAAGCCAGCCCCCTCACTTCTCATCTAATGCCAACCTACTCACTATACCTTGATCTTGCCTATGTCACCACCATCTCCTGGCCCCAGAATGCCCTCCTTCTTCATTTCCAACAGAAGATCACTCTCCCCACCTTCAAAGTCTTATTAAAACCAAATCTGCAAGAGGCCTTCCCCAACTAAGTCCTTATTTCCTCTTCTTCCACTCCCTTCTGTGTCATCCTTGCACTTAGATTTGCCCCCTAAATTCACCTCTCCCTCAGGCCCACAGCATATTATGCATATTTCTGTAATTTATTTATATAAATGTCTGTCTCTCCCTTGAGAATGTAAGTTCATTGTGCACAGGGAACGTGTCTACCTACTCTGTTATATTGTACTCTAAGCACTTAGTACAGGGCTATGCACACAGTAAGCACTCAAAAAAAATGACTGCATGAAAATCTTTGGCCACAATTTTTTAAAATTAGGCTAATAATGATAAAATACATTTAGGTTTAAGTTATCTATGCAAATAGGAGAAATATACAGGAGAAATGAAATGTTAAATTAGAGCAGTTTACTTGATCATTTTGTCAGTGGCTGCACTGAAAACATTTGGTAGTTGTAGGCCAACTTGAGTGTGAGCACAATAATAAACCCTGGCTAAAAACTCTCTCTGGGATATGTGAGACTCCAAAAAGATGAGAACTAGAGCAAGTCCCACTGAATTTGTTGAAACAAGGACATAATCATTAGCCATTTACAAAAGCATTCCTGTATAGATAGTTTACAGAAATACACGGGCTTATTCTTAGTTCCAAGTAAACATAATACATATAATTTGGAGATGGGTCACTCACTAATTGCTGCTGTAGCCCAGGATCCACAAGCCCCATCTAACATCATTTCCAATCACTGGGGAAAAAATCAGTTCCCTCCCTCTCCCCATATCCGCTACTCAAACACTGACTTGTAGACCAGGTCCTCCACTTTGGCTGGGTTGTTGGGAGGCAGGCTAAGTGGAGTAAGTAGAAGGGGCAGAGGTCTTGGGCTAACTTGGACTGTCCCTTCTATCCTGTCTCAATTCTGTTTTGTCTTTGACCGAAGTAAGAGGAAGCGTGATCAGCTGCTCCCCATTCCAGTTTAGTGGAAAGAGCATGGATCTGGGAAACAGGACACCTGGGTTCTAATTCCAGTTCTGTCACTTGCCTGTTGTGTGACCTTGGGTAAGTCATCTCATTTTTCTATGCCTCAGTCTCCTCATCTGTAAACTGGAGCTTAAATACCTTTTATCCCTCCTGTTTAGACTATGAGTCAGACTGTGTCTGACTTCATTATCGTTTATCCATGCCAGAGTAAGAGAACTAAGTGATTAACGAATACCACCATTATCATTATTATTGACTAAAAATCTGTTAGGTTTCCAAAACTGTATCAATTTCCATTTTACACTCTCAAAAGGTACAAAGTTCCACAGACACAATTTTAGTCAGTATTGTTTCAAGTTCTTCATGTAAATGAGGAGGTGGATATTCCTATTCTCATGTTAACTACCCAGATCTACCACTACAGATTTTATTTCCCCTTTTAAAATAGTAGTAGCAATAGTAATAGTGATAATAATAATAATGATGATGATGATGGCAATTATCAAGTGCTTACTATGTGCAAAGCACTGTTCTAAGTGCTGGGGAGGTTACAAGGTGATCAGATTGTCCCATGGGGACTCACAGTCTTAATCCCCATTTTCCAGATGAGGGAACTGAGGCCCAGAGAAGTTAAGTGACTTGACCAAAGTCACACAGCTGACAAGTGGCAGAGCCGGGATTTGAACCCATGACCTCTGACTCCAAAGCCCGGGCTCTTTCCACTGAGCCATGCTGCTTCTAGTGGTAGTACTTAAGCATTTACTGTGTGCAGAGCACTGTAATAAACACTGGGAAAGAAGACACAGGTGGGAATTAGACATGACCCTTGCTGGTTGAGTTGCTCACAGCTGGGGTGAAGATTGGAGACCATTATATTAAGAGGAATGAAACAATAAAACAAAACAACATAAGAACAAAGACACGATACATAAAAGGACTGGAGTTCTAATCCTGGCTCCATCACTTGTCTCCTGTGGGACCTTGTCCAAGTTATTTAATGTCTCTGTGCCTCAGTTACCTCATCTGTAAAATGGGGATTAAGACTGTGAGTCCCAGGTAGGACATGGACTGTATCCAGCCTGATTAGCTTGTTTCTACCCCATGACTTAATACAGTGCTATGGCGCATAGTTAGCAATTAAATACCATATTTAAAAAACATATTGTTCCCTGCCCAGGTGACGGAAAGGAGGGAGAGAAGAAAATAATCCAGTATTTCCTGGGGAATGTTTGCAGGACTCTCAAAGAGCCAGGGGTTAGTGCTGGAGTTGAGTGCAGATTCTCCCAATGCCCCCTCCCTGGCAGCTACCCCAACACTTCTGCTCAGACTTTCCTTCTATCAGAATTATTTTGGGAACTGGACCTGTCCTGCAGATGAAGAGGGCATGTGGAAGGGGTCTGGGGAAGGGCAGAAATGGGGAGGTTCGTGGGGACCTGTAAATTGCAGGTGCACTGGCTGTGGAATGGTCCACTTATGGTGGAGGGATTTGAGAGCATGGGCCAGGTTGTTCATGTCCTGCTGCTGAATAGAGTGGAAGGGAACAGCCAGCAGCTCCTCTTGTGCCAACGCAGTGCTCACATTGCACTTTGTCCTGCCAGTCCAAACATGCACAACCCATGCAGAATGAGCTCACACACACACCATGTGATCAAAGCTGTTCCTCCCTTGACCTAAGAAAGATTTTACCCAACAAAGCTAGCCTGGGTGGATTATTCAAGTAGTAAAGGTTCATAAAACTAGCTCTCTTCCTCCCTTCAAAGCCCTGAGAGCTCACCTCCTCCAGGAGGCCTTCCCAGACTGAGCCCCCTTTTCCTCTCCTTCTCTCCATCCCCCTCTCTGCCCTACCTCCTTCCCCTCCCCACAGCACTTGTATATATTTGTACAGATGACTCTATTTTACTTGTACATATTTACTATTCTATTTATTTTGTTAATGATGTGCATATAGCTACAATTCTATCTATTCTGACGATTTTGACACCTGTCTACATGTTTTGTTTTGTTGTCTGTCTCCCCCTTCTAGACTGTGAGCCCGTTGTTGGGTAGGGACCATCTCTATATGTTGCCAACTTGTACTTCTCAAGAGCTTAGAACAGTGCTCTACACACAGTAAGCACTCAAATATGATTGAATGAATGAATGAACTCATGTTCACTTATTCAGATGGTCAAATTGGAGAGATGGAGAAATTTTTTTCCAAAATTGAACTGAACCATCTATTTAATAATATCCACCCAATACATACCCAAGAGCTCATTTCTCAATGAGCCAAGATAGCTTGTTGTCAGATGATTTCAACAATGGCTATATACACACATTAGGAGCAGGGTGGCCTAGTGGAGAGAACACTGACCTGAGAGTTAGAAAGACCTGGATTCTAAACCCAGCTATGCACTGGTCTGCTGTGTGATTTTGGGCAAGTTACTTAACTTCTTTGTGCCTCAGTTACATAATAATGGTATTTGTTAAACACTTACTATGCTCCACATGCTGTACTAAGCGGTAGGGTGAATACAAGCAAATTGGGTTGAACACAGTCCTGCTTGGGGCTCTCAGTCTTAATCCCCATTTTACAGATGAAGTAACTAAGACACAGACAAGTGAAGTGACTTGTGCAAGGCCACATAGCAGACAAGTCGTGGAGCTGGGATTAGAAGTCATGATCTTCTGACTCCGAGGCCCTTGCTTGATCTACTGCACCATGCTGTTTATAATGGGGATTAAGACTGTGAGCCCCTTATGGGACAGGGACTGTGTCCAATCTGATTGGTTTACATCTACCCCAGTGTTTAGCAGATTGTAAGCACTTACAAAATACCACAAAAACAACAACAAAAAATTATTACTGAATAGAAAAGCTAAGAAATATGTGAAAATTTCCTAGAACTGTGAAAAGCTTTCCAACAAATGAATTAATCGCAAAACAAGGTTTCTCTAACATCAATGTAAGTTATTGCTTCATAATTTTCATCCTTACTTTATTATTCAGGAATTGGAAACCGAGGGAGTTGGCTAAAAAGATCACAGATTTCATTCATTTAGATCTCTAAATTGGATTCACTTTAGCATGCTATTTTTCTTCCATCATGCCAATCTAACAAAAATGCTGGCAGGAAACACGAGGTGCTTGTGGGAGCTAGTTGTAACTCCTAATAAGAAAAGTATAGTGATTCTAGTACAATTTGAGCCTGCAGCTTCCTTTGAAATTGCCAGTGTCTGTGGGATCAATCAGTGGTATTTATTGAGCACTTTCTATGTGCAGAGCACTGTACTAAGCTCTTGGAAGAGTACAATACAACAGAACTAGCAGACGTTCTCTGCTCATAACGAGCTTACAATCTAGATGAATTTCTATTTGGTAGTTAATAAATCCAAGGGAGATAAACACATGCACTGTAAAAGTAAATAGCTTAAGTTTGCTGCAGGAATAAAACCAAACCAGTAGGAACAGCATTTAACCATTCAAAATTATTACAGTCAACATCTCAGAAACTTTTGAACTCTTATTTCTCTGCTTTCTAATAAAGGGGATAGAACAGCTCCTATAAGAGTATAGATGGAAAAGATTAGGACTCTCCAGGCTGGAATGAAAAAGGCTGAGAGGAGATGTGATAGAGGTTAACAAAATCATGCAGGGTACAGACAAGATGAACAGAACTGTGTTCACCAAATCCCACAACAGGTCATGGGAGGGACCCCAATAAAGTCTGAACATGGTAAGTTCAAAACAAACCAAAGTGGTAGGGGGGGTGGGGAGAAAAAAACAGAGTGAAACTTGTACACAGTGATTGGTGAGCATATGAAATTTACCACCACAGGACACTGTGCAGTGGGAAAACATCAACAGCTTCAAGAAAAATTTGGATCAGCTTTTAGATGAGAAGTCCACTATAGGGACTTTAAGGGGAAATTAGCACTGTTAAAAAGGCACACCTAGAACAGACGAGTTCTCACTGAGCTTGCTAGTAATGCCACTACCAAACCAAAAAACAATCTTAAATTCCAAATGCCCAATTTCTTCTCTAATCACGTAAATAGCATAATCAGTCCAAAAGGATTAGTATTTGTCACCAAGCAGCACTTGGGGTGGGGGTAGGGGGCGGTGTTCCTTGGCTCCAGGTGCAGTTTGGCAAGCACAATTCAGTCAGACTGGCCTGAAGAATCCCAGCTGAATGCACACATGCCAGCCCCAATCAATGATGCACTTGGTTACAGCCCCAGGGTTGGCAGTTTGGGAACACACTGATGCCAATTCCCTGATTAATTCTCATCTTCCCAAATCATATAAACCTACCAACCATCTCTAAGATTTATGTCTGATCTACCCATTATCAACACTTCCATATATGTGCTTTTTTCAATAGAATAATCCATCATTGATTTTGAGAATTCTCGTTGTAAGTCTTTTGATGTATGTGTCCCCTCATTAGAGAGGAAGCTCCTTGTGGGCAGGGAGTGTGCTTGGTATTTGTCAAGGTCTTAACATAGTGCACTGCATCCAGTTGGCACTCAAATTCTAGTACTTCTATAACTGATCAGTCCATAATTTAAAAAAATAGTTGTGCCTGGCTTGGGGGGAAAGACAGCTACTCAGGCTCATCTCTCCCAGGGCAAAGTGAGCTGCGGGACAGGAGAGGAAAGTGTGGCCCAAACATGCACACTTTTGGATCAGGATTGGTCCCTGAACCATAATCACGAAGAGGGGATGACAAGTTGCCAATCATCCAATTATTTCTCCAACCAGCTTTTGTCGCCACTGTTGAAGTCAGAATACTGTCCTGACTTGACTACAGGTCTGACCCGCTGATGGCATTTTTTTATTGAGTGTGGTTAGGGAATGTGTCTGTTTACTGTTATATTGTACTCTCCCAAGCTCTTAGTACGGTGCCCTGCACACAGTAAGTGCTCAAAAAAGACAACTGAATGAAAAAAAATCACCAAATCACTGCTGAATATAATTTTGCAAAAGCAGCCAGACAAATTGATTAAATCAGCATGAGGGGACCTGCAGCATTAAATTGTATTCTGTTACTCAAAGGATTAGAGAATTTTGTAAGAAGTTCTTTGAGTGTTTCCATTTTGCATAAATAAACCATCCACAACCAATTGTATTTCACCTAAAAGAGAGTGTACAATGTCACAATTAGTATTCAAGCAAACATAAATAGTTCTATGGGGCTGTTATTGAAGGTGCTTAGAAAATTCCATTTGTAAAAGGCCAGATTATCTAATATTGATAGCTGCTTAAGGTATAAACAGAAGGCTTACTACAGTAAAAAAAATAAAGAAATGATTAAATGTACCTTTTATATTCGGTACAAAATAAGGTCTGTAGCCCTTAATCATACTTGAGTTTCACTAAAAGGTGTAACAGAAAAACACATTAAGTACCTGTGCTATTACATAAAGAGTTTCAAGAGAGAAACAGGAAGTTTGAATTTAGGGACTTTTTAAACTCTTAACTAAGTAACTCAGCTGTAATGCCATATTGAATTACTTCTTGTCAAGCTATTCAAGGATTGTCCCTTATTTCCATTAGGTTATTTTTGCTCTCTTCTGTACAGTGACTGCAATGTGTCAGAAAACAATAAAGAGCCCTAGCTAGTAAGAGGCACCGCCTATATCCCACTTAGAGCAAACTGTGATGCACTTGTTTCACCCTTATAGATGCAATCAATCATATTTGAGTGCTTCCTGTATACAGAGCACTGTACTAAGCACTTGGAAAGTACAATTTGGCAACAGATAGAGACAATCCCTACCCAACAACAGGCTCATAGTCTAGAAGACATGCCCAGACTGCACCACAAAGAATAGACAGAAAGACAGAGACAGAAGGGGTGGGCAGGATAGAAACACATATCCACTTAGCACACACAAACACAGACACAACCAGAGATACATAGCCACCATTAAAAGGAGAAGCAGCCAAGATTATCCCTCCACTGCCAGTGCCAAAATTGACTTTCCTCCACTGCCTCTGGGACTTCAATGGTCATTTGTCAGAACTGAAGCGGCCGTGGAATGTCCTCCAGAGATTTTTAGAATAGTTGCCCTTCAGAGAGTTCTGATCACCTTGGAGACTTACTGAGGGCAGCATGAAGAACTGGACAAAGTTGCTTCAGTGGTGGCAGCAGTAATGGAGGAGTAGCATTGATGACAACAGTGTGTTTTTGTTTTATGGTACTTGTTAAGTACTATGTGGGATAGGAAAAAGTTAATTAGGTCAGGCCCAGTCCCTGTCCCACTTGGGGGCTCAAACTCTTGAGTAGGAGGGAGAACGGGTATTGAACCCCCATTTTACAGTTGAGGAAACAGGCACAGAGAAGTTAAGTGACTTGCCCCAGGTCTCACAGCAAGCAATTGCCAGATCCAGGATTAGAACCCATGTCTTCTGATTCCCAGGCCCGTGATCTTTCCACTAGACCAAGCTGCTTCTCTAACAGTGGGGGAATAAGAGGAAGAGAACAGAGGGGTACGTAACTACTCTCCTCCTCCCCATCCTCCCCACCCTACCTCCTTTCCCTCCCCACAGCACCTGTATATATGTTTGTACAGATTTATTACTCTATTTTACTTGTACATATTTACTATTCTATTTTGTTAATGATGTGCATTTAGCTTTAATTCTATTTGTGCTGACTTGACACCTGTCCACATGTTTTGTTTTGTTGTCTGTCTCCCCCTTCTAGACTGTGAGCCCGTTTTTGGGTAGGGACCATCTCTATATGTTGCCAACTTGTACTTCCCAAGCACTTAGTACAGTGCTCTGCACACAGTAAGCACTCAATAAATATGATTGAATGAATGAATCAACTATCTGCTTGTCCACCACAACACCCCAGCCTGCTGGCCATTTTAGGAGTGGCAAGATGGGGCCCCAAAATTCATATCCATCCTCCTATATGCAGGATGGGTGGTCACTTTAAGCCAAAATTAAATCCCCAAATAGTCAATACCCATAAGTGTCAAGATTTGCTTGTGAGAGTGTGCTCTGGATGTTGGTGTGGTATTTGGTTCCAAATTCCTGAGTGGATCTGAAGAAGTGCAGTTGCCAATGCATCAGGGATCACAATTCTAAGTTTGGAGGTGAGTGGAAAAGGAGATGACAATTTGAAGAGATGATAATGATCAGTTGAAGAGGAGTTTGTTTAATCCTCATTTTCCCTCCCAAATCCTCTCCTTCTTAAATTTTCCCCTCACTTTTGACAATACCACCATCCCCCTTCTCTCTCAAGCCTGGAACCTTGGCTTTATCCTTGATTTCCCTCTCTTTTTCAACTCCCATATTCATTCAGTCTCATACCAGCTCCTGGCAATTCTTTCTTCACATCCCCACCAGAATCTATCCTTTCCTCCCCACCCAAACTACCACTATGCTGGTCCAAGCACTGGTCCTATCCCAACTCAATTACTGTATCAGCCTCTTGACAGAGCTCCCTGTCTCTATCTCTCCCCACATCATTTTTCTAAAATGTTTTTCTGTACATCTCCCCACTCCTCAAAAACCTCCAATGGTTGCTCATTCCTCTCCACATCTAGGAGAAACTCCCATCTACTGGTTTCAAGGCACTGAATCAGCTCTATCTCCCTCCTATTTAACCTTGCTCCTCTCACACCATACCTCAGCTCGCAGGCCTCACTTCTCAAGCCAACTTACTCACAGTGCTTTTTTCCTCAACTCTCCCACCACTGACCTCTTACTCAACCTCCCTCCTGCCCAGAACACTCTTGACTTTCAGATGTGGCTAAGAACTGCTTTCTCCCCATCTATAAAACCCTTCTTTAGTCACATCTCCAGGAGGCCTTCTCCCCATCCAATTTCCCTCTCTACTGCCTCTTCAACATCACCTAAGCACTTGGTTATTCACCCTAACCCCAGCCCCTTGTAGCACTTTTATACAAGTGCTCAATGAATATTATTGATTCCAGACCTGAAACATTTTTTATAAATCAAAATTAAGCTAAACCTTCTCCCCAGTGCCATTTTCTCACAAGCAAATGTATGTTACTAATCTCTGATTACAAAGGAGTTTACAATCCATTGCCATGTCTACTCTAAATCCCAACACATGGCATTCAAAGCCAAGGCTGGGAGCGTTACAGTACATGGAGATTGGAAGGATGAAGCTGCATAGGAGTCAGAACATCGAAAAACCCAAGGAGCTCCAGGGTGGAAGTGAAAGGTTAGAAGCTCTTCAGGAATGCAAGTGTTTTTTTCTGGGTGGTTTTTTTTTTGGTGGGGGGGGGCAGTAAGGGGAGGTAGGGGGAATAAATCAGGGGAAATCAAAGTATTTTGATGGCTCCAGGCCTCAGCTACCTTCCCTTCCTTTGCTGACAACTAGGGAAGGAAGAAGGACATGAGATTCAAGGACCCCAACCCTAATAAAAAAAATAATAATAACAACAACATTTATCCTCTTCATTTATAATCGTTGATTGCCTAAAGACACAAAACGGCCAAATCCTCAATGTAAGAGGAGGAGAGAAAAGGGAAGAAAAAGTGTCTTTCATGTGAAACTTTTATTTCCAATTGAATGAGCAAGAGCAGCTGCAGAATGCTATCAGAACCATGAGGTTTTTAGTGCTAAAAAGGCAGCTGGACAAAAAATACCCTGTTGATACACATCCATTTGTCTACTTAACTTCAGCACTTAGACTATCAATCAGACAGCCCAGGGAAATGTGAATGACATCAGTCAAAACAATAGGATACAAGTATCTCTTTTCAGTGATTAGATCCACGTAGTACAAAAACTTAAATAATTTGAGCTTTGAAAATGTGATGATGGATTGGCTTCCATTAGGCTTAAGTTTTAAAACATTCCACAAATTCAGATAAAACAGCGCTAAAATGTTATTGCAATAACTAAATAAATCATAGACTTTAGGGTATATAAGTACTTTAAAACATTATAGATATGAGATTCTGTGTATAATAAAAGGGTAAAGAATGTTCTCTGTACATTTTTATGCTTTTGCTTACGCCACTGTTATCCTGGAAGTAACCTAAGTTGCACTATACGTCAAAGGCTCTGAGGAAATGTATATTACACCACCAAAGAGGCTACAGAATCTGCTGAAACCTATAATTTCCAGGTATGTAGGGGCAAAAGGAGGTATTTTAAGGTTATCAGCCCGGTGTAATTTGCCACTGCTGGAGCAAACTTCCTGGACAAAACTGGCTTTTATCTCAAAGTTGCATCCATCAACCATCATTTCTGGCCTCTGACTTCTTGGCTCCATTCGCCAAACACTTGGGATGCTCTGACTTTGGATTGGCACAGCTTCCTTTGGTCAGGCTAGGAAGCAAGAATCATCTAAAATTGAATCACTAGTTGAATCATGTATCCTCCTCAAGAACATAGCCAGTTCTCACTGGACCCTTCCTCAACCAAGATTTTGAGCTACTTCCTTGCTTATTTGGGGGCAGACTGCATTCTGAAGTTTAGAAAACTGTCTTAAAGTCACACTGAGTTCTTGCAATTAGTCTCAAATGCCAGAAGGTCCTTGTGATAGCAGATCAATCATATTTGAGTGCTTACTGTCTGCAGAGGACTGTACTAAGCTCTTAATACAGTGCTTGCATAACAAATCCTGCAAGGGTCCTACGTTTTGGGGTTTTCATAGCCTGTGAGCCTCGTAGGGACAGAGACTATGTCCAACCATCTCCTCCAGGATGCCTTCCCAGACTGAGCCCCCTTTTCCTCTGCTCCTCCTCCCCATTGCCCTGACTCCCTCCCTCTGCTCTACTCCCCTCCCTGCCCCACAACACTTGTGTATATATGTACATATTTATTATTCTATTTTATTTATGATGTCTATATATCTATAATTCTATGTCTTTCTATTGATGCCTGTCTACTTGTTTAGTTGTCTATCTCCCCCCTTCTAGACTGTGAGCCCGTTGTAGGGTAGGGATTGTCTCTATTTGTTGCTGAATTGTACTTTCCAAGCCCTTAATACAGTGCTCTGCACACAGTAAGCACTCAAATACGATTGAATGAATAAACCTACTTCACTTGTATCTACCCCAGCACTTGGAACAGCGATGGACACATAAGCACTTAACAAAAGTTATTACAAAAAAATCAACGAGTTTTACTGAGCTCTTGCTTTGTGTACAACACTGTTCTACAGACTTGGGAGAATGTAATAAAGTTAGTAGACATGATCCCTATCCTCAAGGATCTTTCAATCTAGCAGGAGAGAAAGACATTAAAGTGAATTACAGATTGGGTGCAACAGAGTTTAAAGACTGTGCATAGGTGTTATGGGGGTTAGGGGAATGCCTAAGCACCCCCAACTACTTAAGTGATGAAGTAGTAAGGAAGTGGTAATAGTAGGGGAATTGGGTGGGAAAATGAGAAGTTAATCAGGGAAAGCCCCCTGGAGGAGATGCGACTTCAGAAGGCTTTGAAGATGGGGAAAGCAGTTGTCAGCCAGATGTGAAGGTGGAATTCCAGGCAGGAGGTCAGGTGGAGCAAGAGCAAGTTGTTGGGTAGGGACCATCTCTATACGTTGCCGACTTGCACTTCCCAAGCGCTTAGTACAGTGCTCTGCACACAGTAAGCACTCAATAAATATGATTGAATAAATGAGATCAGCAGCTGGAGAGATGAGAATAAGTCACTGCAAGTTAATTGGATTAAGAGAAGTGAAGCTTGCAAGTTGATGTGTGGTAAGAGAGGAGCAAGGATAAGCACTAGGTGGGTAAGAGCTGAATGATTCCTTTGGCATCAACCAAAATAAGGGATGAGAAAAAGAAGAAGGGGGAAGACCAGGCTTAAGGCCCCAGGGTTAAAGCATGTGTCTTGGAAGCTACCTAAATTTCCAACATGCATTCTTCAAACCCTGATCTTCCAACCAGGAACTTTTAAAGCCATAGCTTTTAAAGCCATTACTTGCAATTGGAAGGAAAGCTAGTCCTCATAGTCCTTTGAGAGACTAAGCCACTAATGGGTTCCTTACCATGAAAACTAGGCCCTGCAAGCTCTAGGGGGAGTCATCTGACAATTCCAATTGTATTTCCACTTCTACCCTATGACACTATTAATCCTCCTATTATCAAATGCCTCAGTTTTCCAGCATTTTTATAAGAAATATTTTTATAAGAAATTTTTATAAGAAATGGTTATTTTTTTGAATCTCAAAAAAAAAAAAAATCTTCAGAGCATCTAAGCTCTCCTGTCTGCCTCTAATCAAGGTCTTTTCCTTCTCTTTAGCTCTAGAAAGAATGGTAGCTGAGACCACATGACGGGGGGATAGACTAGGAAGGTTCTTTTCTGCTTGTGTTTCTGCCTGGGCAACTAGGTTGCGCAGATAAATGCGCGGCATACAGCTCCCCTCCAGAAGTTCCTTCAGGATTCAGGCCTTCATCAGAGATCTTTCATTCCAGTATTATTTTCCAACCCCATCTGACCTTTGGTATGCTCACTGGTCAGCATATCTCTGCCAGCACAGAGTTCCAGAACAGCCATTTGTAACTCATTTTGGCTGTGTTTTCAATCCACTTTTGAGCCATCAATACTTCGTCTCCCTTAAATCTAAGTATATAGTCTGTTAATTACCATCACATGTTTTACCCAATTTTTCCCTCAGTGACTTCAACAGCAAAGTTCCCTACTGCATCATGCAAATGCTTCTTGAAGTCATTGATGGCTGATATCTTTCGTGTAAGCAGTTTTCCTGTTTTTATGCTTTCTCATTCTTAGCCCATTACTCTCCCTCTGATGTTAATTGATGTTTAAAAAAGAATCATAATTCCATTAAATACGGGCAGGTAGGCAGTGTTTTTGTTGGGCAGAATTCCCTCCCATGCCCCCTAGTGGCTATCAGGTTTATATTCACCTCTAAGTGGTTCATCCCCAGGAAGCTACAAGAGGCAAACAGACTCCAGTGTGATGATGGGTTAGAACATACAGCCAAAATTCCTCCAGGGTGTGCTCAGCCAATCTAATCTTTCTAAGGAGAGTCTTCTAAGCATTTGGTTATTCACAACTAGGCAGACACTTCTGCCTAAATTGCAGCTGGCACATTTTGAGAGCTGCCAGGAATCCCTGAGGGCTATAGCAGTGTTGGAAATTGGGTTTTTTTTGAGCATTGTGATTTTAGAAATATTAGGAAATGAAAGCAAGAAAACTCAGAGCTAGAAGACAACTCAGGGATCAAACCTGAGTCCCTGGTTTACAAAGATTTTCAAAAACACTTCCAAGGTGAAAAGTTGCTATCTAAAGAGAAAGGCCCAATGTTAAGAATGACATTTATTAAATGGCACAACACAACCCTCACAGAAAGATGGCTGGCATTCTAATTCCCTTCTTAGATGTGAAGAAAGTGATTTGAGAATGCTGTATTAAGAAGTACATCCAGTTTAAGCACTGAGGTAAATGTGCCATGAACTTCTCCCTTCAAATCACAAGTTCTTCCACCCTAAAGTCAGTATTAGTAGAGTTGTATTGTTTTCAGTCGAACAAAAGCCCATTTCCTGTATGAAATACTAGAGCAGCTGACAAAGAAACTAAACTCTGCATAATATAAAACTCGTATTTTCACCCTTTATTCACCCTTTATTCACCCATCCTTCAGCCCCACAGCACTTATGTGCATATCCATAATTTATTTTTATTAATGTCTGACTCCCCCTCTAGAATGTAAGCTTCTTGTGGGCAGAGAACATGTCTACCAAATATGTTATACTGTATTCTTCCAAGCGCTTAGTACAGAGTTCTACACAGAGAAAACACTCAAATACTGAAGAAAAAATAAAAATACCCAGGCAGCATTGTCAACTCCCAGCCTATAACAGTATAAACTTATTATTGTGAGCCAGGAGTGTGTGTCATACTTGTTATACATTGCATTGCATCCATTGATCAATCAATAAATACTACATTAACAGAAGGCTGGACTTATAGCTGTTGAGTAATTGGTCATCCATCCTTTTGCTAAGACTGAAGCCCCTTCTGACTTTCCTAGCTGACCACTACACTAAGTTATTGCAACATGCTTTGTTTGAGTTGTTTCACTGCAGTTTCAGGGAAAGGGGTAGGGGTTTGATTTTTGTGAAGCTTTACCAGCTCCTTTTTATCTTTCTCTACCCTAATAGAAATTATTCTACTTAAAAACTTCCCAAAATTACACAAAATGTTTTCCTTCCCTCTAGACTGTAAGCTCACTGCTAACTCATTTGTATTATTCTCTCCCAAATGTTTAGTATAGTAATTTGGACATAAGTAAGCACTCAATAAATACCATTGATTGATTTCATCAGGAGGAAAAGGAGGTTTCATGGCCTAGTAGAAAGACCACAGGCCTGGGAGTCAGAATCAATCAATCAATCCTATTTATTGAGCACTTATTGTGTGCAGAGCACTGTACTAAGCGCTTGGGAAGTACAAGTTGGCAACATATAAAGACAGTCCCTGCCCAACAGTGGGCTCACAGTCTAAAAGGGGGAGACAGAGAACAAAACCAAACATACTAACAAAATAAAATAAATAGAATAAATATGTACAAGTAAAATAAATAAATAGAGTAATAAATATGTAGAAACATATATACATATATACAGGTGCTGTGGGGAAGGGAAGGAGGTAAGATGGGGGGGATGGAGAGGGGGACGAGGGGGAGAGGAAGGAAGGGGCTCAGTCTGGGAAGGCCTCCTGGAGGAGGTGAGCTCTCAGTAGGGCCTTGAAGGGAGGAAGAGAGCTAGCTTGGCGGATGGGCAGAGGGAGGGCATTCCAGGCCCGGGGGATGACGTGGGCCGGGGGTCGATGGCGGGACAGGCGAGAACGAGGTACGGTGAGGAGAACGAGGTACGGTGAGAACCTGGGTCAGAACCAGGTCAGAAGACCTGGGTTCTAATCCCAGTTCACTCATTTGCCTGCTGTGTAACCTTGGGCAAGTCATTTCACTTCTCTGTGCCTCAATTACCTCATCTGTAAAGTGGTAATTAAATCCTATTCCTTCCTACTTAGACTGTGAGCCCCACTTGGGACAGGGTCTGTGTCTGACCTAATTATCTTGTATCTACCCCAGCATTTAGAACAGTATTTAGGTCATAGTAAATGCTTAACAAATACCACAATTATTATTAATAGTAATAATTATCTTTATATATTTTCAAGGTGCAATACTTCAATTATAAAGAGTGAGACCAAAGGAAAAGAGAGCAAGAGTGAAGGGAAAGAGAGCAGGGAAAAATGGAGGATGAGGGGAATAAAGAGAGGGGAAAGGGGGAAAATTTGGGTGGGTCAGAAACAAGGAGGTCCAGAAGCTTGCACCCCACTAGAGGTCCAAGGGCTGAAGTATCTGCCTCTTCCTTTTCATCATCGTCATCCATATATTCACCCCTATAATGATTTGTTAATTCTCTGATGTACTTGGGGATATTTCAGTGTAAATGTAGACAGGCCCTACCCTTGAGGAATTCACAATATGATGGGAAAGTTACCACACATGGAAAAAACCCAAGTCTAAAAAAAAAAAAAAGCCGCAATTAGTCCAGAGAAACAAGGTAAGAAATTTCCCAAAAAAAGGACAAATTAATCACCTTTCTAGACTTAACTGAGAGCTCACCTCCTCCAGGAGGCCTTCCCAGTCTGAGCCCCCTTTTTCCTTTCCTCCTCCCCATTCCCCGCCCTACCTCCTTCCCCTCCCCACAGCACTTGTATATATTTGTAAAGATTTATTACTCTATTTATTTTACTTGTACATATTTACTATTCCATTTTTGTTAATGATGTACAATAGCTATAATTCTATTTGTTCTGACAATTTTGACACTTGTCTACATGTTTTGTTTTGTTGTCTGTCTCCCCCTTCTAGACTGTGAGCCCGTTGTTGGCTAGGGACCGTCTCTGTATGTTGCCAACTTGTACTTCCCAAGCGGTTAGTACAGTGCTCTGCACACAGTAAGCACTCAATAAGTACGATTGAATGAATGAATGAACTACAGATTCCTTCCAGCCTTTGGAATCAGTGGTCTAATTTTGCAACATGGTCAAAATGTTGTGAAATCAAGCATTTATGTACTTTCTACCAATTTTGAGGTGGAAGAGACTGGGGCCTCAGTTCCCTTCTTCTGCATTCTACTACATTAACCAAAGCCTTCTGGCCTTATTGGCAGTAAGAAACATGTTCTCCTACTATTGATATTTGCAACTAAAATCTAAAACCTCCAAAGTCCAGGAGAAGATGAATTCTAACAAACTATGGATTTTTGGTTTTCATTTCATGCTACTCATTACTCTTGGAAACACCTCATTTATTCTTACAAATTCTACATTTCTACAAAAATTGCCTCTTTGAAAATCAACAACACCCGTATTTATCGAGCTTGTACTGCATGCAGAGCATGGTACTTGGTAAGTGGGAACATACAATAAAAGAACAAGACAGTCCCTTCACTCAAGGATTTATAAACCAATGCAAATTTATTGAGGATATGACCTGTAGTCATTAGATCATTTCATTGAAACTCTGTCAGGGTCTCAAAATGTTATCCAGTACAAATGACTTAAAAAACTGATTGTCTTTTCACAGGACGGATTTTGTCCTGTCAAACTGGGGATGAGTTGAGGCTAGATGTGTCACCTACTTCTTGAAATTCAGAAATACACTGCCATGCATAGCTGATCATCCTGTGGAGGCAGAAGAGGAAGGAGTTGGGAAGCCTGAATGTTGGACATCAGAGCATGCAGGAGATGCAAATTAACCACAAGTATAGATATTGCATAAAAGGACTGGAGATTTTCCTCGAGGCCGGGGGGGGGGGGGGGGGGGTGTGCTAAAGACTGGGCTCTAATTCTACAGACTCTGGTCAAAACTTGGTGAGCTAAGATGTCCAGGTGGGCATATTGGAACAATGGGGATAATTGATTGATTAGGTTCTATAAAAGATCTAATATTTTCAGTAAGATCAGAAGCCAAAGGGGCAACTGTTTCAGGTAAAGGGAGCTTTAAAATAACTTCCAAAGTGTAAAAGAAACTATTACATACTTAAGGTCCCTCCCTCCCTATCCCCCAAAACACAAGCAAAATGCCCTCACCACACGATGAAAAATTCCCACTTTTCCATTTGAAAATAAATTATTTTGGAATCCCAAGCCACACCAAGGACTGAGGACAACAGCCCTCATTGCATTGGCATCAATCCAATCGAAGAGAATATTTTGGCCCCTACTACAGATTAAAGAAACCAGAAAGATGTGGAAAGAAGAATTCTAATGTAAATGTAGTAACTGAATTTAAAAAAATAAAATATAGTCCCAATACATATTTGTTTCAAAATAATATATATGTAGATCCACCTACCCAAGGCAATGATATCTTTCTCTGAGTTTCCTTGGGAAGCCAACCATATGCAAGTCCCATATGCATTCTGTGTTTTGCTGCTGCAGGCTATATCCTAAAACAGCACAATAAACCACTTCTGCTTGGAATTAACTGAATCTCTTCATAACAGATTACCATCAATAGCTTTATAGAGGCGATTATCAGTTACAATTGTCTGCCAAAGGACATTAGGTTTAGTGTTTCCATCCGTCTGGTCATTAAGCATGTCAAACTCAGAGTAGCAGTGGTAATTTCTGCAATTAAGGCCACCATTATTGTTTCCTTTACTTAAATTGGGAGCCCAAATTACTTGCTTAAATGCAACCACCAGTTGGTCCCCACACACTGCAAAGTAGACTTGCAGAAAGCTCAATCTAATTGCATTTGCAATCCTCAGAGATACCACGATTAATAGTGTGACTGAGGAATGAACTGGTTCCTGACAGTTTGATCTTCCTAAAGCTTACACCCACCATTAGACATAGGAATATCATTTCAGGAAAACTTTGATGGAGTGTATGGTGGAGGGAAGCAGGGTCAAGGAAATGACCTGCATTCTGAAGACTGACTAAAAGCAGCCTGGAAAGTTTGGCTGAAAACTACCAGGGAGAGAGAGTGGGGGGTGGGGAAAACTGTGTTCCACCATGCGCCAAAAGGAAGACCAGATTAGATAAATTCAAAAGCTGAACAGATGTTCTGCATTAAGCAGTACAGATAGGAGAGATGAAGAAAAAGCCTAAAAAGAGAAGGTTATATCAATTAATTAAATGAAGTTCCTTCCTTGAAACTACTCAGACACTTTAAGGACCATGGCTCGTGCTGATGGGAAAGATATTTTTTTTTCTCTCTAAGGTGACTGTAGCATTGCTGAAAAGCACCAGTAAACTGACAGGAAGGAAAGGGTAAAAGAATATAATTTTAGCTTCATTGCCATTAGAGAGGTAATCTCCCCAAGAATTGTTGGGCAAACAAGTCCTCTGAGCATATTGTTCTGAAGGCTCAGCTCTCAGACTCCAGTACTACTTTTTATGCCTATCGTCATCATCAATGGTATTTATTCAGGGCTTACTATGTGCAGAACATTGTACTAAGCACTAGGGAGAGCACAATACAACATAATTGGCAGACATCTTCCCTGCCCACAATGAGTTTACAGCCTAGCAGGGGAGAGACAGACAGATATTGTGAGAACCCCACTGTAATCAATCATTTCATAGACTGATTTGAGGGTCAGCTTCTCTCTCCTGCCTTTCCAAGGACATAAAGGAATTGAAAGTTCACTTGGAGCAGGGGACAAGGTCGTCCCTTTGGAAAAGGATTCTTCTTCTTTTTAGGCTCTTGTCCCCATTTCCCATGAGTTTCCAATTGCCATTTTAATCCAAAACCAAGGACTAAAAAGAGGGCAGCAATTCATTCCTTTTTCCATTTTCACAAATCAGGTCACCCTGTTTGAAAATACCAGCTTATTGTAAATCGTTAAGAAACTGCAGTGACCTTAAGAAGTGAGTCAGGGAGGGTGTGGAAGGAGGAAATTGGGGGGAGTGGGGGTGGGGTGTGTGTGTGAGTGGGTCATAGTCATTTAAATTAATGATAACATTTATTAAACCCTTAACAGGTGCCAGGCACTGTGCAAAGCATTGAGGTTGATCCAGGTTAAATCAGATCAGACACTGGATACTGTGAAAAAAAGTCAATCAGTATAAAGGGTATCCCAGTTTACACTGAATAAAGGGGGATTCCATTCCAGACCCTTTTATGTTGTGTCAAGTCCACATGAGCCCCTGAGTTGCAGCTAAACACAGTGCCAAGCCACTGTGCTCAGTAGAATCTGCCAACGCACAAATTGTTCAACTACAACTTGGGGAAACTTGAGTGGAATCCATTCAGCTAAGCCTACCCAAGAGCCCCTGGGGTTTCAGCTGAACAGACCACTTGTCTATGCCAATCTGATAAGCTCTGTGAAGCTCAAGGTTAGCTTCAGGATGCTTAGTAGAATTGATTATACTTCAGCAGTAGTGGAAAGTGCGAAGTTCTGAAAATCAGGAGACCTGGATTCTAGTCCTAGGTCAATAAGTAGGGGGATGCCTGCCATTGGTGGTGAAGATTTCAGATTAAAGAAGCAAATAGAGCATTCCATGGTGAATACATCCAGTGGGAATACTGAATAAAAACAGTTAGCTAATGCAAGTGGAGAAGACCTCAGTGGCTAGGAAGACAAAAACGCCTGATGCATATGGTGCTATGACGCAGCATTGGCTCTATGCTGAAGTCACTTCAGCTGTAAACATGTCCTGCATGAGAAAACACTTTTGCAGTGTGCTGCCTCCCCTGCTCACTTGCTCCACTCTGTGCCCCCAGGGAAGCACTGATTGGGCAAAGCACTGTAAAAAGCATTATCTCTGTAACCAAGTCCTCTATGGTACCAAAGACCAAGGCCCATCCATCATTCTCAACAGGGGATTCCATCATGTGAGAATACTCCATTTGGCCGAAGCACAGGATTTTCTGACATTAGGTGCCTAAGTAGCTTTTGATTTGCATGCAGAATATTACACATTTCCCAAGCTCCTAGTACAGTGCATTACCGTAGACAGGACCACCATCCTCCTCGCCTCACAAGCCCGAAAACTTGGCGTTATCCTTGACTCATCTCTCTCATTCAACCCACATATTCAATCTGTCCTGTCCATTCAACCTTCACAAAATAGCTAATATTCTCCTGTTCCTCACCATTCAAACTGCTACCACATTAATCTCTGCCCTCTTCTCTGTCTGGAAATATTAGTTCTCCATCCTTAATGACTCCCATGCCCATTGCCCTTGCCAGATGTTCCAGACATTTAACTCCCTCCTCAAACCCCCATCACCCTCCCCTCGACCCCCCACCAATTCCTTGCTCCTAATGACCCGGCCACATATTTTATGGATAAAATTGAAACTGTCAGGCCTGACCTCTCCCTCCTCAACTCTCCCATCTTTCCCCGCAGTATCTCGAGGACATCTCATGCCTCCTCTCAAACATCTACCCCTTACACCTGCCCCTCTGACCCCATTACTTTGCACCTTACCCTCTCCTTTCTTCCCTCCCTGAACGCCATCGACTGTTTGCTCTCCAGTGACTTTTTCCTCACTGCTTTCAAACATACTCATGTCTCCCCATCCTAAAAAAAACCCTCCCTTGATCCTAAGCCTCCCTCCATTTATCACCCCATCTCCTACCATTCTTCTCCAAACTCCTTTAGTGAGTTGTTGGTACCCATTGCACCCTCTTTCTCTCCTCCAATTCTTTCCTCAATACCTTCCAATCTGGCTTCCACCCCCTTGGCTCCACGGAAACTGCCTTCTCAAAGATCACCAATTACTTCCTTCTTGCCAAACCTAAGGGCCTCTACTTCAACCTGATCCTCCTTGACCTCTCAGCTGCCTTGAACTCTGTGGACACCCCTTTCTCCCAGAAACATTATCCAATCTTGGCTTCACTGACACTGTCCTCTCCTTGTTCTCCTCCTCTCTCACTGGACACTCATTCTCTGTTTCTTTCACAGTCTCCTCCTCAGCCTCCCATCCCCTAGCTGTCCTTCAAGCCTCAGTTCTGGGTCTCCTTCTAGACTCCATCTATACTCACTCCCTTGTGGAACTCATTCGCTCCCATGGCTTCAACTACCTTCTCTATGCAGATGATTCTGAAATCTACATCTCCAGCCCTTTTTATTTATGGTATTAAGCACTTACAAAGTGCCACATACTGTATTAAGCACTGAGATAGATACAAGCTAAACACGTTGGACACAGTCCCTGTCCCACATAGAGCTCACAGACTCAATCCCTATCTTACAGATGTGATAACTGAAGCACAAAGAAGTTAAGTGATTTGCCTAAGTTCACACAGCAGGTAAATGGTGGAGCTGGGGTTAGAACCCAGATCCTTCTGACTCCCAGGCCCATGCTCTATCCACTAGGCCATGCCACTTCCCTAAGACGAATGGCCCGTATGGGGAATGAATCCGTGACCTCGGCTTTATTAGCGCCATGCTTTAACCAAGTGAGCTAACTGGCCTTCTGTCTCGCATTTCCGCTTGCCTTTAGGAAATCTCTATTTGGATGTCCTGCCAACATCTCAACCTTTACACACCCAAAATGAGACTTATCTTCCCAGCCAAACCCTGTCCTCCACCTGCCTTTTCTGTCACCTTAGACAGCACCACCATCCTCCCTGTCTCACAAGTCCATAACCTTGGCTTTGTCCTTGACAACTCTCTCATCCAACCCACATATTAAATGTCACCAAATCCTGTCGGTTCAACCTTCATAACATTGCTAAAATATGCCCTTTCCTCTCCATCCAAACTACCACGTTAATCTAACCAAGCACTCATCCTCTCCTACCTTGATTACTGCACCAGCCTCCCTGCTGACCTCCCTGCCACCTGTCTCTCCACACAGTCCTTACTTTACTGTTTGGATCATTTATCTACAAAACTACTCAGTCCATGTTTCCTAACTCCTCAAGAACCTCCAGTAGATCCCCCATCAACCTCTGCAAACAGAAATTCCTTAGCATTGGCTTTAAAAAAACACTCAATCATCTTGCCCCCTCCTAGCTTACCTCCCCTATTTCCTAAAACAACCAAGTCCACACACTTTACCCCTCTAATGACAAACCTACTCACTGTACCTTGATACCACTGACCCCTCACCCACATCCTACCTCTTGACTGGAATATCCCTCCTCTTCATATGCAACAGTCACTCACTCTCCCCACCTTGAAAATCTTATTAAAAAACACATCTTCTCCAAGAGGCCTTCCCTAATTAAGCCCTCATTTCCTCTTCTCCCACTCCCTTCTGCATCAGCCTTGCATTTGTTTTTGCACCCTTTGTTCTCCCCTCCCTCAGCTCCACAGCACTTATGTGCATATCTGAAATTTATTTATTCATATCAATATCTGCCTGCCCCACTAGACTGTAAGCTCATTGTGGGCAAGGAACAATGTGTCTACCAACTCTGTTATACTTTACTCTCCCAAGGGCTTAATACAGTGCTATGTTCACAGTCAGCATTCAGTAAATACTACTGATTGACTGTTCTCACCAAACAGGGGCAAGATTCTTTGCAAGAAGCAGGTGGCTCAGTGGAAAGAGCACGGGCTTGGGAGTCAGAGGTCTTGGGTTCTAATCCTGACTCCACCACTTGTCAACTGTGTGACTTTGGGCGTCACAACGTCTGTGCCTCAGTTCCCTCCTCTGTAAAATGGGGATTAAAAGTGTGAGCCCCACACATGGGACACCCTGATTGCCCTGTACACACCCCAGTGCTTAGAACAGTGCTTGGCACATAGTAAGCAATTAACAAATACCATAGTTATTATTATTATTATTTTGTTTAGACAGAGGATCTAAGAAGGAGTGTCAAAAATGGCCCCAGGATTTTTAAATAGCAGCTGCAACTCAAAGCCCCAGACAACAGGCATGTGCAGTAGGGAAGGGACTGTCAGTCATACATTGGTAATTTGAGCCACATCCACACACCTGGATAGTACCATCAATAATATTATTCTTAAATATGAAAGACATTAACAGTCCTTAATGTCTAAATGAATGCTGATGTCCACATGTGGGAATAAGCCACCATCTTGGGCCTCCTGTTTTTGAGACAAGTACTAGATTCAAACAGAGTACATAACAGATTATTGGAATACCTGCTCATATACCGGAGAGACTTATAATTGCTTTAATAACCCTCATGAAAGTTTTTTCTTCCAGTTTCATTCCTATTTCTGCTTTTCAAGCTAGGAAATATAATGCAAAAGAGCTTAGCTGAAATAACCTTATGAGCCAACTATAAACTGTCACAGCCATTAAAGTCACAAAATCGGACCAATAGTCCATTTCTAACACATACAGCTAGCCCCTTTTTTCTTCTTTTCCAAACAGAGTTAGCTAAGAACATACTGTCACCTCTCACTTTGAAATTTCTAGCTTTTGTTGTTTTAAGCTGGACCTATAATGTTATTTAAATATAGGTTTCTGCACTTAATTGGATGGGCCTCTAATGAGAAAAGTAATGTTTATATGAGCATGACACTGTTTTTTCCAGGAGAAATTCATTTAAACAAATGTGTAAAGTTTATAATGATTCTAATTTAATCTGAGTACTTGCAACCCAAGGTAGATTTAATCATTTTTAAGGCCCTTAAGGGATTGTTTTTCCAGAGGTGTTCATTATGGAAAGAGTATGAAATCACCAAATTCAACCATTGCAGACTACCAGGAATAGATGGGAAGGGAGTTAACTCTTTAAATTCAATAAAAGCATTCCACTGCCTGTGAACTCCCAGTGACATCAGTACAAAAAAAAAAAGGTCAAGAGGAGTTTGGGGTGACACGTTCAAACCAATCTGCAATCTCATTCTCATCACTGACAAATCATACTATCAAACACCACAGTACTGCATTCAATTTTCTTTCAAAAAAACTCCTTCCTGTTTAAGAAAGTTGCTGGCACAGACTATGCTTAGGCCATCAAGAGAAGCAAAAAGGTAAAAAGTTTCTTGTGAGTGAAATAATTCTCAGTGGAGCTAGATTTCTCCAGGGAGATATTTAGGATGCAACTGGATTCCCTGGGAACATCCGTAGAGTTCCATGAGGCTAGGAAAGTAAGTGAATTTTCCCAGGGCCTCCTGTTAACATGCTGCAGCAAAACCTCAGAGATGTATTTGGGGGGTCTATGGCACTTACTAGCCAGGAGTGGGTTTTTTTTTCCCCAAATAATAGTCAACTTCCCAATTGCTAACACAAACTGAAGCTTCAAGGGCTTGCTGGAACATCAGAAACCCAGGGACAGGCAGATCCCACTGCACTGAAGTCCAGAATTTGTGTTATTCTTGTGTCCACACCAGTTACCTTTTGCTCAAATCCAAAAGGGGTCAACAAAGAATAAGGTTTGTCATGTCATAGAATTGGCTGAGAAACGTTGGCTTCAGGCCATGCATAGGAGGACTTTTGGTCACGTGATTCCATTCTTCTGCAAACCACTCTATTGAACCTCAAAGTTCATCCAGTTGACAGCCACTGTACTACTGGGAACTCTGTGCCCTTCCTCTCCCCCCTCTTCCAAGTTGCTTAGGAATTGCTCTGAGGCCTGACAGAACAGCAGCGAAGGGTGGAGAGAGAGTGACAGAGTGAGTGTGTGTGTTGTGGGGCGGGGGTCGTGGGAGAGCCACAGAGCAGGAGTTAGAAGGACATAGTGATTGTCAGAGTAGCTAAGGTAGTCTCTGGGTGCAGAGGGGGAGGAAACTGGGATAGGATTAAGCTACCAGGTTGGAAGTCTTTCCTTCACAGTGCTCTGACCAAAAGCGTTTGTTTGGTGTCAAAGGTGAGAGTTGGATCACAAGAGAAATTGTTCCTCCAGATAATTCCTACCAATAAATGGAACGTGCCCCACACAGAGCCAGCCAACACGGGACATTGTGGGCAGGGAATGTGTCTGTTGTATTGTTATATTGAACTCTCCCAAGAGCTTAATACAGGGTTCTGCACACAGTAAACACTCAAATACAGTTGACTGACTGACATAAGAACCCGGAGTCTCAAACCTCTGGACTAAAATTAGAACCCAAAATAGTAGTAGTAGCAGCAGGAGCATTTATTTAACTCCAGCTTGGTGCAGTGTCCTATGACACACTTGAGAAGTACAGAACAACAATGTGACATTCCCTGCCCATGACGATTTTACCCTCTGAAATCCCTACCCAAGAGGAGTTTACCCTCTAAAATGGGAGACAAATCTAAAAATATTCACAAAGAGAGATTAATAATCATGGTATTTGTTAAGCACTTACTATGTGCAAAGCACTGTTCTAAGCACTGGGGAGGATACAAGGTGATCAGGTTGGGGCTCACAATCTTCATCCCCATTTTACAGAGGAGGTAACAGGCACAGAGAAGTGAAGTGACTTGCTTAAAGTCACATAGCTGACAAGCGGCGGAACCAGGATTTGAACCCATGACTTCTGACTCCCAAGCCCGGGCTCTTTCCACTGAGCCACGCTTTAAAAACAAAAAACAAAAAAAAACTGACTGAGCAGGCATATGTACATGGGTGCTAAGGAGAGTGTAAATAAATTTTTGCATTCAGCATCACAGTCTGTGGATCGTTGGCTCTTTGAAAGCTTTTTCTCTTTGCTAGAGAGCAGGCTGTTCACAAGTTGGGTGCTCCAATTATAAAACACAGATAACTACTCCTCAAAACTGGAGAAAAGACTCAGACATACTTGTAGAAAATATGTCCTTCCAATAAAATGTGGCAGGGCTGGGGTCGGACTATAATATTTTATTATGTCCTGGACAGAGAATTATTGCCCCAATAATACAAATATTTCATCGTGAAAGTGCCTCCACCTCTCTGTCTTGAGATAAATAGATACAGCATCTCTGTCAACTAGAGAGCAGTAAGTGTACTAAAAGAACTAGTTGCAGGGAGGGAAGCACATGAGAGCAATCCAAATTCATGATAAACTGCAGACATAACAGGGCTCTCAGACACTTGTTCCAAGCACATAAACACTTGCTGTTTCAAGATATGAGAGGAGGGCAGCAGCTGAAAACAGGCAGAACAAGAGGGCCAACAACAGCTCTGTCATTTATCAACTCCTAATTAACTGTTAATTTGCCGGTCCTTGGGTTCAAGCATAACCCTAATTTATCACAGGCTACAATGGCAGTGTCAAATCGACAGGGGCTGGGAGGGGAAGGGTGCCTAGACACAATGCCTTACTTTATGTTAACTGCTTTCTTTCCCCTTTTTGAAGCCCAGTGATCTCAAACAAGGCATCCAATCCTTGGGGATGCAGATAGCAGGCTGGGAAGAAAACTAATAAAACCTGCACAGGGTCCAGGTGAGAAAGCACATTTTTTTGGCAAATATTCATATTATTAACTTTAAAAGGTGGAGAAAATTATCATTCTCCAAAGGCAAGTTGAAGATATAATGCAGAGTGAGAGACAGGAGTGCAGATCTCAAGGAAAAGAAAAAAAAAATCACTGCACTGTCAAATTCTGCTCTTCTTAGAAATTGAAAGAAATACATTTGGCCAGTAACTTTCCTCCTACTTTCAATGATTTTTTTTACCCCCCTCTAGCAACTCTTCTCATTAATGATCCAACCGTTAACCCTGACAACTTTTCCACTTGAGAAGTGGAGAGAGAATTTGTACACCCATTTGTTTCCCCCAGTGCTATTTTACCTGTAGGTTTGGGTTTTTTTGGTTTGGGTTTTTTATGGTATTTGTTAAGTGCTTACTATGTGGCAAGCACTGTACCAAGCACTGGGGTAGATACAAGGTTGTCAGGTTGGAATGAGTCCCTGTCTCACATTGGGTTCACAGTCTAAACCTCCTCTTTAAAATGGGGATTAACGGAGGCCCATGGAAGTTAAGTGACTTTCCCAAGGTCACACAGCCACCAAATGGAGGATCTGGGATTAGAACCCCAGTTCTGACTCCCAGGCCCATGCTCTATCCTTTGGCCATGGTGCTTCTCTGCTTAAAATGTGTAATCAACTGTTCCCCTTTATGGCCTTTTAGGTTTTAAAACAAAACAAAACAAAAAAAGCCCTCCGATCTGGGGTATAATTTCTCCACCAATAGAAATTGGTGTTTATTGTCTCTTTCTTCCAAAATCTGCCCCCCTCCCACTTCACATTATAAAATACGAGTATGCAAAGCTGTTGATGCCTGCTTTAGCATTTAAGGTTAAATTTAGCCAAAAATTAGGGATGCGCTGGAGAAATTGGGTATTAGGTTTCCCTTTTACTGAAGGCACTGACTTCACAAACCCTAACTGGACAGATGCAATAGCTTTTTCAGTAATTTAATAAGGAGTCTGACAATGGGCTTTGATTTCATGTCTTGCTTTTCAGCAGCACGTGCAACTGAAAAAATGAAAAGTAAGCCCAGCTCACAACAGTTAAGAAGCCAAAGTGAAATTCTTTTCGTTTTTGGAAAGAGAGAAAGGGTACCAGGAGGAGCATTAAAAAAACAAAACGAAACAAAAACACTGTTCTGCCATATCATCACCAATAATAATGGTGTGTTAAGTACTTACTATTCATTCAATCAATCGTATTTATTGAGCACTTACTGTGTGCAGAACACTGTTCTAAGTGCTTGGGAAGTACAAGTTGGCAACATATAGAGACAGTCCCTACCCAACAGTGGGCTCACAGTCTAGAAGGGGGAGACAGACAACAAAACATATTAACAAAATAAAATAGAATAAATATGTACAAATAAAATAGAGTAATAAATATGTACAAACATATATACATATATACAGGTGCTATGGGGAGGGGAAGGAGGTAAGGCGGGGGGGGGTGGGGAGGGGGAGGAGCGGGAGAGGAAGGAGGGGGCTCAGTCTGGGAAGGCCTCCTGGAGCACTGGCTTGATACAAGATAAAATAGCGTGGCTGGCTTGATACAAGATAAAATAGCGTGGCTCAGTGGAAAGAGCCTGGGCTTTGGAGTCAGAGGTCAGGGGTTCAAATCCCGGCTCTGCCAATTGGCAGCTGTGTGATCTTGGGCAAGTCACTTAACTTCTCTGTGCCTCAATTCCCTCATCTGTAAAATGGGGATTAAGACTGTGAGCCCCACGTGGGACAACCTGATCACCTTGTATCCCCCCAGCGTTTAGAATAGTGCTTTGCATATAGTAAGTGCTTAATAAATACCATTATTATTATAATAAAGTCAGAGGAAGTCCCTGTCCCACATTGGGCTCACAGTCCAAGCAGGAAAGACAACAGATATTTCATCCCCATTGTTCAGATGAGAAAACTGAGGACCAGAGAAATTGATTGACTTGCTGAAGGTCACACAGCAGGCAAGTGGCTGAGCGGGGATTAGAACCCTGGCCTTCTGAATCCTAGGCCTGAGCTCTATCCACTAGGCCACGCTGATTTGGCTTCCAATGGTGATGCATGTAGAAGGGAGGTGAGTGCTGAGTGTTCCTTGTACACTCATGCACATAATGAATGACCTCTCAGGGGAAGGTTTTACATTGACGATACTTCACGCCACTGCCCGGATTGCCTTTGTCCAGAAACACTCTAGGCATATTACTTCCCTCCTCAAAAATCTCCAGTGGCTACCAATCAACCTACACATCAGGCAGAAACTCCTCACCCTCAGCTTCAAGGCTCTCCATCACCTCACCCCCTCCTACCTCACCTCCCTTCTCTCCTTCTACAGCCCAGCCCGCACCCTCCGCTCCTCTGCCACTAATCTCCTCACCGTGCCTCGTTCTCGCCTGTCCCGCCATTGACCCCCGGCCCACATCATCCCCCTGGCCAGGAATGCCCTCCCTCCGCACATCCGCCAAGCTAGCTCTTTTCCTCCCTAAGGCCCTACTGAGAGCTCACCTCCTCCAGGAGGTCTTCCCAGACTGAGCCCCCTCCTTCCTCTCCCCCTCCTCCCCCTCTCCATCCCCCCGCCTTACCTTCTTCCCCTCCCCACAGCACCTGTATATATGTTTGTATGTATTTATTACTCTGTTTTATTTGTACATATTTATTCTATTTATTTTATTTTGTTCTCTGTCTCCCCCTTCTAGACTGTGAGCCCACTGTTGGGTAGGGACCGTCTCTAAACGTTGCCAATTTGTACTTCCCAAGTGCTTAGTACAGTGCTCTGCACACAGTAAGTGCTCAATAAATACGACAATGAATAACTCATCCTATCTCACCTAGTTTACTGCATCAGCCTCCTTACTGACCTCCCAAACCTCCTGCCTCTCCCCACTCTAGTCCATACTTCACTCCACTGCCCAGATTATCTTTCTACAGAAACATTCAGGTCATGTCACCCCCACCCCCAAAAAATCTCCAGTGGTTGCCTATCAAAGAAAAACTTGTCACCATTGTCTTTAAAGCTCTCCATAACCTTGCCCCCTCCTACAACCCAACCGACACACTTGGCTCTTCTGGTGCTAACCTCACTGTGGCTTGATCTAGCCTGTCTCGCCACCAACCCTGGGCCCATGTCCTACCTCTGGCCTGGAATGTCCTCCCTCCTTTAATCTGCCAATTCCTCTCCCCCGCCCTTTTCAGAGCCCTACTGAAAGAACATCTCCTCCTGAAGGCCTTCCCAGATTAAGCCCCACTTTGCCTCATCTTCCACTCCCTCCTGCAACACCCTGACTCACTCCCTTTGCTCTCCCTCCCTCTTCCCAACCCACAGCATTTATGTATATATCTGTAATTTCACTTATTTATATGTCTGTCTCTCTCTCTCTCTCTCTCTCTAGACTGAGAGCTCATTGTGGGCAGGGATTATCTCTATTGCTGCATTGTATTTTCCCAAGCACTTAGTAAAGCACTCTGCACACAGTAAGCGCTCAATAAATACAATTAAATGAATGAATAACTCTTGTGTTGCAGCAAATTCCAAATGATGTATGAAAATATAAATCTTGCCTTCCCACTTGCAGCCAGAATCCAGGCAGAGCTGTAACTGGGACAGTTCCTTTCTATTAGCCATGGTAATGAACTCTGATAGCGATAGAGAATCCCCAAATCCCAACCAACCCTGATCATCTGCTTACTTATTCACCCCTTCATTCGGATAAACCTCACCCTAGGCAGCCAGCTTCCTGCAGTGCTCTGAGCAAGAAACAAGTCTAACTCTCACTCACTGCTGCAACCCGCAACCCAAGTCCTTAAATTAAAAAAAATCACTAAGGGAGAAGCAAAAAAATGATTTGAGCCCCACACTTCTGGCTTTCTGCTGGTTCTTTTTCAATATAGCATTAGAGTAATGATCTCAACCACAGGCAAGTAGTCTGTGTGGAGAAGGGTCCAAATTACACAGACATATGTGAATTGAGAATGGATGGGTGGCAGGGAACGAGAAACACTAAGGGAAACTGTATGTGTTCAGCAGACGGATTTTGGACCAGCATGGATTGATCAAAGACAATTCAGCACATGAGTTTTACCCTGGTATAATGAAGCATAGCGCTCTTGGGTATTCACCCCATTTTACAGATGGAGAAACTGAAGCAAGTTTCCAAAGCAAATTTATAGCTGAGCCAAGAAATTCATTCAATATTTATTGAGCCCTTACTGTGTGCAGAGCACTGTACTAAACACTTATCCTGGCCTCTTAATTCCAATCTGCCGGGTGTCAAAGTGAAACATTCTGGTTTCAAAATCATGAAGCCCAAACCTGAGTAAGATTTCAGACATACAGACTGACACCCTCACCTCAAACATTATTCCAATGGGCCCATTTCAGAGGATAAATGAGTCTGATAGAAAAGGAGGAAAGAACTGTGCTTTTAGGGTGCTCATTTTCCTATTTCTCTAATCCTTAGGCCCCACTTGAGGCTGCTTCTTTAACCAACTAAACCCAAATTACCTGTATAGAGAGATCTGTGCTTAGTAGTGTTTGGCACACAGTAAGCACTCAAATTACTGAATGAATCTGCCCCTCTAAGAGCACTACCCCCTGCTTGATCCCTATGTGAAAAGGTTATTATTGTGAGAATATAACATCTCCTCACCCCCACCTTCCTGACTTTGATTCAGAGCTAAACTATTCCAAACAACATAGGTTTTCCTTTTCAAAAGTTCCTCTGTGGGCACTAGATATTTTGGAAGAAGCAGGGAGGGATGAGAAGGAAAGTGGGAAATGTGAAAGTCTACTTGTTCCAATACTTTGAATCTGGAAATTTTAAGTAAATACATTTCCAAATAACCAAGCAAGCCATAATAAACACTAATTTCTAGTGTGGATTTTCTCAGTCTTGGCTCCTGCCATACTGCACTAGAGCGGCAATATAAGGAACATGTATAGAAAATAACATTTCAAAAAGACACTAATTTTATGAATCAACTGCTCATTTCAGATAATACTTCCCAGCTGCTAAAAAGGAAAAGAAGCAGGAAAACAAAGCAGATATTTAACTCCTTGAGAGTCCTGGGCATTTTAGAGAGACATGGGGGAGTGGAGTGGAGAGACTATTTTGCTTCAATAATCAAGATATTCTTGAAATATAAGATCTTGACTAATGACAGGAAAATAAGACAAAAACTTGCAGATGAGGCTTTCAGGGCCTCCAGGAGGGATGACTGCTTGCTGTGTGAATTTGCTAGTGAGATCCCCTTAGGGTTAAGGGGAAAAGCAGCAGCAAGGAAGCCAAGAGCAGAGGGAGGTTTAGATGACTGGATGGAGATCAGAAGTCCTCCAAGGCCTGGACCCTCTCTCTGCTTCCCCTCTGGATAACCCCCAGAAAGCCTCTGTCCAGAAAGAGGAAGTGACTGTGGTAAAGAGATCTGGACACAATGAAAACAATGGAAAAAAAAAAAAAAGATCCATTTTTGTGGTCCTTGAGCCTGAATTTCACACCACATCCTCTGGAAACCAGCCACATTTCCTAGCTTTTCTGCAGCTCCTTGACCCACAACACAACTCCCCCTCTTCTCCTGTGCCTTTGTTCACCCTATCAAGATCTTCCCCTTCTCCATTATTCTTGCAGCGCTACCTCTCCCCCTCTCCCCATTGCACCTCTTCTTCACATCAATAACAAAATACCAATGTACTTCCTGACCGAAAGTCTAAATAGGACCTATGGCAAAATGGGATCCATCCAGGTCTCTCTGCATTTCTGTGCCTTAAAAGGTAAAGTGTCCCCAAATAAGTCACACATTAGGGTACACTTTGGGGGTTAAGTGATGTTAAATCATCATCATTAGAATGCAGAAACAATCCTAAACTTGGGGAAACTTTTATTCTGGGTTTTGATCTTCACCAGGGGAGCAGCAAGATGATATTCTCAACACCCAGTGGCTGGAATTTGCTCAGCAACAATATATGCACTTGATCACTTGGTGGGTTTCTCTCAAGGCCTATTTTATTGTATTCCATTTTGACAAACCAGAAAAAAGAATACATTTGTCCCTTGGCCATGACCAATGGGTGTAAAAAGCCAAATGTTCCCAAGGATCATTCCTTTTTGTGTGTGAAACATGGGCAATGAAGTGCAGACAGAAGGGAAAAGAAAGTTATGGCCAACTATGGCACTAACACACCTTAATGACAGCTGCCATCATGTTAATGGGCATAGCCACTTAACCAAGACTGCTGACAGCCACATACTTATTCTTGAACAAAAAACAGCACTACTGAACTGCTCATTTTCTAGCAGATAAATCAGATCCCATTTGATTAATGTTTTCCAAAGGTGCGTTCAACAAGTAGCTCCACTTGAGTCACTGTATAGCTTATCTTGGGGTGTGGTCTAGTGAATAGAGCACAGGCCTGGAAGTAGATGGATGTGGGTTCTAATCCTGGCTCTGCCACATGTCTGCTTTGTGATCTTGGGTATGTCACTTCATTTCTCTGTTCCTCAGTTACCTCATCTATAAAATGGGGATTAAGACTGAGCCATGTGGGACAGGGATTGTGTCCAATTGGATTACCTTGTATCTGCCCCAGCACTTACAGCAGTGCCTGGCACATAGTAAGCACTTAATTACCATTAAAAGACAAAAACCACAAAGTAGGAAGTGAAAAGAAGTTATGGATTTAGGCTTCTCTGTACTTTCAGTGGGATACCCTTTACGCTTAGAACAGTGCCCAGTGCTTAGAACAGTGCTTTGCACACAGTAAGCACTTAAATACCATTATTATTATTACCCTACCCAAAAGGCTCTAGGCATGTAGATAGCCCAGGATGTTGATGGCTCAAATCGCTGAAGATTATGGTACTGGTTTTGAGCAGCCCTATTTAGGAACACACTTCTCTCCTTTTATTGGGAAGGGGTTAAAAAAATGCCCTAGACATTGCCTATCCCACCAACTCAAAATGAGCCCAAAGGATCATGCCTGATGCATTTATTTTGCAACAATAACAATTAGAAAACTAATGAAGAAGAAGAAAATAACCATTGCACTAAACAACATCGGGACACCACATGATAACGACAACAGTCATTCCCAAAAGAAGGATAATGCTCATTGCCCTTCAATTGGGCAGAAGCAGACCTAGCACCATACAGAGTGAAACTAGGCTATCTACTGAAGGACAGCATGGGGTTGGAGAATTAAATAGCAATGGTCTACTTCTCAGAGAAGGTGCAAAACATCAGCTGGCAATCGTACAAACTAATTAGTACCTCCCACACTAAAGAGACATCATCAATACACCAAAAGTCTTTGCAGCACCATTTCCAACAGGCAGATACTAAGCAGGTACAGATTACAACAGCAACATGAGGTATCTAGTGTTGGACCTACTGTTGAATCATATGCCCCAAACCTGAGCTGGCAGTACAACAGATATATTGAAAAGTGGCAATTCGGTCTTCAAGGAAGCTAAAACTTCTAGCACCAGGAAAACAAAGGCACTTGCAAGGTGCTCTGGGATGACTACATGGCAGCCCAATCAGAATAAGGTGACCAGCTACAAGTATCGACTGATCTGTAGCAGAATAGCTACACAAACATAAAACAAAACCCTGTATATAAGGCACTCAATAAGAGTCTGTGCACTGTGAAACCACAAAGACTGATTCAATGAAAAAAATTCAGAGGTTAAAATATTGTTTGCAGAAAAGCAAGAAACACATCTATATCATCTTGCAGCTCTATGGTTTATTTAAAATGGTATTTGTTAAACTGTTAGAAAGGTTGCAGATTATGGCAGAGCACAGGACGTTCTGGGTAAAGTATATCCATGGAGTTGCTATGAATCAGAAATGACTCAACGGCACTTAATAATAATAAAAATTTGTTAAGCGCTTACTATGTGCCAGGCCCTCTGGTGTAGATACAAGATAATTCAGTTTGGACAAAGTCTCTGCCCCACATAGGGATCCCAGTCTTAATCCCCATTTTATAGATGAGTTGACTGTGGCACAGAGAAATTGTGACTTGCCCAAGGTCACCCAAACGACCCGTGGCAGTGCCGGGATTAGAAACCAAGTCCTCTGACTCCCGGGTCCATGCTCTCTCCTAGACCATGCTGCCTTTATGGACTATAATAAAATAGATACCTAAAGATACCTGAGCCAGGACATGCGGTCAAGTTAAGAACCATGCACTTCAATCAATGTCGTATTCGTTGAGTGCAGAGCAATGTATTAAGCGCTTGGGAGAGTACAATGTAATAGATTTGTTATACATGTTCCCTGCCCACCATGAGCTTACAGTCTGGTGGGAGAGTAATGCGGAATGCTAAAGCTTAGAAAAAAAAAGTCCATGGATAGGCTGTCACCAAAAGACACTCATCATGAAAAAATATTTCGTGGCCTAGAACACACTACCACAGCACTCCCGAAGAATTCAGGTGGAATCACCCTCATCGCCCACTGAGACAATTTTGTACTAACTGTAAAACTACAATGATTGTCTTAATGTGCCCTTCTGACAGTGAGGAGAACTGAGGAAGCCTAAGAAAAAGCAAATGAGCCAAAGTGTCAATGTGTGGTCTTAGCTTAAAATTTTACTGCTGTTAATACCATGATTAAAGCCATGAAAAAACACAAAGCAGCTAGATCCTGTGGCATTTATGCAGAAATCTACAAGCAAGAAGACCAATCTCAAACATCTACAAAAGTTCTTCAACATATATCCCACTGAAAAAAAGGCCACAGGATTTAGGTATGCTGTCATCACCTTTCTCAAGAAGAAAGGTGAGACCTATTATTGTACCAACTACTGAGGTATCTCTCTGCTTTTCATGGACAGCAAACCTAAAGCAAGTATTGAAAAATATACTTAAATCAATGGCATCTGTTGATTTACTGTAAGGTCATGTGGGCAGGGAATGTGTCTGCTCTATTGTTATATTGTACTCTCCCAAGTGCTTAATGCAGTGCTCTGTGTACAGTAAGCGCTAAATAGATACAATTGATTGAGCACTTACACTGTGCAGAACACTGTATTAAGTGCGTGGGAGAGTACAATATAACAGAGTTGGTAGACATTTTCTCTGCCTACAAGGAGCTTACAGTCTAGAATGGGGAGAGAGACATTAAAATAAATTACAGATATGTACATAAGTGCAATGGGGCTGAGGTGAATATCAAGTACTTTAAGGGTACAGATCTAAGTGCATAGGTGATGCAGAAGGGAGAGGGAGTGCATAGGTGATGCAGAAAGGGAAAGAGGGCTTAGTCAGGGAAGGCCTCTTGGAGAAGATGTGATTTTAATAAGGCTTTGAAGATGGGGAGAGTGGAGGTCTACCCTATATGAAAAGGGGAGGTAGTTCCAGGCTAGTTGAAGGACATGGGCAAACGGTCAAAAGCAAGATAGACAAGACTGAGTTCCAGTGATTAGGTGGGCGTTAGAGAATGAAGTGTGCAGATAAGGAGTTTCTGTTAGATGCAGAGGTAGATGGGTAACCACTGGAGGTTCTTGAGGAGTGGAGAGACATGGAGAGGAAGGTTGTTTTTTTTTTTGAGCTAAATGAACCTAGCAACAGAGTGAAGATTAGAGTGGGGAGAGATGAGAGGCAGGGTGAGAAGGCTGCTGCAGTAATCAAGGTGGGTTATGATAAGTACTTGGGTCATCTTAGTAGCACTTTGGACTGAGAAGACAGGGAGGACCTTAGCAATGTTGCAAAGGTAGAACCGACAAGATTTGGGGACAGATTGAATATGAGTTGAATGAGAGAGAGGTAAGTAGAGAATAATGCTAAGATTATGGGTTTACCACACACTAGCCGTGTACTCAACCATGGACTACCTGAAATGTGAAGTGGCTTCAGGACAAGATTCAGTACAGAAGATATGAGCTTTAACTCCCATCAAATTCAGTAATACTGCAGGAACCCAGAACACCACCTCTATTCTGTTTTCATTGACCTTATTATAGTATTTGACACTCTAAACAGTCAGGCAAATGCTAAGCAAATTTGGCTACCCTGAGACTTTTGCCAAGATCCTTAGGATACAGCACAGTGGTATTCTTGGTCAAGAAAGAAGTTGGCAGTTTCCAGTCTGACCCTTTTCCTTTCACCATCAGAATAAGCAGGACTTAGACGGCAAGTCTAGTCCTGTTCAATCTATAATTTGCAACGATGCTCAAGGTTGCACTGAAGGACTTGGAGACAGGGGCCAAAAATGACTTCCAATTTACCAGGTAACACTTTATACTCAAAAAGCTATGGGCATCAATAAAAAGGGCTTGAGACAATTATCCAGGTTGATGCACATGCTCTTGAAGTGCTCTGCAAGAAGATGTACAGATTTTCATGAACCACTTGAGAGTCAGAACAGTCAAGGATAAGCCCTACATGCAACAAAATATTGTCATCTGCAAAATAATGAATACTACTAAAGCAATAACATTTTCGATTATGTACAGATAGACAGGGAAGTTGAAAACAGAACCTAAAAAGGTCAGACTAGATTTTGGCAGACAGTGAATTTTGTGAAAATGGAACATAAAACCTCACAAACTGTAGGTCTGTCAAGGTGTAATGGTGTCCAATCCTATATAACTGATAATAGATTGTTGGTTATGCAATGGTCTTTTCAATAAATACTAATGATTAACTGATTTTCAGTCACTCCTACTCACATAGTTAGGACTTCACTGTCAGCAGCTTCAAAATTGAAAGTTTTTTTCCTCTTTCCATGGATAATAAATAACTTTATCAGATAAATCATTTGATGTCCTTCAACCCAAGGGGATTTGCCCTGGAGAATTATTTTTTTTAATTGACAAATACAGCCTCAGAAGAATTTTCCATATGTCTACTCTCCTTCTGCTGCATCTGGGATTTCTCGCAGAAGTGAGATGCAGATCATACAATGTAATAGTTGTGAAACTTTTTCCATAGCTAAAAACCATCCAAACTTCCCAGCCATTAATTGCATGTTAGTATGTGCAGAGCACTGTCCTAAGAGCTTGGAAGAGTACAATACAACAGAATTAGCAGACACGTTCTCTGCCCATAACAAGCTTACAGTCCTATGCCCCATTCAGTGGATCTGGTTCATAATCAGTCAGTACTAGATTGATTACTCTATTGTAAACTCCTTAAGGGCAGGGATTGGGTCTTCTGATTATGAATACTTTTCCAAATGCTTAATATAGTCCTCTGCACACAGTAAGTGCTTGGTAAAAAAACAAAAAAACAAAACAAAAAAACATTGATTACCTGTGAAGAGCACTGTCCTAAGTGTTTGGGAGAGTACAGTAGAGTTAGTAGACAGTCTCTGTTGTCAAGGAGTTTATAATCTAGCAAGGGATACAGTTACTAATTTAAGTTACAGGTAGAGGGAAGCAACTGAATTTGAAGATAATGTGCATAAGTGCAATACAGTGTTGGAAGAGGCTGGGTTGGGCAGGGGAAGTGCTTAGATGTTCTACATTACTCTACTCTCCCCTTCTAGACTGTAAGCTCATTGGGGCCAGGGAACGTGTCTACCAACTCTGTTATATAGTACTCTCAAGCGCTTAGTACAGTGATCTGTACATAGTCAGCTCTCAATAAATACAATTGATTGTACCTTTATGAACTTAATACAGTGCTCTGCACACCCTAAGTGCTCGATAAAAATCATTGATTGATAGAATTTCATAAAGGGCCCTGAAGATGGGAAGAGTAGTGGTCTACCAAATGTGAAGTGGGTAGGTGTTCCTGGCAGATGGTAAAGTGTGAGCAAGAGGTCAGCAGCAGAGGAGAAGAGAACAAGGCACAGTAAGTTGGCTTGAGAGGAGTGGGTGTATGAACTGGGGTGTAGTGAGAGAGGAATGAAGATAAGTAGGGAAAAGAGAGTAGATTGAATGCCTTGAAGCCAAAGCTTAGGAGATCCTGCTTGATCCAGTGAGAAATGGGGAAACACTGGAGGATTTGAGGAGCAAGGAGACTTGTGCAGAGCAGCGTTTTAGAAAAATGATTCAGGTAACAGAATGATGTGTGAACTAGAGGAGGGAGAGACTGGAGACTGGGAGGTCTGAGAGGAGGCTGATGCAGTAGTCAAGTCAGGGCAGGAAAGTGCTCTTTTGATAAAGAGATGTGACATCCCACATTGTGTGGGGTGGCCCCCAAATTTGACCTCCATCCTGCCATCCTAACAGATGGCCTGCAGTACCCACAAAAATACCACTTTTGAATACAGTGTTGGCGGTAATGGCAACGAGGGCTCCAAAATGGAGCCGACTGGTAGGAGTTTAACCTCTGCCAGTCTCTATGCAAGACAAGAACTGTTGATCCCTGGATCCCTGGATCCTGTGATAATAGCGATAATAATAACTGTGGTATTAAGTGCTTACTATGTGCCAAGCACTGTACTAAACACTGAGGTAGATACAAGATCATTGGAATGGACATAGTTCTTACACTATGAGCTCAGTATGGGATAAGGGGAAGGGTGAACAGGTATTTAACCTCAATTTTACAGATGAAGAAACTGAGGCATCAAGACATTAAATGACTTTACATAGCAAAGTGGTGGAATTGGGATTAGAACCCAAGTACCTGACTCCCAGCCCTGTTCTATTTTCATTCATTCAATCGTATTTATTGAGCGCTTACTGTGTGCAGAGCACTGTACTAAGCACTATTTCCATCACATCCTGCTGTGGTCATGTCAGAAATGATACAGTGGCCATGATGGTACTTGAGCTCATTGTGGGCAGGGAATGTGTCTGTTTATTGTTATACTGTACTCTCCCAAGCACTTAGTACATTGTTCTACACACACAAGGTGGGGGGGGAGAAAGAAAAAAAACCAAAAAACCATGAGTGAACAGAAAAAAGTTTCACACCATGAGATGCCTTTGTACAGACACAACCCAAATAGTAAACCAGCTGCCATTACAAACCATATTAATGAATCAATTATCCTCTACCTCAAGTATATTTATCAGATGGGGTAAGTTATTAATAGCCACAGCAGCTGTTGTGGTTAACTAGGTCAAAAAAATCATTTTTTAGCATAGCTCTAGAATCACAAGGCCTTTACCAAACAGGATGTAATAGCTCCAAATGCACTGCTATCTATATACAACAAGTTATGTAGGCCCAAATGTACAGGATCAAACCTAATTCGAATAGCTAAGTTTTCCTAGGTAAGGGAGGACTTCCTGAACAAATTTTGCAACTGTGAAAAGTAATGCATTTTAAGACAAACTGAATGGAAAAGGATTTTAGTTTACTATGACTATCAAAGTTCAAAATATTTCTATTTTTACATAGACTTTGCACAATCCTGCTTTGAAGTGGAAGGCATGGGCTATTTAGTGGCCTAATGAAAAGAGCATGAGATTCAGAAGACCTGGGTTCTAACCCCAGCTCTGCCAGTTGTCTATGTGACCTTGGGTAAGTCACTAAATTTCTCAGTGTCTCAATCAGTGATATATTGAGCACTTTGTATGCAAAACACTGTACTAAGTGCTTGGGAGAATATAATGTAACAGAGTTGGTAGACACTTTCCTACTTAAAAGAAGCTTACTGTCTAAAGTGGGGAGAGAAACATTAAGATAAATTATGGATATGTACATACCTGTTGTGGTGTTAAGATGAATATCAAGTGCCTTAAGGTTACAGATGCAATTGCATAGGTGACATAGAAGAGAGAAAGAGTAGGGAAAAATAAGGGCTTAGTCAAGGAAGACTTCTTGGAGGAGATGTGATTTTAATAAGGCTTTAAAGGTGGGGAGGGTGGAGGTCTGTTGTATATGAAGGTGGAAGGAGTTCCAGGCCAGAGGGAGGATGTGGGCAAGGGGTTGACAACGAGATAGACAAAATTGAGGTACAGTGAGTAGGTGGGCATTAAAGGAGTAAAGTGTGCAGATTGGGTTATAGTAGAAGATCAGTGTGGTAAGGTAGGAGACAGATAGCTGATTTCTTTAAAGCCAATACTAAGGAGTTTCTGTTTGATGTGGAAGTGGATAGGCAACCACTGGAGGTTTTTGAGGAGTGGGGAGACATGGACAAAATTCATTTAGCAAAATAATCCAGGCAGCAGAGTAGAGTTAGGACTGGAGTGGAGAGGGACAAAAGGCAGAGAGGTCACTGGGGAGGCTGATACAGTAGTCAAGGTGGGATATAATAAATGCTTGGATCAGTGAGATAGTTTGGATGGTGAGGAAAGGGTGGACGTTGGGGATGTTTTGAAGGTAGAATCAATCATATGTACTGAGAAGTTATTGTGTGCTAAGCACATGGTAGAGTACAATATAACCTAATTAGTAGACATGTTCCCTGCCCATAAGGAGGTTGAGTCAACAGGATTGGATGAGAGATTGAATTTGTGGGCTGAAAGAGATATGAGTCAAGGGCAATGCCAAGGATATGGGTTTATGAGACAGGGAGAATGGTGGTGCTGTCTAAAGTGATGGGAAAGTCAAGGAGAGGACAGTGTTTGGGTGGGAAAGTGAGGAGTTTTGTTTTGGAAGAGTTAGGTTTGAGGTGTCAGTGGGACGTCCAAGTAGAGATATCCTCATGGCAGTCCTCATCTGTAAAATGCAGATTTAATGCCTCTTCTCCCTCCTACTTAAAATTGTGAGCCCCATGTGTGACAAGGACTGTGTCCAACCTGATTAACTTATATCTAAGTTATAGCTAAGCAGCATGGCTTGGTGGAAAGAGCCTGGGCTTGGGTGTCAGAGGTCATGGGTTCTAATCCCAGCTCTGCCGCTTGTCAGCTGTGTGACTTCGGGCAAGTCATTTCACTTCTCTGTGCCTCAGTTCCCTCATCTGTAAAATGGGGATTAAGACTGTGAACCCCATGTGGGACAACCTGATAACCTTGTATTTACCCCAGCACTTAAAACATTGCTTGGCACATAGTAAGTGCTTAAATACCATTATTATTATTATTATTACTACTATTATATCTACTGCAATGCTTAAGAAATGCCATAAGAACCCCGACACCACTTTCAGTGATGTTGGTTATATTTTCTTTGGAGCATCCTCTAGATAAGACAGGCAGAGCCTCAACAACCACATCAGAGAAGGGGATGGAGTGAAACCTTGTGTGGTAGAGATCAAGGGCCTGACCTGGCCCCATCTCACCACCATTCCTACCTTTCCTTGGCCCATCCCATTATTGGAAACTACCAGAACAGGTCCCTGTCACAACCCTTGGCAGGAAACTGGGCCAAAGACATGGTCTGAGCCTGTCTTGAGTCAGTCAGGTCTAGATTTCTGCTGATCCAACCCTGCTCCTGCTTGGGGCTTACAATCATTCCTGAACCTAGGCAAGCCTCTATGGTAAACACCACATTACCAGTTTTTGCTGATAGCCTTCTGGAATGAGCTCTCTGGGCATCCCTGTTTTGGGGACACTTTTCCTTCTGGTACATCATCTGCATAGAAACAGGGTTCATGACATCATGAGTAGTAAAACAAGCTTTCCTCACAGTAGAGGCAAGTGCTGGTCAGGTGAGTCATAATCTAAGTCCTAGTTTCAATTTACTTCACTCCCAGAATTTTTCCTCCTCCACCTCAGAAACACCAGTTGTCCTTCGTTCTGGGAGAGGAAGAATTTCATTTAATTTTCAATTCATGATTAATTGGATTGAGTTCCCAGGTCTATGTTCAGTCAGTTTCAACCTCATCTGTCTGCAGTTGGGCAACTGGATTTTAATGGTGCACTTTTTACTACTGCCAGAATTACCTCCTCAGCTTTTCTTCACCTTGTAGTGAACTTTTCAAACTCCTGTTCATCATATGGCAAAACTTCAGTTAACCCGGTCACTTCCCCCAAGGCCACCTCAGACTGCACCATCTTCTCTAGATCTTTCTTCAATTTCCCAGCAAAAGGTGACCTAATAAATTTATCCTTGATGCAATATGTATCTTGGGATGACTGCCTTGACCCTTCATAATTCATTGTCTTCCTTAAAAAGCCATGTTTATAACAACACTTCATGCTCTGCATAACACTATCGGATGAGAGCTGTAACATTTGGAGGAAAGCAGCGCAATACCTGAAGTGAGCTCTGACTTGAGAGAATAAGTCTGAAAGTTATCAATGGGTGGTACTGCTGTCCAGATCTCTGGGCAGCTGGTCATTATACAATGCTCAATGACTTCCAGATCAAAATGGTGATATAATAATAATGATGATGGCATTTATTAAGCGCTTACTATGTGCAAAGCACTGTTCTAAGCACTGGGGAGGTTACAAGGTCATCAGGTTGTCCCACGGGGGGCTTACAGTCGTACTCCCCATTTTACATATGAGATAACTGAGGCACAGAAAACTTCAGTGACTTGCCCAAAGTCACACAGCTGACAATTGATGGAGCCAGGATTTGAACCCATGACCTCTGACTCCAAAGTCCATACTCTTTCCACTGAGCCACAAATGGCCAAGTCTACCCAAGCCCTTGGAATAGAGCATTAATCTGGAGAGATAATTACAATTGTTTTCATTTCCACTTAGTGAGAAATGTTTAGGAAATATGTAAAAGAACCTAACAAGGTAACAAATATTTTTCCCCATTTTCATCAGCTCAACAATGGCTCCCAGTGGTTTTGTCTAACACTCCAGGGGCGTCCACAGTAGTCTAGATGATGCCGTTGTATCCTAACTGCCCAAGCCAAAAATCCATCTGCCTCCACTGAAGTTAAAGACAAAAAAAGAACCCACCTATTGGGTTGTCCTGGCCTAAGAAAATAGCTCAATTTGTGCTCTTCACCTGTTACTCCCTAGTTTACACTCTTAGGTCTTTCCAAACTCACTTTATAACTGTACTCCACTCTCCATTTCCCCTCCACTGACCACTTGCTCACCCTGTTACCCTGGCCTGGAATTCATTCCCCACATCTTTCAGATTGCAACCTTCTCCATTGTTAAACCCCTTGTAAAATCCCACCTCCTCCAGAAAGTCTTCCCTGATTAATTCTACCCTAAGACTAACTCTAAGATTATCCCTCTTGCTTTTGTATTTATACTCATCTTCAGTAAATATGCATATTCAAGCGTACACTCAATTATTTATTCTATTTCACTCTGGCATTCACACTCTACTACTTATCTGGTCCTTGTTCTTCCCACTATTTGTAAACATTCTGTATGTCCAGCTCCCCCAAAAGACTATAAACTGCTTATAGGCAGGGAGTGGGTGTTTTGTTTCTGTGGTATTTTCCCCAAGTGCTTAGGATAGTGATTTGAACTCAGATGATATTAATAGTAATAATAATAATAATAATTTTGGTATTTGTTAAGCACTTACTCTGTATCAAGCACTGGGATAGATATGCGATAATCAGGTCAGGCATAGCTTTATTCCACATGGGGCTCACAGATTAAGGGAGAGAGAACAGGTATTGAATCCCCATTTTATGGATGAGAAAAACTGAGGCATAGTGAAGTGACTTGCCCAAGATCACACAGTAGACAAGTGTCAGAGCTGGGAGTAGAACCCAGGTCTTCCAACTCCCAGGACTGTGCTCTTTCAACTAGGCAATGCTACCATTACTTCTACATGAGTTCTGTATGCCAAAACACCTCATGTGACAGGAATAGTAATAAATAATAATGGAATTTGTTAAGTGCCTATTATGTGTCAAGCACTGTTCTCAGCACTTAGGTATACACAAGTTAATCAAGTAGGACACAGTCCTTGTCACACATGGGGCACAAAGTCTAAGAGGAGGGAGAATGGGTATTGAATCCTCATTTTACAGATGAGAAAGACACAGAGAAATTAAGGGACTTGCCCAAGGTCACCCAGCAGGCAAGTGGAAGAGACAGGATCAGAACCCAGGTCCCTACTCTTTCTACTAGGCCACTTTGCTTCCCACTGTACCTCTGACCTGGAGGTTTCTACCAGCCTCTTTCCCTTCCACCGTACCAGAAGGAAGGATGTGTCCCCTAGACTCCTGCCAGTCTCAGAGATCACCAGACTGTTTGTGAGTTCTTTCAAGGCAGGCATCTTGATTACCACCTCTTTTGTATTGTATTGTACTCTCTCCCTGTGCTCTGCACACAATAAGTGTTCCATAAATACCACTGATTGACCAAAGGACATTAGTCTAGAAAAGGGCACCATCCAGGTGATAATTGAGCTGAGCTTTGATTTAAAATTGTTTTTAAAATTCCCTTTGTAATGAATTTTCCACCCACAGCTGCTACCACCCATTGCCCTCCCTGACAGCAGGGCTAAGCATGGACCAGAGGTGCATAACATGAAATGATCACCACCTTCCATGCACATAATTTCTGTGTTTTCAATAACCAAAAAGGAAACAAAATATGAACACACTTCAGAGTTAAAATTCCTAAAGTCAAGAAATCAGAGCTACCTCTTTCTTTCCTTGCCCCCTCCCCCTCCCCCAAGAAATACATTCTGTGCAGTTTTTTTTTTAACCCCTACATACTTTGAACTGGATATGAATATTCTACTCCTGTGCATTTAAACCAGATCCGTTATGCTTTATTAGAGTGTAAGGTTTTTAAGGACAGGGGGAGAGTTAGAAATGAGAAAAACAGGACCTGGAATGCCATGTTAAGATTCATAGAATAAGGGAGGAAGATCTTGCTTAATAGTTTGACCTTTCTAGCAAAAAGGAAAAAACAAAAACAGGAAAAAAAACACCCACTTTCCTAAGGATCCTGGCCAATGCCTCAGAAAATAATTTCTCTCCTACATCAGATTTCAGTTTGATGACATTTTCATTTTGTGCTTTTCAGCTCTAGTGAGTGAATCCTCAAAATTTGAGGTATTTTTTGAACCAGATCAAAATTAAATGTAAATAACACTTTGTAATTATGAGTGTTTAAATTCCAAATTTTTCAGCCTAATCACTTTCAGAAACAAACAAGAGATTGAATTTATATCGCCTGCAGTTGTTATTGGAAAGGTATGCCCAGAGATTGCTAAATGAAGTCAGGCCCAGTGCAATTATGATCACTCAAGCATGCTTTCAACGTATCGTGCCAAATTAGGTAGATTTGTGCAATTTGACTTCCTGTAACAAATCTCAAGGGCACTTTTGAGAAAGGACAGACTGTTTACAAACACTCTCGGGTTTCATGAGTAACTCCGTGCAACAGCAGTTCCTGTGGTGCACAAGCACACACCTGTCAAACAGTGACAGCAAGGACTTTTCATGCCACATGTGCTGCAGAAAGACCCCACTCTCTTAAGTTTTGTTATCCTTCATTTTGCAATCGAAAAAGGGAGAGGCCACCAAAGTTTTAATTACTTTAGGCCCAGCCTGAGCAGTAAAGTGCTACAATCTGCTAAAAGTAAATATTGTGGGATTCCTGGGCAACTTTTTATCTTTGGATTCGGTTTTATTACTGCAATCAATCTTCCACTTGCTCTTCAGTTTGTTTTTTTTAAAAAAGGAGTTAGACGACGACTTTACAGAGATGGGCATTTATTGATTTGCGATCTTAGGATATTTTTCCTCCACCAGGAAAAAAAAAAAATCTCTGCTGATGAGATGTTAGGAGTCCTTGTACAAAAGAGTGCTCTTCTTCACTGAACCTGCCACACTTACAGGAAAGGTATTATCACTGCCAGTATATACTGGTCTACCATCAATCACATTTGAGTGCTTACTGTGTGCACAGTACTAAGCACTTGGAAGAGTACAGTACAAAAGTGTTGGTAGATCCCGTTCCCTTCGTACAATGAACTTAGTCTAGAGGGAGATACAGACATTAATATAAATAAATTATAATTATGTACCTAAATACTATAAGGCTGAGGGAGGGGTGAATAAGGGTGCAAATCCAAGTGCAACACAGAAGTGAGTGGGAGAAGAGGAAATGAGGGCTTAGTTGGGGACGGCTTCCGCATTCTAGAGAGTATAACTCAGCTGATCTCTGGGGCTTTTTTTCCAGATTATGAGGAGGAGTTTCAGTAAAACTCCACTAGTGGTGGTTTGTATGTGCTACATCAGTAACTAGAAACTTTATAACCTTGTTTAATAGCACTTGCCTAATCCTTGCCTTGCGGAAAGGTCCACATCCCTGCATAGGCTCAGGCAGATTTTATATAACTATTTTGGAAATGACATTCTAACTCAGACCACTGGTCCAGTCATCTCATTATTCTGTCTCCAACAACAGTCACAGAATGCTTGGAGAAACTGTGTAATGGTTACTCACCTTATGATTGGAATATACCCTCTCACATCCCTAACTCTGTAACAGACACTTGTGGACCTCTAGACCAGGATCCAAAGCTCTGAACCTGCTCATCTTGTGCCTCCAAAAGTCTTCACATTTGCTCCTCTAATTACAAGTCACTTAAAGAGAGTCAACATTCTGAATGCTCTGTGGGCACTTTCTGAGGCTGAACCAGGCACATGACATGACTCAGCAATCCCAGCAGTGAGCACATGCGTCAGCTTTGACTGAGCTGCATTTGATTACATTCTCAGGTTTGGTGGTTAGTTATCTCATCGATGCCAATTGAAATACATTCTCTGCACCTCTATTACATTCACAGTCCCATAATTTTTTTTTATTTGCACAGTTAATGGCCCTGAAAATCAACTAGATTTTTTTTTCTTTTCAGTTCCTAAATTACATCTCTTTTGGACTAAGATTTGTTCAATGCATATCTCTAAAAAAGATACCTCTTGAATAGAATTTATATTTTCAGCCTGACTGCTGGTGGTCACAAATTCCATATATTTTCCACAGATAGCATGAAGACAAGTTTCCTTTGATGAGAATCTATCTTCACCTCGTCCTTTTCTGGGATTTGGTGAATGAAAATTGTGTGTTCACCCTTCATGCTTTTGTAGACTTCAGTCCTACCCTTCCTCAGCCTGTATTTTTCCAGACCATCACACCTGTTTCTCAGGTTGAGAAAATAGGGCCCACAGAGGTAAGACAACTAATTTCAGCTCTCATAAGTCAGGGACAGAAATCCAGAAGCTTCCAACTCTCCATGTCTGCAATCCAAACACTAAGCTAAAGGGCTTCTCAGAGCATGCATAAGACTACTCCAACAGTGGATTGTGAAGGGAAAAAAAATCTGCCTCTAAGCAGACTATTGTTTCAAACCTAAGGTGTCAGTGGGTTATTCTGTTCATCTGTACAGTAGTTACTGCTTCCCATCCATAGTCACTGAAAGGAATTTGCAGGAGCAAAAGAAATGAGAACATCAATATGAATCATAACACTTTTTTCTGACTCCCTTCAGTCTCTAAACTGTAAACTCCACGTGGGCTGGGATCATGACTACCACCTCTGTTGTACTCCCACATGCGCTTAGTAAGGTGCTCTGCATGAGTAGGTACTCAAATACCATTAATTGATTTTGACTATGCTTTCTAATCATCTGTAAAGGAGACCTTTGAGAACTATCCAATTCAATCTTTTTTCACCTCCTTACTAGTCCTGACAACTGGGTAATCAATTTATGGAAAGTTAGGGGGAAAAAAACCTTAAGTTAAATTTTTTGCATTGTCATACAATACTCTTGAATCATCTGATGGACCTGTTAGAAACTCATTTACATGGGTTTACATGGAATAGCTCACAAGTTTTTTTTTTAAATGGTATTTGTAAGTGCTTACTGTATGCCAGGCACTGTTCTAAACTCTGGGGTAGATACAAGATAATCTGGTTGGAAAAAAATCCTTGTCCCACATTGGGCATATAGTTTTAATCCCCATTTTACAAATGAGGAATAGGCACAGAGAAGATAAGTGACTTGTCCAAGATCACACAGCACCCAAGTCTCCCGACTTCCAGGCCCATGCTCTTTCCACTAGGCCATGCTGCTTCTCCAGCATGGGATAAGTCACCCAACATGAGACAATGAGGAACCTACTGAAGTATGAATGGGGTAAATTTACAAAAAAAAAAAAAAAAAAAAGGGCTATTACATGAATTCTATGAACAAGACTGGAAAAGGTCTTTAAACCTGGAGAAGCAGCGTGGCTTAGTGGAAAGAACACGGGCTTGGGAATAGGAGGTTGTGGGTTCTAATCCCAGCTCCTCCACTTATCAACTGTGTGACTTTGGGGAAGTCACTTCACTTCTCTGTGCCTCAGTTACCTCAAATGTAAAATGGGGATTAAAATTGTGAGCCCTAACATGGGACAACCTGATTACCTTGTATCTCCCCCCAGTGCTTAAAACTGTGCTTGGCACATGAGTAAGCACTTAAATACCATTATTAAACATTCCAGAAAGAGGAACTGTATGAGCAATGAAATCAGTAGCAATTAACAGTATTTTATTGATCACAAGAATACTGTACTAGGCAATTGGGGAACATACAAAAAAAGAAATGATGTTTCTCTTCCCTCAAGGAGGATATCATCATCATCATCATCAATCGTATTTATTGAGCGCTTACTGTGTGCAGAGCACTGTACTAAGCGCTTGGGAAGTACAAATTGGCAACTTATAGAGACAGTCCCTACCCAACAGTGGGCTCACAGTCTAAAAGGGGGAGACAAAACCAAACATACTACAAAATAAAATAGAATAGATATGTACAAGTAAAATAGAGTAATAAATATGTACAAACATATATACAGGATATGATGTAATGAAAGGTAGCATGGTACTTGTAAAAACACTTTGTGTCAAGCACTGTACTAAATGCTGGGGTAGATACAAGATAATCAGGTTGGACCCAGTCCCTGTCCAACATGAGGCTTGCAGTCTAAGTAGGAGGGAGAGCAGGTTTTGAATCCCCATTTTACAGCTGAGGAAACTACTCATAATGATGAATATACAATAGTTTTAAAATAGAATAGATTTTTTGTCCCCCTTGAGTTGATTAAACTGCAGCAAAACATCACATAATCCTGCAATTGTGATCGTATAAGAAACCATGTTTATGAAATTGCTTTTTCTGAATCAATAGGAAATTGGGGATTTAGCTCTTGCTGATTCTGATTTTTCCTAATTCTTTTACATTGTTTTGACAAGTCCCCATGTTCCAGAGCTCCAGCCGAAGGACAGGAGGAGGATTCATTCTTTCAATTATCTATTCATTCAATCATATTTATTGAGCACCTACTGTGTGTAGATCTCTGTACTAAGCACTTGGGAGAGTACAACAATAAACAGACACATTTCCTGCCCACGATGAGATTCCAACTCTGCTCTCTCTAGGAACTGGAACCTGGAAAGTGACTCTAAAGAACAGGAGTCATCAAGGAGGCCAGACTAATTCCTGTGACAAGCCAACCTGACCAGGAGAGCAGCATGTCACTAGGTAAATTATAATTTGGACTGCCTGTTCCTTAAAACTGTAAATGGTTCTTTTCTCACTTCCATTGTTCTCTTGTGACTTTGAGCCAGACTCAAATTTGATTATTAGCCAGAGCTCTTTCACATTAAAATTTTAAATTCTTACTGAAAAGCTAAGCTAAAGGGCTTCTCAGAGTTCTTCCTTTACCTGATCTTTCCCTTAAATTAACCTGCAACTTAATTCAGTGAAATCTGCTTAAAATGGCCCCCACCCAATAGATAAATGTAAATCGAGGCTTAACAAATTCAGGGTTCTTGAAGCTGTGCTAAGGGTGGCTATGCTGTGTAGTAATCTGATATTTAATTATTAGTGTACTTACAACACAAGTGCTCAGAACACTGCTCTGCACACAGTAAACACTCAAATTTAAGTGTTTTCAATATTGATACTGTATCACTCACTGAATTTACTACATCTAGAACCTGTGATTGAATCTCATGAATGGGAAAGCATTTAGTGAACACTCAAATATGAATGAAGAATGACATTTTTGCCCTTTAATGGCTGTCTTACTTTGCAGGGGAACATGGCATACTGTGTATGCAGGGGAACATGGCATACTGTTCATCCAATATTCTTGATTTACAGTGCTCAGGAAAATGTAAACCTCCCCACTCTGCCCTCCATCCATGAAAGAAATAATAAAATAAAAATAAGCCCTAGAGTGGCCAGTCAGCTAGTTTTTAATTATTATTATGATGGTATTTGTTAAGCACTTACTATGTGCCAAGCACTGTGGTAGATACAAGGTTATCAGGTCATCCCACTTGGGGCTCACAGTTTTAATCCCCATTTTACAGATGAGGTAACAGGCACAAAGAAGTTAAGTGACTTTCCCAAAGTCACACAGCTAACAAGTGGCAGAGATGGGATTAGAACCCATGATCTCTGACTCCCAAGCCCATACTCTTTCCACTAAGCCATGCTGCTTTCTTTACAGTCTGGTTTTCAACTGCTCTGTCCCCTGTCCAGGACAGATATGGGAACAGGTGCCTTTATTTTTGGTGGTAATTTTATTTTCATTACCCAGGCTCCCTCCTGCCACTGAGTTCTGTGGCTCAGAAGCAGAACTCATGGTCACCCAGGAAGGGAACACAACATCTCTAAAGCAAGGAGGCAGGGGGGTAAGTCAGGGGTCTCACCTGGAAAAACAGTAGGTTCAGGTGAACTCAATGATTTTTGGCAAAATGGGACATAGGCATCACTACATGACTCTGCATCCACAATGGAAGACATGTGATGTCTTGGGTCTCAATGCCCAGTACTCTTATGTTCCACCAGTCGTGACCCTAACCCTGCACCTGAGAAGCCATGAGATTATGCTCTATCAGGGCTTGGTAAACACATTATACTAGAGAGTTTTCTGTTTAAGGGCAAATCCCTAAAGCTTCTGATATTCACTCTGCTGTCCCCCCCACCCCCAAACACACACACAAAGACTTGCTTTATTGTTGTAATCAGCACTGGAAGGATGTGCCTTTTGGAGCCTGTGAATTCCACTGCCAACTGAAAATTTTCAGTGTCTAGTTCCTCTATCATTGGAAACTAGCAACTTCTGGAAGAAGAAAAGCTTTGGGGCAGGAGCATGGAAAAAAAATTCAGAAGGCATTTTGGATATGAAATAGCTCTTAAAATAACAAGAGAACATGGAAAGGGAATAAACGGCATATGGATTAAATTTCTCTGAAAAGTCCATATGATTTGCAGAGCTTCTTCTAACACGAACTTCCACCTTCAGGGGTACTTGGAGCTAGACATAAGGCCACCATCACATTCATTCACTCAACTGTATTTATTAAGCACTTACTGTGTGCAGATCGCTGTATTAAGTACTTGGGAAAGCACAGTACAACAATAAACGGTGACAATCCCTGCCCACAAGGAGCTCACAATTTAGAGCATTCCTCACCATGAGGCCTGTTCTGGTCAGTTCTGCCCTGAGCAGGATTGCAAAAACGGACAGGCGTGCATACACAAACACACACATTTTTTTCATCAGTTCAACACTGACTTACCCAAGAGCTTTTCATTAGGGAAGGTTCAATCCACAATATGATTTTTCTTCTCAGAAAAATTTGTTCGTAACATGTGATTGTGCAAAGATTTTTTAAAATGCCTTTTATTTCATTTTCTGCTCTGGGGCTTACAAGCACACAAGAAAAGTTTCAACATTTTGTTTTTGAGGAAAATCCTTTGGAAACTGTGGGTGGCAGAGATTTGAAGAATTTTCCTTAGTGAGTCAAAACTGTTCTGCAGGACAGAACGTCTCCATTTCTCTGGGGCAAGAACAGAAGTGGATAGAAATTTGGTGCTTTGAAATCCAGTTCATCAAGGTTCACCACTCAAATTCTGCATTGTCGATATCCCAGATCATATTGATATATTACACCCTATTGCCATTTTCAGCTTTATACATAAATGATTAATGGAATGTTTCATTTTTCAGATAATTTCAGATGTTATGTTTTGAAATGATTACAGTTTTTACTGGTATATGTTAAGCTCTGTGTGTCCAAAACTGTTCTAAGCGCCGTGGTAGGTACAAATTAATTAGGTAGGACACAGCCCCCATCCCGCATGGGGCTCAGTCAATTGAGCACTTACCGTGTACAGCACTGTACTAAGCTCTTGGGAGAGTACAATAAAACAAATATCAATATCACAGTTTAAGTAGAAGGAAGAACAGATATCCCCATTGAACAGTTGGGGAAATTGAGGGACAGAGAAGTTAAATGATTTGTTCAAGGTCCCACAGCAAAAACTTGGCAGAGCTGGGATTAGAACCCAGGTCCTTCTGACTCCCAGACCCATGTTGTCTCCACTAGGCCACAATGCTTCCTATTTAACAATGTTACAAAAAATGTTTTTAAAACTTTTGGAAGGTAGTTTTTTCTTGGATTTTTTTGGTATAGTTCGGTAAATATTTTGCCTAGAAGTCTTTTCTCAGCTTTTTAATTCTGTTACGCAAAACACAGTATTTCACAAAAATACAATTTTCTTCAGGGATGAACTTGTAAATTTAAGCTAACTCATGACATTTCTAAATGGTATTTAAGATCTATGTGCCAGACACTGTAATGATAATGATTATGGTATTTGTTAAGCGCTTACTATGTGCCGAGCACTGTTCTAAAGGCTGAGGTAGATACAAGGTAATCAGGTTGTCCCACGTGAGGCTCACAGTCTTGATCCTCATTTTACAGATGAGGTAACAGGCACAGAGAAGTTAAGTTGCTTGCCCAAGGTCACAAAGCAACAAGTGGTGGAGTCGGGATTAGAACCTACATCCTACATCCCAAGCCCATGCTCTTTCCACTGAGCCATGCTGGTTCACTGTACTAAGCACTGGGGTAGATACAAGCTAATCAGGTTGGACACAGTCAATGTCCCACATGGGGTTTACAGTATTAATCCCCATTTTACAGATCAGGTAACAGACACAGAGAAGTGAAGTGACTTGCCCGAGGTTTCACAGCAGATAAGTTCATTCAATCACATTTATTGAGCACTTACTGTGTGCAGAGCACTGTACTAAGCACCTCGGAAGTACAAGTCAGAAACATATAGAGACAGTCCCTACTCAGCAATGAGCTCACAGTCTAGAAGGGGGAGACAGACAACAAAACATGTAGACAGGTGTCAAAATTGTCAGAACAAGTAGAATTAAAGCTATATGCACATCATTAAAATAAACAGAATAGGAAATATGTACAAGTAAAATAGAGTAATAAATCTGTACAAAGATATACAAGTCCTGTGAAGGGGGAAGGAGGTAGGGCTGGGGGGATGGGGAGGAGGAGAGGAAAAAAGGGGGCTCATCTTGGGAAGGCCTCCTGGAGGAGGTGAGCTCTCAGTAGGGCTTTGAAGGAAGGAAGAGAGCTAGCTTGGCGGATGTGTGTAGGGAAGGCATTCCAGGCCAGTGGTCGATGGTGGGACAGGCAAGAACAAGGCACAGTGAGGAGGTTAGCGGCAGAGGAGCAGAGGGTGCGGGCTTGGCTGTAGAAGGAGAGAAGGGAGGTAAGGTAGGAGGGGGCGAGGTGATGGAGAGCCTTGAAGCCAAGAATGAGGAGTTTTTGCTTGATTTGTAGGTTGACAGGCAGCCACTGGAGATTTTTGAGGAGGGGAGTAACATGTCTCAGGTCCTTCTGATTCCCAGGCCCACGCTCTATCCACTATGCCATGCTGCTTCTCAAACAGTCTTTGATGGGTTGTTTTAAAGGCCAAAATTTATTTCCTTGGAATTTCTTCAGGTGATAATCAGAAATAACCCCCACTGCCAAGTTACTTATTCCTAAATGAAAGCAGCGTGGCTCAGTGGAAAGAGCACGGGCTTTGGAGTCAGAGGTCATGGGTCCAAATCCTGACTCTGCCAATTGTCAGCTGTGTGACTTTGGGTAAGTCACTTAACTTCTCTGTGCCTCAGTTACCTCATCTGTAAAATGGGGATGAAGACTGTGAGACCCCGTGGGACAACCTGATCACCTTGTAACCTTCCCAGCACTTAGAACAGTGCTTTGCACATAGTAAGTGCTTAATAAATTCCATCATTATTATTATTACACTACCATTTTAAGCCATTATTCCAGAGATTTATGGTCTTGCATTTACCTTGCTTTGTAATAAAGTCATAGGTTGAAACAGATGCTTTTAAATGTTGAAGAAAAAATTTGGGGGAAAATGTGGAATACTCCCTATTTAATGAACTAGTGTATTTTCTGGATTTGAAACGTTATTGCAGTTGCTTTTTTTTGCAAATTTAGTTTAGTTATCAATAGCATAAAAACAAGAGTATAGCTTTTAGGTTTGTTTGGGCTTTCTATTAAAAAACAAAAACCCACAATGGGGTTTTTCCACATTTTTTCTGTAGCCACTACTCTGTTCTTTGTAACCACCACTATATTTTTGAGGAAAGATGCTATCAAAGCCAACAGAATAGTGTTAGGCAGCATGCACTTGAAGATTACAATGGTGAGGGGCCAGGAGCCACCACATCTAACTTTCATCTTGCATGTTGACCAAGGGCCAGTCTTAGGCAAGACATTGAATTGAGGGGGTATTAAATAAATTCAATAGCTGTACATTTTTCTTTTTCAAAACCTTGTATTACTTTATGGGGATCTAGTTATCTCTCTCTCTCTCTCTCTATACACACACACACACACACACACACACACACCAACTTTCCTATTAAGAATAGAAACTACTAAGGATTATCTTGATCCAGTGGCTTATTCACTTGCTAAGCAAGTCCATAAGACTTAGCCCTCACCCCTGTAAAGTGAAGCCCCAGAAAAGATCATTTTTGAAATAGTTATAAAGGCTCTGTTGCTGCCATGGAATAGCAATCAGGTCATTAAAACAGAATTTGGAAGACAAATTAATATTTCATATTCTCACCACGGAGGCTAAACCAATGTGAGTTGTGGTGGGCTTCATATTTTGAAAAAGTGAGTAGAACTTTCACAGAGCTATTTACATTATGACCTGAATAAACATATAAGTGTCAAAATGAACTGGGAATCCAGTCAAGATTATGGCATTTAATGTTGAGGATTGGGTAAACTAAAAATCTCTGCGATTTTCCTGAGAACATTAGAGTAATCCAAAAAGATTTAGATTAAGGAGAATCACACTGAGAAGAGAAACAACCCATTTGTTTCAGTTGCTCAGATTTACTTTAGTGCCTACCAATGAAGGGCATATTTCCTGTGCACCTACTGTAGGCAGAGTTGTTGTACTGAGAGCCCTGCCCCACAAGGACCATACAATTTAATGGGAAATACAGACAAAAAAATAATTTATAGATAGAAAGGAGAGAGAATTGAAAGATAGGTGAAGAAATACTTAGTGCTTAATTATGTAGTAAATATTTATTAAGTCATTACTAAACATAATATATTAATAGTATTAAATCATACTATGAAATTTAATGAACTAAATTTTGAAATAGAGTATATAAATCTTTATGTTAGTTTTATGATATTTCATAAGTGCTCACTCTGTGTTAAGCACTAAGTGTTGGGGTGGATAAAGTATTATCCACTCTGATCCTCGGAGACTTCAATATCCACATGGATATCCCTAACGACTCCTCTGCCGCCCGCCTTCTATCTCTCCTTGACGCTGCCAACCTCTTCCTCCACCCCACCTCACCCACTCACCAACTTGGTCATACCCTCGACCTCATCATCTCCTACCGCTGCACTGTGTCCACCCTCACCAACTCTGTGATCCCTCTCTCTGATCATAATCTTCTCACCTGCCTCCTCACTCACACTCCTTTCCCCTGTAAATCAGTTTTACTCCCTCACAGAGATCTCCGCTCTCTGGACCCCACCCATCTTTCGGAGCGCCTCACACCCCACCTCGCCGCCCTCTCCTCTCTACCCAGTCTTGATGATCAGATTACTGCTCTCAACTCTACCCTTTCTACTCAGCTAGACTCGCTCGCTCCCCTTTCCCTTCGCCGCTCTCGCACCACTAACCCACAGCCCTGGATCACTGCCACTGTCCGCCTCCTTCGCTCTTATGCTCGAGCTGCTGAATGCTGCTGGCGAAAGTCTAAACACCATGCCAACCTCGTTCACTTCAAGTTTATCCTTTCCTGCCTTAACTCAGCCCTCTCTTCTGCCAGACAAAACTATTTCTCCTCCCTTATTGACACCCATGCCCATCACCCCCGCCAGCTCTTCCGTACATTCAACTCCCTTCTCAGGCCCCCGGTTCCTCCCCCTCCTCCTTCCCTCACCCCCAACGATCTGGCCTCCTACTTCATTAACAAAATTAAATCCATCAGGTCCGACCTCCCCAAAGTCTCTTCCCCCCTTTCTCCAACCCCCCGGCTCTCAACACTCTCTGCTACTCTCCCATCCTTCCCAGCAGTATCCTCAGAGGAACTCTCCTCCCTCCTCTCAAGTGCTACTCCGGCCACCTGTGCTTCTGACCCCATTCCCTCTCATCTTATGAAATCTCTCGCTCCATCCCTTCTCCCCTCCTTAACTTCCATCTTCAACCGCTCACTCTCCACTGGTTCCTTCCCCTCTGCCTTCAAACATGCCCATGTCTCTCCCATCCTAAAAAAACCCTCTCTTGACCCCACCTCACCTTCTAGTTATCGTCCCATATCCCTCCTACCATTCCTTTCCAAACTCCTTGAACGAGTTGTCTACACGCGCTGCCTAGAATTCCTCAACAACAACTCTCTCCTCGACCCCCTCCAGTCTGGCTTCCGTCCCCTTCATTCCACGGAAACTGCGCTCTCAAAGGTCACCAATGACCTCCTGCTTGCCAAATCCAATGGCTCATACTCTGTCCTAATCCTCCTCGACCTCTCAGCTGCCTTTGACACTGTGGACCACCCCCTTCTCCTCAACACGTTATCTGACCTTGGCTTCACTGACTCCGTCCTCTCCTGGTTCTCCTCTTATCTCTCCGGTCGTTCTTTCTCAGTCTCTTTTGCAGGCTCCTCCTCCCCCTCCCATCCTCTTACTGTGGGGGTTCCCCAAGGTTCAGTGCTTGGTCCCCTTCTGTTCTCAATCTACACTCACTCCCTTGGTGACCTCATTCGCTCCCACGGCTTCAACTATCATCTCTACGCTGATGACACCCAGATCTACATCTCTGCCCCTGCTCTCTCCCCCTCCCTCCAGGCTCGCATCTCCTCCTGCCTTCAGGACATCTCCATCTGGATGTCCGCCCGCCACCTAAAGCTCAACATGTCGAAGACTGAGCTCCTTGTCTTCCCTCCCAAACCTTGTCCTCTCCCTAACTTTCCCATCTCTGTTGACGGCACTACCATCCTTCCCGTCTCACAAGCCCGCAACCTCGGTGTCATCCTCGACTCCGCTCTCTCATTCACCCCTCACATCCAAGCCGTCACCAAAACCTGCCGGTCTCAGCTCCGCAACATTGCCAAGATCCGCCCTTTCCTCTCCATCCAAACTGCTACCCTGCTCATTCAAGCTCTCATCCTATCCCGTCTGGACTACTGCACTAGCCTTCTCTCTGATCTCCCATCCTCGTGTCTCTCTCCACTTCAATCCATACTTCATGCTGCTGCCCGGATTATCTTTGTCCAGAAACGCTCTGGACATATTACTCCCCTCCTCAAAAACCTCCAATGGCTACCGATCAATCTGCGCATCAAGCAGAAACTCCTCACCCTGGGCTTCAAGGCTCTCCATCACCTCGCCCCCTCCTACCTCACCTCCCTTCTCTCCTTCTACTGCCCAGCCCGCACCCTCCGCTCCTCCACCACTAATCTCCTCACTGTACCTCGCTCTCGCCTGTCCCGCCATCGACCCCCGGCCCACGTCATCCCCCGGGCCTGGAATGCCCTCCCTCTGCCCATCCGCCAAGCTAGCTCTCTTCCTCCCTTCAAGGCCCTGCTGAGAGCTCACCTCCTCCAGGAGGCCTTCCCAGACTGAGCCCCTTCTTTCCTCTCCCCTCGTCCCCCTCTCCATCCCCCCGTCTTACCTCCTTCCCTTCCCCACAGCACCTGTATATATGTATATATGGTTGTACATATTTATTACTCTATTTATTTATTTATTTATTTATTTTACTTGTACATTTCTATCCTACTTATTTTATTTTTATGGTATGTTTGGTTCTGTTCTCTGTCTCCCCCTTTTAGACTGTGAGCCCACTGTTGGGTAGGGACTGTCTCTATGTGATGCCAATTTGTACTTCCCAAGCGCTTAGTACAGTGCTCTGCACATAGTAAGCGCTCAATAAATACGATTGATTGATTGATTGATTGATTAATCCTCTCCAAACTGATACCACATTAGTCCAAGCACTTAGCCTATCCCACCTTGATTACTCTATCAGCCTCATTGCTGTACCTCCCTGCCTCCTGTGTCTCCCTACTCCAGTCCATAGTTCACTCTGCTGCCCAGGTCATTTTTTCTACAAAAACGTTCAGGCCACGTTCCCCCACTCCTCAAAAAACCTCCAGTAGTTGCCTATCCACCTCCTCAAATAGAAACTCCTTACGATTGGCTTTAAAGCCCTTAATCACCTTGCCCCCTCCTACAATTCAGCCCAGTCTTCTCTCCTCTAATGCTCACCTTCTCCCTGTACGTCCACCTCGATTATCTCACTGCCCACCTCTCATTCAAATCCTCCCTCTGGTTTGTAACACCCTTCCTCCTTATATCCTACAGAAAATTACTCTCCCCACCTTCAAAGCCTTACTGAAGGCACATCTCCTCCAAGAGGCCTTCCCAGACTAAGCCCTCATTTCCTTTTCTCCCATTCCCTTCCGTGTCACCCTGACTTTTTCCCTTTATTTAATCCCCCTTCCCAGCCCCACAGTACTTATGCCCATTACTTGTAATTTTATTTATTTATATTAATGTCTCTCTCCCCCTGTAGACTGTAAACTCATTGGGGAAGGAAGTGTGTGTTATAGTGTATTCTCCCAAGCACTTAGTGCAGTGCTCTGCACACAGTAAGTGCTCAATGAATATGATTGATTATTAGATCATACCCAGATTCTCTTCCACATGGGACTCAGAATCCAGAGGAGACAGCTGGGTCTTTACTAAGTAGCCTGAAGAAGGGAAGGCAACATGGGACCATGCAAAACAATTACAGCTTCAGTGCAGTAAGGGATGCCATATAGACCCCAAAGAGTTCATGCAACTTCCAGAATGCTCAGTTTATCCTCATGGTGATATTTAGTACTTATTCCTAGGAGCTGGCTCAGTGAGATACAAGATTATTACCAATTCCGTGTGCTTTTACTTCTCACAGGACTTATATACACACACACACACACACACACACACACACACACACGCACTGCTGTTTTGAATCAAAAGTGTTTTAGTGTGACACATATGGGAGTTGACTGGCAACAAGGTAAAAATATCTCCTCAACCATTACAAGTCCTCTCCCAGTGAAAAAGATAAGAAAGTTACTTCTTAGAGAAGAACTAATTGCTGGCTCAAAACAGGATTATTACCAAGGGGAATAGCCAAACGGCTACTTGGATCTTGAAATCCTATTCCAAATGAAGTGTGTTTATTGGATTCTTTAATGATTTCTGCATCTGATGAAAGATTAGGGGAAAAACTCAATGGGACTTCCATTAACACAATCCAGCATGTGTGACGTTACATTTTTTAAAAATCTTTCCAAACATTCTGCAAATTCTAGATTTCATCAACTGGAGCAAATACATTTTCCATAATAAGACAAGCAGAAAATGTTTTCCTGTGAATTAATGAGCAAAAGCATGGATTACACTCCCAGCTGTTTCTCCAAAGGCTGTTTTTGGTCATTATAATATGTTCTGATAGACCTTAACAACAAGTAAAGAAATTCCACAAACCACAGAGAGTTCAAAGCTTTTGATTAGATGCAGGTCCTTGAAGCTTCCAATCAGCCTCATCATAGTACGTGTGTGCTAGTTCGAAAGGAGCACCCATATGACAGCAGGCTAACTCCAGACTTGCAAAAAAGCCTGTTTGCACAATTCTTTCAAGATGTCTGTAATCAGCTACCAGCAGACATGAGCATACCCATTATAGCTCTTGCCTACTTTGTCTTATGGGTCTCAAGGACTGCTGGATTTCTTCAGAAACCATTAAGCCTAATCTGAATAATTTAGAAAACAGACCATCAAAAAGAGGGCCAGACAAGCCCTACATCCCATTAGAGCTTGCCTGGCCTACAATCAGCCTATTCACCTTTCAGCCAAGGGTCTTTGAGGATTTGCAACACAAAGGTATCCTCATTTTAACCACAGAATCCTCCCCAAACAACTGCTCAGGTAATTGACTATCCCTCCAGCTAGCAAGCACTGAAAGGTTGGCATCTGTTTAGGAAATGTTACTAACTACTTGCATTCTTTTGCAAGGGGGGGAGAGAGATGGGGGAGAGAGAAAGGGGGGGGAGAGAGAGAGGGGGAGGGGGGAGGGGGGGAGAGGGGGGAGAGGGGGGGAGGGGGGGAGAGAGGGGAGAGGGGGGGAGAGAGGGGGGAGGGGGGAGGGAGAGAGGGAGGGGGGAGGGAGGAGGGGGGAGAGGGAGGAGGGGGGAGAGGGAGGAGAGGGAGGAGGAAGGAGGGGGAGAGGGAGGAAGGGGGAGGGGGGAGAGAGAGAGGGGGAGAGAGAGAGGGGGAGAGAGAGAGGGGGAGAGAGAGAGGGGGAGGGGGGAGAGAGGGGGGAGGGGAGAGAGAGGAGAGAGAGAGAGGGGGAAAGAGGGGAGAGAAAGAGGGGAGAGGGGGAAAGAGAGGGGGGGAGAGAGGGAGAGGGGGAGGGGGGAGGGAGAGGGAGAGGGGGAGAGGGAGAGGGGGAGAGAGAGAGGGGAGAGAGAGGGGGAGAGAGGGGGAAGAGAGAGGGGAGAGAGAGAGGGGAGAGAGAGAGGGGAGAGAGAGAGGGGAGAGAGAGAGGGGGAGAGAGAGAGGGGAGAGAGAGAGGGGAGAGAGAGAGGGGAGAGAGAGAGGGGAGAGAGAGAGGGGAGAGAGAGAGGGGAGAGAGAGAGGGGAGAGAGAGAGAGGGGAGAGAGAGAGAGGGGAGAGAGAGAGGGGAGAGAGAGAGGGGAGAGAAAGAGGGGAGAGAAAGAGGGGAGAGAAAGAGGGGAGAGAAAGAGGGGAGAGAAAGAGGGGAGAGAAAGAGGGGAGAGAGGGGGGAGGGAGAGGGAGAGGGGGAGAGAGAGAGGGGGAGGAGAGAGAGGGGGAGGGGGAAGAGGGGTGCGAGGGGGGAGTGAGAGAGAGGGGGGAGAGGGGGGGGAGAGAGGGGGAGAGAGGGGTGGAGAGGGGGGGGAGAGGGGGGGAGAGAGAGAGAGGGGAGAGAGAGAGGGGAGAGAGAGAGGGGAGAGAGAGAGGGGAGAGGGAGAGGGGAGAGAGAGAGGGGAGAGAGAGAGAGGGGAGAGAGAGAGGGGAGAGAGAGAGGGGAGAGAGAGACAGACACAAACCAGGGTGATGGATAGTTATCAGTCCATTAAGATTTCTTTTTAAGAGTCTGGTGGTATTTCACCTGTGTTTAAAGTATCCTTTGATTGATCAATTAGCCAGGAACTTTTAAACAAATTTAAACCAGTTTAATACCTAAAGAGTTTCCAATAAAGATTAATAGGTTTTATAAAGCCGAATACTTTATACCACTAAAATAAATACTGAGGTTTCCACATTTTATAGTTTTTTTACATGCAAAAATACAAGCAATTAAAAAGGGGAGGAAGGAGGGAAATTATATTGTAATAAGACAGCTGAGCCCTTCGAAAGGCTTGTCCATAAGACTTTGGTCTGCAGACACAAAAGGAAATGTTTTATAGAAGGTTATCATCATCCTTCACTCAAGGTAGCAAGTGGGTGATGTTAAGTGTTCTACAAGTTGTTTTGTTTAACTTTGTAGGGTTACATTTTAAAAACACCTCAAATGAGTTTTTCTAGAATGTTACCCTTGGTTATTTGGGAGAGCAGGATTCTGTCTGCAGCATTTACAGGTCTTGTCAACTGGAGACCAAACCCTTGGAGACCCTTCGTCTTCCTTAGAGTTACTCCAGTGACTTCAGCTCTAATCCTCACCACCTGGAAGTTCTCAACATCCCCTTCAGACTGACCAGTGGTGCAATATCCTCCGAAAGGCTGCCAAATTCATAAAAGCCTCATAGATGTGGACAGATAAAATCTCCTCTGTATTATCTGTCTGGAAGACTTACCCTGATCTTGACATGGACTATGTCTTATGTCTCTTGCTCAGTAATTACATTTTGCATTAGTTTGTGGGCTATTGAGAGGTGGAACATCAAGCAAATTCTAGGGGATTCCTTTACAAGGCTTCCCTATTTTTCACAGCTGTTTTTAGTGCCTGTGTTGTCTTGACTCATTTTACAAATTTGGAGGCCTTCCTCAGTTATTATAGATTCCTCATTCCAATATGTGTCTTTCCATATAGAATCACAGCCTTTTATGTATTAGGAAAATGAAATCAAATTTTAAGAAGGAGGCAGCGTAGGAATAGTCTGCCCCCCCCCCCCCCCCATTTTAAATGCAGGACCCAGGGTTTGTATTTGGAGCCAAAATAAAAATTCCTATCTTGTTCATGAAAATTCACACTTCCTCCAGGTGATGTGTGGGTTGACAGACACAAACATAAATGGACACCAATAGAGGAGAGGAAGGAGGACATATCAGGGAGAAATAAGGGGAGGAAAGGAGGGAACAGGAGACACAGTGGAATGGAGTTGTCTCAATATGGGAGGATGGGAGTTGCTTGAACATGGGAAGTGACTGAGAGAAATGGGAGAACAAAAAGGAATTTAGATTACCTGAGTGCTGGAGGAAAAAGTACTAAGGTAGAAAGACATAAAGAGAAGGAAGAAAATCATGGAAAGCCAGGAAGATGGAGACTCAGCTTCCTGCACAGGTGGCAAGGACTAATAGGTCCTGCCAGCCTTATTTACAATTATGGTTAGACTTTTAAGGTGGAGCCATGTCTACAGCAATGGCAGCCCCAGCTGTGGCCATAGAGTCATTAAATTGGCCATTTATAGCACTCAAAAATTCCAGACATGGAGACACATAACATCTCAACACAGCATAACATGACGACGTCATATGCAGCATGTACTTTGAAGAATTATACTGAAGCTGGGAAGTAGCATGGATTAGTGGAAAGAACTCAGGCCTGGGAGTCAGAGGACCTAGGTTCTAATCCAGAATCCACTTGCTGCATAACCTTAGGTAAGTCACTTAGCTTCTCTATGACTCAGTTTCCTCAACTCTAAAATGGGGATTCAATACCTGTTCTCCTTCCTAGATTGTGAGCCCCATGTAGTCTGTATCTTGTAGCTACCCTAGTATTTAGTACAGCGTTTCACACATAAGGGCTTAAATACCACCATTATTATTAATTCCCCAGTGGAGACCCCTGACGCCTCACTCTCTCTGACCCACTCCAGAGTCTTTGTCTTTCCTTCCACAGTTCCCCTGAACATAGGCAAAACTTCCAAGCCATGGAACTAAGTAGCAAGAATTGTGAGGGAGGGAGAGAGGGAGGCTGAGTGCACAAAGCAAAAATCCTGGACATAAAAGGCCCCTCATACCAAATCTGTACTGAGAAAAGATCAGCTGTAAATCATACTGATGAGTATAAAACTAGAGATCTGGCTACTCTAGAATTCACTCTCCCAGGACTATTGTGGCCAGAGACCTGATTCCCTGAGACAGAGGGAAATGATTTGCCCAGGGTCCCCAAGCAGGTAAGTGGTGGAGCTGGGATTAAAACCTATGTCTGTCTCCCAGTCCTGTGCTTTTTCCACTAGACCACACTGCTCCTCATTCAATCATTTTTTGAGCACCTGGGTGCAGAACCCTGTACAAGACACTTGCAAGCATACAATAAAAGCATAGCAGATACCCTTAAGGCCTTATGAATTATACTAAAGCAGTAACAGGAAGAACCCACCTATAACTGGAAACAGGGAAGGTCATCCTCTCCAGAAAAAAATAAATGATAAACACAATAAATAAATATATCCCCAGTTCCACTAAGATGCAGGAGTTGTGTTCTTAGAGAATCTCATTCATTCAATCTTATTTGAGTGCTTACTGCTTGCAGAGCACTGTACTAAGCGCTTGGAAAGTACAATTCGGCAACAGATTGAGCCCATTGTTGGGTAGGGACTGTCTCAGTCTAGAAGGTGGAGAGATAACAAAACAACTTGTTTTGTTGTCTGTGTCTTATTATGGGGAAAGAAACATGTTGTAGCAACCACTGATTCACTGGGAATTAATTCATTCATAGGGGATCTTCTAAGTAAATACCTATCAGGATCGTACCTGGAGAGTTTCCAGTAACAGTCTTGGCTGGGGAAGGGGGAGTTGAGCAAAGACATACCCATTCAATTCCTAGCTTGAGCAGTGGCCGGCAAGTGGAAGTCAATCTGCTACAAGTCAAAATTTACCTGTGCTGGGCAGCAGTGGCGTCGCAGAACATGAAGGGTGGAGACAAGTTTACTGCATGGAAGAAGGCAATGGTAAATACCTTCCATATTTTTTTTTAACCAAGAAAACTCTAGGAATACACTACCACAACGATTGCAGATAGAGAGTGGGACATTCTGGGAAAGATGTGTCCATGAAGTCGCTATGGGTCGGAGACGACAACAATTAAGACAAGTTAGAAGATACCACCATGACCAACATTTGAGGGTTTAACTTCTCAATATTATTATATCCACCATTAGTCTGCTTTCCCCCCTTTCTATTCATCATTATCTTACTTTAATAGTTTACAGTTTCAAAAAGAGGCCTGTATAATGCAGCATAGTAAGACTGAATCAGAGGTTGCAAAGCATAGTGATATCATGACAACCAAACCATAATTTCTTCCTACACCAAACTTACTTGAATTAACTTGCGGTGTTAATAATAATAATAATAATAATAATAATAATAATAATGGCATTTGTTAAGCGCTTACTATGTGCAGAGCACTGTTCTAAGCGCTGAGGGGGATACAAAGTGATCAAGTTGACCCACGTGGGGCTCACAGTCTTAATCCCCATTTTACAGATGAGATAACTGAGGCTCAGAGAAGTTAAGTGACTTGCCCAAGGTCACACAGCAGACATGTGGCAGAGCCAGGATTCAAACCCATGACCTCTGACTCCAAAGCCCGGGCTCTTTCCATTGAGCCACGCTGCATCTCTATAATAATAATGATGATGATGGTATTTGTTAAGCGCTTACTATGTGCAAAGCACTGTTCTAAGCTCTGGGGGGATACAAGGTGATCAGGTTGTCCCACGTGGGGCTCACAGTGTTAGTCCCCATTTTACAGATGAGGGAACAGGCACAGAGAAGTTAAGTGACTTGCCCAAAGTCACACAGCTGACATTGGTGGAGTTGGGATTCGAACCCATGACCTCTGACTCCAAAGCCCGTGCTTTTTCCACTGAGCCACGCTACTTCTCTAATTAATCACATTTGAGTACTTACTGCGTGCAGAGCACTAAGTGCTTGGGATAGTAATAATAATAATGATGATGATGACATTTATTAAGCTCTTACTATGTGCAAAGCACTGTTCTAAGATCTGGGGAGGTTACAAGGTGATCAGGTTGTCCCCCGGGAGCTCACAGTCTTAATCCCCATTTTACAGATGAGGTAACTGAGGCACAGAGAAGTTAAGTGACTTGCCCAAAGTCACACAGCTAATTGGCGGAGCCAGGATTTGAACCCATGACCTCTGACTCCACAGCCCGTACTCTTTCCACTGAGCCATGCTGCTTCTCAGAGTTAGTAGATGTGCAGCCTGCCCACAAGGAGCTTACAGGCTAAAGGGAGGAGATTATCCAGAACAGGCTGGTGCTGGGGAGAGAACACTCCCTAATATTTCTATCATGTTCCATCACAATTATATCATGAAAACACTTACAAGCCTGAGTTTACACTTAAGCACTAAGGATGGCTGATGGGCAGTGAAGATTAGTTCAGTGGGATAGAAAAGTGCAGTTTAGGCAGTGGGTGCCCCCACCTTCCTAGTTTTTAGTATACTCAGGTGTAATGTTTTGTGTATTCTCCATACTCTTTGGTGGGTGATGGGTTGTGCATGGGTAGAGCTAGGGGGGAAGGGGGGAGAAGAGAGGTGGTTTATTTAGATTATATTTTGCTAAGAAGTGGATAAAGAATATCAGACCAGAAGTGTCATACAACAGAATTAGAGGATTTTTTTCATTTATAGAAACCTACAGAGATTGATATTTACTATTAATTTCTTTCTTCCACTTAATGGATCTCTTCTTCCAACCTAAGAATTACCAGACAAGGAAGGTATTTGCCATAGTCCTCTAAAGTAATATGATTTATATAGTTGGCAATTTATTTACTGTGAAATAGCTCAAATACACTGAGTTCCTGCTTAAACCTGCTTTCCATATGACTCAATGAAGCCAGAAGGGGAACTGTACATCTCCCAGTGTCACAATTTGTGCCAAATGGAAAGAGCACAGATCTGGGAGTTCAGCGGGGTCAGGTTCAAATTCTGACTCAACCACCTGCCTGCTGTGTGACCTCAGCCAAGTCACTTCCCTTCTCTGTGTATTTCCTCATCTGTAAGATGACTCATATTGTACTCTCTCAAGCACTTAGTACAGTGCTTTGCACACAGTAAGTGCTCAATAAATACAATTAATTATTCTCCCTTCTCTTTAGACCATTATCCCTTTTGGGAATGTGTCTGACCAGATTAACTTGTATCTATCCTAACATATAGGATAGCATTTAGAACATAGTAAGCACTTAACTACAATAATAAACCACCAATCCATTGGGCTTAGACTTTCCTTTGCCTCTCAGTAGCCCATCTTCCCCAAATATCTCCAGAAATAGCAATCAGAGATCCAAAGAATGGATCATTTCCTTTTCAAAAAATAAAAATATACTCCACTACCAAGTCCTTCCTCTTGCTCCCACTAGGGGAAGCAGGTGGCTTAGTGGAAAGAGCCAGGCTTGGGAGTCAGAGGTCGTGGGTTCTAATCTGGACTCTGCCACTTGTCAGCTGTGTGACTTTGGGCAAGTTACTTAACTTCTCTGTGCCTCAGTTACCTCCTCTGTAAAATGGGGATTAAGACTGTGAGCCCCACGTGGGACAGCCTGATAACTTTGTATCTATCCCAGTGCTTAGAACAGTGTTTGCCACATAGTAAGCACTTAAATACCATCATTATTATCTGTGGTTTTTTCCCCCTAGAGTGTAATTCTTTGTGGGCAAAGAACAGGGATTTTGCTTCTTTTGAACTTTCCTAAATGCTTAGTAGTGCTTTGAACTTAGGTGCTCAATAGCTTGTTTTTGTGTATATATGCTTTTTTTCTTTAAAAAAAAAAACACAAAGCATTGACACATACATGACCTTATTTAACCCTCAACATCCCCATGAGGAAGGGAGAGGGAAGAATTATTAACCCCATATTACAGATGAGGCAATTGAGGCCCAGAGAGTTTGACTTATCCATGGTCAGACAACAGGCCATTGGAAAAGCTGGAACTAGAATCCAGGTCTCCTGACTCCCTGCCCCATGCTCTCTCCATTAGGCCACACAATCTCCTCCAAGTGCCAATGACTGAGTTTATAAAATTCTAAGATGATTGAGATCATCTGCAAGAATTTGAGTTTTGTTGAGGGAGACACACACTGTGCCCCTGAAAATACATTAATATTGCCATTGGCCTCTTGCCATTTGAGAAGACATGCTCATGAGGTGTTTTTTTGCAATCTTGATGATGGTTGGTGCTGAGCTAGCCACACTCTTTTCTGACTCTCCTGTGTCTAGCAGTATACACTGAGATACAGATCACGCTACAAATGGTCACTTTCCCAGTAACAACTGCAAACAGACAAGCAATAAAAAAAGACAATTTAATTTGTCTTACAGTTTTGGGTAAATTAAAAAAAAATTAGTAGGCTGCTAACTTTTTGGTCATCTGGTAAACTGTGATTTCAAATCCATCTATAAACTCATCTCTAGACTGTAAGATTATTATGGGCAGGGAACCTGTTTGCTAATTTTATAGTATGGTAGTCCCCCAAACACTTAGTACAGTGCTCTGCCCATAGTAAGTGCTCAATATCATTGATTGATCAGTTTGAATATCAGCTGTGACCCACAAATCTATTACCTGTACAATACGACTGTAGTAGTAGGATATCTCTCCCTCCACACATCCAAACTAGTTCTCTTCCTCCCTTCAAAGCCCTACTAAGAGCTCACCTCCTCCAGGAGGCCTTTCCAGACTGAGCCCCCCCCCCTTTTCCTCTCCTCCTCCCTATTGCCCCCTCCCTCCCTCTGCCCTACCCCCTTCCCCTCCCCACAGCATTTGTGTATATTTGTACACATGTATTACCCTATTTTATTAATGATGTGTATATAGCTATAATTCTATTTATTTTGATGGTATTGACACCAGTCTACTTGTTTTGTTTTCTGTCTTCCCCTTCTAGTCTGTGGGCCCGCTGTTGGGTAGGGACCGTCTCTATCTGTTGCTGATTTATACTTCCCAAGCTCTTAGTACAGTGCTCTGCACACCATAAGTGCTCAATAAATATGATTGAATGAATGAATATGCCTATGCCCTAGTGGCAAGCAGCATGGTCTAGTGGCAAGAGCACAGGCTTTGGAGTCAGAGGATGTGGATTCTAATCCTGGCTCTGCCACTTGTCTGCTGTGTGACCTTGGACAAGTCATATAATTTCTCTGTGCTTCAGTTACCTAATCTGTAAAACGGGGATTAAGACTCTGAGTCCTATGTAGGACAGGGACTGTGTCTAAACTGATTACCTTGTATCTACTCCAGTATTAAGAACAGCGCTTGGCACACAGGAACTGCTTAAATGCTATTATCTGCTAGCACGACCTTCTTGTACACAGGAAACGTGTCTTCCAACTCATATTCTACTCTCAAGTGCTTAGTACAGTGCTCTGCACAAAGTATTCAATAAATACTACTGATCAATAAAAACTATAGTTCCAATTATTCATACTTAACTGGGCCTTCTAAATTACTAGATACCTAATCCAACTTCTGACAGAGTACTGAGGGAATAGGGTGGCCTAGTGGAGAGCACATAGGCCTGTAAACCAGAGGACCTGGGTTCTAATCCCAGCTCCACCACTTGTCTATGTGACCTCGGGCAAGTCATATAACTTCTCAGTTTTTTCCAATCTATAAAATGGGGATTAAGACTGTGAACCCCATGTAGCACAGGGACTGTGTCCAACCCGAATTATCTTCTACCACAGCACTTAGTACAGTGCGTGGCGCATATTAAGTGCTTAGCAAATACCACAATTATTGTTATTCATTTATTTTGTTTGATAATTTAGATATATTTTAAGAGCACTGTTTAGTGGAAGGCAGTATCCCTTGCCCCAGCTGAGGAAGAACAGGCAATGGCTCATCTTGTAATTTCTGCCAGGCAGGTACATCTTGGTTTTCTTCCAAGACTGGCTTGGCTTTTATCAAAATAATCAGTAGTATTTATAGAGCAACTACTGTGGGTAGAGCACTGTAGTAAGTACTTGGGAAGGCAAAATAGGAATAGCATACATAATCCCTTCCTTCTAGGGGATCAGAATTTTGCAGAGGAGACACGCACTAAAATAAATTAAGCTGGAAGAAGAGTATAAAGACATGTATATAAGGGCTAAGGGGGGTTGTAATACTTTAGTGGCATGAAATTGCTGAAGTGACAATTGGGGGTATAAACTGGGGAGTTAAAAAAAAAATCAGGGAAGTCCTCTGAGATGTGATTTTAGCAGGTTTTGGTCTGCCAGACATGAAGGTAGAGAGAGACAGAGTGTGAGTAAGAGGTTGGTTGATAGGAGATGAGGGAAAAAGGCACCATGAGTAGACAGGCTTGAGAGGAACAAAGAGTGTGAACTGGGGTGTAATGGAAGAATAGGGTGGATAAATAGAAGAAAGCAAGTTAATTGATTGCCTTTAAACCAATGGTCAAGAGTTTGTGCTTCATGAAGATAAGAATGGGCAATCTACCAACTGTATTTATTGAGCCCTGTACTAGGCACTTGGGAGAGTACAATATAACAGTTGGTAGACATTCCCTACCCACAACAAGCTTACAGTGTAGAGACCCTACACAACCATTGGATGTCTGGGGAGTGCACTGATGTGTGTAGACCTTTTTTTTAGAAATATTCTCCAGGGAGTCAAATGAAGTATAGATTTGAGAGTAGAGAGGCTTGAGGCAGGGAGGATTGAGATGATGCTGATGCAGGAGTAAAGCAGGAATATGATCATGTGTCCTGGACCAGCATAGGGGCCATTTGGATGGAAAGGAAAGGGCGCAGGCCCCATTCTAGAAATGTTGTCAAGGCAGAATTGAGAGGATTGGGGTACACTGGTAGGAGGAGTTCCTCTCCATCCAACCTGCTACCATGCTAATCCAGGAATTTATAGCCTGCTTTGACTTCTGCATTAGCCTCCCAAATCCTTTCCCCCCCCCACCCACAAGTTAAAAAAAAATCAGCCTACATCTCCCTACTTCTCATAAACCTTCAGTGGTTCCCCATTCAACAACTACTTACCATTGGTTTTAGTGCACTCAATCAGCTCTCCCTGTTCTACCATACCTTGCTGATTTCCTATGACAACCCAACCCACACACTTTGCTCCTCTATCATCAACCTATTCACAGTACCTTAACCTCATCTGTCTCACTGCTGACTTCTTGCCCATGCCTTCTGGCCTTGAACTCTCTCCCAATCTTGCCAACTTCAAAGCCCTACTAAAATCTCTAATGGTCCTTCCCTGACAGACCCCTCAATTCCCCACCTTATTCACCACCCTCCCTCCCCCTACACCAAGTCAACCAGTGGTATTTATTGGGCACTTACAGTGTGCAGAGCACTGTACAAAATACTTGGAAGAGTACAGACTTGGTATCCACTTTCCCAACCTATAAGACACAGTCTAGAGAGGGAGGCAGATGAAATAAATTACAGATATGTACATAAGTGCTGTGGGGTTAAGAGTGGGATGATTATCAAGTGCTTGAAGGGTACAGATCCAAGCACAGAGGTGCTGCAGAATGGAGAATGCAGAATGGAGAGGGAGGAAGGGAAAAGAGAGCTTTGTAGGGGAACATATCTTTTTAAATGTATGCTCAAAGATCAAGAACTGCACCTCTTTTTGATTAACCCCTGAATCTCTCAAGGGCCTTGCAGTTAGAAAGTATTCAATACAATAGTTACTGAGGAGAAAATCCCATCCAGGATTGTGAACTTCCATTTACATTTAATCTATATCCAGCCTGTTGCAGTTCCAGTCATTGTGGAAAACCTGTCTCTTTGAAGTGCAAATTCTCTTTTAATCATCCTTATCTAAAAACTTCAAATGGGTCTATTTGAAATGGAAAATATAAAATTTAAAATGATCATGTGGAAAAAGCACCTACTTGCTAGAATTCTCAAACACAGGAGCTAGAAATAACATTGTGCTTGGTATTAAAAATAATAGAATCTTTCTTGATTGTGCTTTTCCACCCTCCCCAGAGTAGATAAGATGGTTGTTAAATCTTAGTATTTTCTATCACAATTCTGGAAAATTGCCTCCTATCATCATTTACCTAATAATGGCTTCTAAAGGCCCTGAGATAGATAAAACAGCAAATTTATCTCTGATCTTTCTTTCACTTTTCAGTACCCACAAGGAGTATGAGCAGCCAAAGATGTCATTCATTTCTTACAAATGCCTCAGTACACTTTCTCTTTTAAAGGAGAAAATGTCTGTCACAAGTCATTCATGAAGTTGCTAAAATACAATCTTAGCAATTTCAACATTATTAAGAGTGTGGAATGCTATTAAATGTGTGAATCATCTATAGCTAGCTCATCTAATATACTATGGAAAATGAGAAACTCTTCAGATGTAACATTCCCCACACAAAAAAGAGAGAGTTGGTACAAATTATGTTTTACTCCCAGGTATAAGATTGCACAGGTATATCATGGCACATACCTATAGTGGCTTTTGAGATGGACAGGTGTAAATTCTGAAGCAATGATGCAATTTAAAAAGCTCTGAAGCTTTCACTAGGCCACCCTACTTAATTGGAAGCAGCATGGTCTAGTGGAAACAACACAGGGTCTGGGAGCCAGAGGGCCTGGGTTTTAAGCCCAGCTCTGCCAATTACCTGCTGGGTGACCCTAGGAAAGACACTTCATTTCTCTGTGCCTCAGTTCCCCCACTGCAAAGTGGGGATTCAATACCTCTTCTCCCCCCTACTAAGACTGTAAGCCCCATGTGGGGTCTGATCATATTGCATCTATTCCAGTGCTTAGCACAGTGTTCAGTACATGGTAAACACTTAAAGACCTTAATCATTATATCTATGGACTGTAAACACATTATGGACAGGGAATATGTTCACTAATTCTGTTTTATTGCATTCTCCCAAGTGCTTAGCATAGGGCTTTGCACATAGTAAGTGCCCAATAAAGATCTTTGAATGTAAATAACATTTAGGTACCACATTTTGAACTAGGCAGAATCTGTCTAGACAGCAGACAACTTTTTGTAATAAATAGTTCAGCAGCATCTCATGAACCTGCCCCTGGCTCTATTAAAGTCAACATTGATTCCCAAACCCAAATTCACAAAAGCAGCAAGAAACATACCAGGTTTTAATAGACAAGGAGAGGGAGAGTTGTTTAGGGAGGCATGATGCCAAGGGGACCATGCTGCTTTCTGCAAAGAGTCCTAACATACTGTATGCTAGGTCAGTTGCTGATGACTGCTACTCTGTTTTCAACATTTAGATTCACTAGTAGGTTGGCAGACATTCTCAAGCTGCATTAAGAATAAAATTGGGGAGAGGAGCTGAAGAGAGAGACATGCTTCTATCCTGGAAAGCAATAATGGAATAATAGAGAATGCAGTTTCTAAAAATGGATGTAGAATAATTTAGACATCTCCTCAAAAACCTCCAGTACTGCCCACCCACCTCTGGAAACAAAAACTCCTTACCCTTGCCTTTAAAGCACTCAAATCAGCTCACCCCAATGATCTCTTACTAGAGCCCAACCTGCACAATCTGCTCTTCTACTGCCAGGTTACTCACTGTACCCCAATCTCAACTATCTTGCCACCACCCCCTTACTTCTAGACTGTAAGCCCACTATTGGGTAGGGACTGTCTCTATATGTTGCCAACTTGTACTTCCCAAGCGCTTAGTACAGTGCTCTGCACACAGTAAGTGCTCAATAAATACAATTGATTGATTGATTTCTCACATCCTCCTCCTATCCTGGAACTCCCTGCCCTACCATATACAGGAGACAACCATTTCCTCCTTGTTCAAAGCATTGTTAAGGTTACATCTTCTCTAAGAGTCCTTTCCTAATTAAGCCCTCTTTTACCTGGCTCGCTCTCCCTTTTGGGTCATCTATGCATTTGGATTTGTGACCTTGGGACATTTGATAGTCATCTTACCCCTAACCCCACAGTATACATCTTTATATTATATATTAGACATTAATATGAAAAAGGAAGTAATTTGTCCTCCCTGCTAGACTATAAGCTCACTGTGATCAGGAATCATGTCTGCTAATTCTGTTGTACTCTCTCAGGGTTTTGGTACAGTGCTATACATATAGAAAGCACTCAAAATATCATTCTCTAGGGATTGAAAGGGGAAAAAAAAATCCCCATTTGACCTGAATCTACATTAACCAAAAAAAACCTGAGGAAGGGACCATGCTGTAGTTCTAACTCCTCAGAGCCCACACCAAGATCCCTGATTCCAAAACATCCACTGAATTAAAAGACTGCACTTCAAAGTGTATTTTCTGCTCACTCTAACTGGTGAATATGGCAAGTGAAGCTTGGCAAGGACCCAGAGACGTTCAGTGTCACCTGATTGCCCACCTTAACCTCCCTTCTGCGAATGTCACAACTGATACTTGAACAGAGAGCCCATCAAGGAACTCTTAGATTCTTCAGAAAGATGAACCATCAAGCTCTCTTTGAAGTTTATCCTGCCCTGCATAGAGGCAGGATACCCCTTAGAAACAGATACACTGAATTGCTTCTTTATTGCTTTGTCATCTCCGTTGCAACCTCTCTCAGGATGCAAGATGAGATGCCTCTTAGGCTTTCACAGCCAGGCTCCAATGAGGCTGCAGTTTACGGATCTCCTTCCAAACTTTTCTTTTCCCCCCCACTCTACCCTTTCCCACCGTACAGTCACTGAAATGCCCTCTGAATACCTGAAGAATATTTACAACAGCCAGAACCAGCTCCCAACTAGTAATTAGCTACACAGGTTCTACAATCAGCTTTCATTTCTCTTTTGAAGTGTTAGTTGCATTTGTACACAGTACCTCTGAGGAAGTGTTCTCATATGCCAGAGTGACTAATATTTTCCAATCACATTTGTCACATCATATCCAATGCTGCCCCACAAATTCCCAAGTTCATCATTTGTCTACTGAAATCCCAGCTGTCTTCCTTCAAACAAACTGACTTTAAAAGCCCACTGAACTTGAGAACATGCTACTTTCTGCATGCTTATGTGTAGCATAAATGTTGGTATCAAAAACCTTTTATCCAAGACAGGTTCATCCTCTGCCTCCACCCCTATAAATATGGAAGTCCCTAAAAGACTCAGTTCTGGGTCCCCTTCTATTCTTCATCTACACTCACTTCCTTGGAGAACTCATTCACTCCCATGGCTTCTACTACCATCTCTATGTGTATGGTTGCCAAATCTACATCTCCAGCCATGATCTCTCTCCCTCCCTACAGTCTTGCATTTCCTCCTACTTTCAGGACATCTCTACTTGGATGTCCCATGGACACCTCAACTTAACATATCCAAAACAAAACATCTTCCCACCCAAACTCTGTCTTCCCCATTACTGTAGACAGCACCACCATCCTCCCTGCCTCACAATCTTGGCAGTGTCCTCGATATCTCTCTCATTAGAGCCCATAATCAGTTACCAAATCCTGTCAGTTAAGCCATCATGACATCACTAAAAGCAGCTCTTTCCTCTCCAAACTGCTACCATGTTGATCCAAGCTTCTGTTTGTCATATTGTACACTGCCAAGTGTTTAGAACAGTGCTCTGCACACAGTACTCAAAATACTATTAAATGAATGAATTATATCATGCCTTTATTACTGCTTCAGCTTCCTGTCTCTCCCCACTCCTGCCCATACTTGACTCTGCTGCCCAGATCATTTTTCTACACAACCATTCAGTTCATGTTTCCCCACTCCTCAAGAACCTCCAGTGGTTGCCCATCCACCTCCACAAACTCCTTACCATCAGCATTAAAGCACTCATTTTGCCCACTTCTATACCTTATCTCTCTGAGTTACTACAACCCAGGCTGCATACTTCATGCCTTTAACACCAACCTACTTATTGCACCTCGATCTCATCTCTGCCAACCTCTCATCCATGTCCTGCTTCTGTCCTGGAACACCTTCCATCTTCATATCTGACAGATTATAACTTGCCCCCACCCTTCCAAACCTTATTAAGAGCACATCTCCTACAAAAGGCTTTCCCAGACTAGGTCCTCAATTCCTCTTCTCCCGATCCCTTCTATGTCACCCTTGTACCCTTTATTCACCCCTCCTTCAGGCCCCCAGCACTTCAATCATGTTTATCAAGCACTTGCTGTGTGCAAAATACTGTAATAAGTGATTGGAAAGTACAATTCAGCAATAGATACAATCCCTGCCCAGAACAGTCTACAGTTTACAGTCTAGAATGGTGGAGACAGACATCAAAACAAGTAAAATGTGCATATCTATAATTCTATATATTGATGCCCATCAGAACAAGTAAACAGGCATTAATAGAATTATAGATATGTACATTTATACACAAGTGCTTTGGGGTGAGGAAGGGAGGTAGAGCAAAAGCAGCAAGTTGAGGTGATGGGGAGCTGAAGAAAAGAGGGGCTTGTGTACATACCTATAATTTAATTTATAGTAATGTCTGCCTCTCCCTCTAGACTGTAAGCTCATCGGGAGAAGAAAACATGTATTATTGTACTCTTCCAAGCACTTAGTACAGTAAGCATTGTATGGTGGCCCACAGTAGGCATGATTAATTGATCCTAATTGAACAAAGTGAGAGGTTGGAAATTGTTAGTCTGGATACTACTTCCATAGAGGTAGTACAAATCTAGTGAGAAGAGCATAAAATTAAGTTAGTTAGGGACTCAAATTCTGACTAGAACCTTAGGCCAATTGCCTAACTTTTCTGTTTTTCCAAAACTTATCTGAAACAATGTAAAGATCTCCTGTCACCCCCCAACACCCTCCCTGGGATGCTGGGAGCAACTAATGAGTAAATTCCATTTTGCTTTTAAGGCAGGCTGTTTTCCAACATGTCTGAAAGGTCAAGATTAGTAAGACTGTTGACAGGTCAATTGAAGAATATGTGGATTTGATTAATTCACTCACTTTATAATATAAGACAGATAAACCTGAGAGAAGAGTGGGCTAGTCAAAAACATTTTTTTAAAATTATGGTATTTGTTAAGTACTTATGTGACAAGCACTGTTCTAAATTCTGGGGTAGTTACAAGATAATCAGGTTGGACACAATCTCTGTCCCACATAGGACTCACACATCCCCATTTTATTTAGCATGTAATAACAATAATAATAATAATGGCATTTGTTAAGCACTTACTATGTGCAAAGCACTGTTCTAAATGCTGGGGAGGGGAAACAAGGTAATGAGGTTGTCCCATGTGGGGCTCACAGTCTTAATCCCCCTTTTACAGATGAGGTAACTGAGGTTCAGAGAAGTTAAGTGACTTACCCAAGGTCACACAGCAGACACGTGGTGGAGCCGGGATTCAAACCTATGATCTCTGACTCCAAAGCCCATGCTCTTTCCACTGAACCACACTGCATGCACTTCCATTAATGTTTATTTTTTATGGTATTTAAGTTTTTACTATGTGCTAGGTACTATATTAAGCACTGGAGTACAAAATGAGCTAGTGGCTTACATTATTAATTTGCATTTTACAGATGAGGTTACTGAGGCACAGAGAAGTTAAAGTGACTTGCCCAAGGTCACAGCAGCCAAATGAAGGAGTCAGGATTAGAACCCACAACTTCTGACTCCCAAGCCCGTGCTGGTGCCACTAGGCTATGTTGCTTCCAAAAGACAATGGTCAGTGAACTGCTAATACCTAGCAGCTTGACCTAGAGAGCTTGGGTCTGGGAATCAGAAGGACCTAGGCTATAATCGCTACTCCCTCACTTATCTGCTATGTGACATTGTGCAAGTCACAACTTTTCTATGCCTCAGTAACCTCATCTGTAGAAGGCGGATTAATAATGTAAGCCCCATGTGGGATATGGACTGTATCCAACCTGACTCATTTGCATCCCAGCACTTAATATAGCACTTAGTACATACTTTACCATAAAAATAAAAAAAATTAATGGAAGGGCACAAGTTCTTACTATATGCTGAATACTTTGGTGAATATTGAAGCAGCATGACCTAGGGGAGAGAACATAGGCCTAGGAGTTACAGAGACTTAGGTTCTAATCCCATCTTTACCACTTGCCTGCTGTATGACCTTGGGCAAGTTATTTAACTTCTCTATACCTGTTACCTCAGCTGCAAAATGTGGATGAAAGCCATAAGCCCCATGTGGGACAGTCATTGTATCCAACTTAATTGGTATCTACCCAACATGTAGAACAGTGTCTGACACCCAGTAAAGTGCTTAATTACCATCATTATTATAATGAAGTAATGTAATCACACACAACATTTGTCCTACAAGAGACTTACCTTTGCTCCATTTTATAGGTGAGAAAATTAAGGCCCCAAGTGGACAAATAGCAGAACTAGGACTTAAAATCCAGGTCTTTCAACAGTCAGCTCCATTTTTCCTATTAGACCCTGCTTCTTAGTTTTTCTGAGAAGATAGTGGACCTCTCTATATGCCTCAACAAAGTGTCCAAATAGTAGTTTACCCACCTAGCAATACCTGATCCAAAATACACAGAGAATTATCTCACACATATAGTACAAGTTACTTAAACCCACCCTAACAAGACTAGATCCTGACTTCTCCACACCCCTAAATGTATTTTCCAGCTCCTCTTCCAGAAAGCATCACATATAAAAGTGTCACCACCTGGTTATATCTAATAAAAATCCAACAACATCCAATCATAAACCATAGCAAAGAAAGAAGCCATGTTCCTACTGTGCTATTAACTTTTCCTGAGCTTGGTTCTTCTCATATTCTAAGTTGAGAAATCACTTTTTCCTCCCCATACTCAGAGACCTAAGCCCCCAAATGCCACTTGGCCTGGCTGGAATTTATGCCCAGAGCTTTTAAATTAGGAGAAAGATGAAGCTGAGTGCTGTGATAGTCAACAGGGAGCACCTGTAACCACAGCTGCATCATGTTTCCTGCCGAACAGAGTCCTTGTTGCTTAGAAAGTCAGTGTCTCCTAATGCAGCTCTGTTACTAGAATGCAGGCTATCAGCCTCCATGGAAAGCTTACTTTCACACAATTCTAAATGGATGTACCATATTTTCAACTGAATCGGAAAGGAATGTTCTGCAGGTTTCCTTGGAAAAATGCTGTGGTGCATTTCTCTGCCAAAATCCTGCTCATTAATTTCATTAACACTTTTAGTTCACGAATATGCACTAAACAGTCTGAATAAGCTATTTCTAGTAGAATATTTTCAACAAACACCAAAGGATCATTAAAATGCATTTAGTGTGAATGTATAATACACAAATGTCTGCTAAAATTATAGTTAATTTCCAAAGAGATCATTAAATTGCCCTTGTAAATTAGGATGCTGCTTGTTCAGTGAAAACACTAAGTTGGGTTTATATCAATCAATTGTATTTTTTTAGCACTTACTGTGTGTAGAGCACTGTGCTAAGTGCTCAGGAGAGTACAATATAACAGAGTTGGTAGACACTCCCCACCCAGAACGGATTTATATCTGCAATTGCAATCTTTCTTCTGGGCTCTGTTTTGGCACTTAAATTACTCCAGCTAATTAAATTCCTGAGGCTTCCAGATAATTACTTTTTTATCCAATCATATCTGTTCTTGATTTTCTGTACTCTCCAACATGCCTAAACCATTTATTTATTCTACTCTGGATTCCCCTACCCCGCCACAACCCCCACTGCTTCCATTACAAACTTCACTATACATTCTATTATCAAATCCTCATCCTCTCTCTAAATTTAGACAGGCCCCATCCTGCTTACATTGCCGATTTGTACTTCCCAAGCACTTAGTACAGTGCTCTGCACACAGTAAGCGCTCAATAAATATGATTGAATGAATGAATGCTTTCCTTTCAATCCTTGATTTCCCTGTGTCCAGTCCATTCCCTTCCTGGGATCTGGAGCCCTCTAGATCTTTCCTCCTTCCTCTCTCCAGGCAGCCACCTGGTATAATTCTTAGTCTTTTCCAGATAAGCGCACAAAGCAATAAATTAGTACAGCACCCCACATTAACAAAATCTGTCTCCCAAATGAGGTAAATTGCTGACCACCAACATTGGGCAAGCACTCAAGAAAAGGCTTTTGAGAGAAACCAAATAGAAACTTGAGATGGAATTATAGCCTCATAAATTCAGGTGTCATGAGGTTTTATTTACATATAGCACAGGAAGTGATCTCATTCCCAAGTCTATCACCTGCTCAATCGCTTCCAACATTCCTCTTTCCAAATGTACTTGGCCAAAATTCCCTCAGGCTCTGTATGTCGCAAAACAGAAAGCTCTATGGGCTGAATGGATTTGCCAACAATCTGTGATGGGCAGCCCTTGGTGTATATCTGCTCCATTAGTTCTGCACATTCCTTTTGCTAAGGTCCTTACAGTTTGCTGGGTCCATCCCTGAGGGGACTAGGCACAGGGGAGTTGCCTGAGTTCCTCACAACTTTCTTCCTGTAGACTGTAGTTTCTGTAGTTAAGAATAGGGAAAAACTGTGGAAAAGGTCAGAGAACTTTAATGTCTGCTATGTGACCTTGGGCAAGTCACTTCACTTCTCTGTGCCTCAGTTACCTCATCCGTAAAATGAGGATTGAGACTGTGAGCCCTGTTTGGGACAGGGACTGTGTCCAACCTGATTACCTTGTATCTACCCCAGCAATTAGAACAGTACTTGGCACATAGTAAGCATTTAACAAATACCAGAATTATTGTTATTTCACTCTCCATGACTTTAGAAAAACCAGTGTGATGTGAATGAGAAGATCTATGACAAAACTCAACATTGGGCAATGACTCTGAGAAATTTAGTTTTACAAGTAGAACTAAATCCCACCAAGGCAGTAGAGAAAACCAAAAATAACAGGCAAAACAATAGTGGAGGAGTCTCTTTTTCCTCTTCAAATGAGATGCTTTTGTTTCTTGCTCTAGACATAGATGAAGTTGAAGCTTGCTGCTTTAGAAATGAAGATTATTTCTCGCAGCACTAAAATTGGTCTATGGTACTTCACTAAATCATATCAGTCACAACATGCAGAGTTCTGTGCATCAATTTGATAATATCAAGCCATTAAATCTTTTTAAATGCCTGCTAACAAGTCAGCAACAGGAAGCTGTTGAAATTTTGACTGAAAGACTGATAGCTTGACAGCATTCTGTTCATAAAAGCATAATAAATTTAGCTTTAAATGATCTGAGCAGTAAGCGACATTTAACTAGCCAAACCATCAAAGAAGCCATTGTTTAAAAATTGGAAGAAAGTACTTAAATCATTCTTAAATTATTACTTAAATTTGGCAGGTTTATCTCATACCGCAACTGAGGTCTCAAAAAAGAGTGTCTACCAGAAAGGGGGAGGAAAACCCTCTTATGTGCAGTTGGGTATATAATTATTTCAAACATTAATAACAATCAGGCATGATACTCTTACTCTGTCTCTTCTGAACTTTTAACCACTTACATATGAATATTTGCTGAGTTACTCAAACCTCCGTCTTGCCTGTAAGTACAGGTTATTATTTACTGAGCTATGTATCATTTTACAAAGTTTTAGCTTTAACTTGGATTAGGAGTAAAGCTGAAAGTTCATTCAGCCTCAGTTTAAAATAAGATTGACCAGGAACAGCATAGCCTGGGGAACTTGACAAAGACTCCATTGTCATCTTTAGGGTGTGGGCTATTTTACAAAATTGCTCCTGGAAGCAGCCATGCATGGTGACAGAGAATCTCTGGGTGCTGTGCTCAATTTGGTCTCTGGTCACTTTTCTTTAAAGCATCGTGAAGTTGGACACAGTGTTATCTCATGAGATCCAGCTCTAGGTTTCAGCATACGCATGAGGACCTCTCCCTCAGTATTGTCTATCTCACCACTGACCCTTTGCCCACATCCTTCCTTTGGCCTGGAACTCTCTCCCCCTTCATAACTGACAGACCACCACTCTCCACAACTTCACACTAAAAGCACATCTCCTCCAGTAGGCCTTCATTTGACCTACTGGCTCTCTCTTCTGCATCACGTATGTGCTTGGATCTGTACCTCCTTAAGCACTTAATATTCACCCCACCCTCAGCAATGATGTACATCTCCTTACACCCTGCCATTTCTGCATCTGTCATTTATTTTAATGTTTCCACTTCGAGCAGAACCTCCTTACTATTGGCTTGAAAGCATTCAATCACCTTGCCCCCTCCTACCTTACCTCTCTGATTTCTTACAACTCAGCCTGCTCACTTCATTCCTCTAATGCCAACCTAGACACTGTAGCTCAATCTCATCTATTTTGCCTCCGACCTCTCATCCACATCCGACCTCTCATCCTAGAACTCCATCCCTCTTCATATGTAACAGTTGATCATTCTCCCCATCTTCAAAGCCTTATTAGAAGCACATCTCCCCCAAAATGCTTTCCCTTACTAAGAATTCATTTCCTCCTTTCCCATTCCCTTTTGTGTTGTCCTTGCACTTGGATTTGCACCTTTATTAGCTCCACCCTGATCCCCACAACACATATCCCTATGTGTAATTTATTTATTTCATCATCATCATCATCAGTCGTATTTATTGAGCGCTTACTATGTGCAGAGCACTGTACTAAGCGCTTGGGAAGTACAAATTGGCAATTTATTTATATTAATGTCTGTCTCCCCCTCTACACTATAAGCTCTGTGTGGACAGGGAACATGTCTACTAACTCTTCCAAGTGGTTAGCACAGGGCTCTACATGCAGTAAGTGCTCAATAAATACACTTGATTGACTGATCCTTTCAGAGTGTTAATGGGCCTGGAGAGTTGTAGGAAGATAAAAAATGAATGAATGAGGGGTAAATCACTTAACTCCTCTGGGCCTCAGTTTCCTTAATTAGAATGTGAGCCCCATGTGGGACAGGGATTGTGTCCAACCTAATTAACTCACACCTACCCCAGCTCACAAAACAGTGTTTGACACATAATAAGCACTTAACAAATGTCATTTTAAAAAATCAGCCACCTTTATTAATCACTTACTGTCTGCAGAGCATTGTATTAAGCAGTTGATGAGCCTATATTACCTTGGATGGGCCTATTGTCCCTGGGAGATTTCTGAGGAGTGTTGCTGAAATGGCGGTATATTTATGGTTCCATTTCAGGGTATGTTCTGGACACTGAACTAATATAGGATCAGAAAACACAAAGATTTTTTTACAATGCCCTAAATCCAGTGTTCTTTGACAGTACAACTCGCCAGATACACTTTTCAGCCCCATCCTCAAACCATTAGGCAGTTTTTCTAGAAAGAATTTTAGGGTCTTGAGGAGACTGAAAAGTTACTTTTGCCCAGCCAAGGGCTAGGGAGCATTCACAGGGCAATGGATGCAGGTCATGTAATAGGTTTACCGATGTACTTGGACAATGAACAAATAAGGAATTATTTTCCCTATCAAATCTTTCTGGTCTGTTAAGATTTATTCGAGCATTTAACCTTCATTATTGCATATGGTTACATTCCAATCTTTAGAGTTGTCCTGGAATTTCATTCTTGGATTTTCTACCATTCTCCTTGAACTGTTGTTGCTTGCGGAGAGGACTGAAGAGAAAAAGACCAAGTGGTGAAGGCTTGAGGGCTGGGAGGTGGGAAACTGGCGGTTAATGAGAAGTTGTGGCATTAGCTAACATTAGCAATTAAGAATTGTCAAGATTTTGAACAAACCAATTCCACTTGTTAACAACCAATTTCTTTCAGGGGGCTGGCATGTCAATGATTAGACTAATGTGAAGCCCTGTTGGGGCTGAAATAATGACAGCAGGTACTCCCGCTAGAGGCAGTATGTTTTCTTCCTCCTCTCTTAAACTGGCCCCCAATTAATTATGATCATTAAGGTCAAAGGTCAAAAACATGGCTACTGTGATTGGGCACCTTGCAACGAGTACATGATCTAGGGAGGAGCCATTGACATATTTGATTTTTCCCACACACAAATTGTTGGTAGGAGATGTAATCAGGGGAATGAAAGGGCACAGGGCAGGATGATTGGGGACAGCTGCTCCCTGAGGGCCAAACTCTGAATCCTGCTATACTACTAATAATGTTCACTTTCCATGTCCCCAGGACAGGAGAGGTGTCAGGCTACAAAGAGACACAGATGGAAATGAATAGGATTAGGGAATGTTGATTGTGTGTAAGTATTTTTCACTACTACTATGATAGCCACATGTTTTTGGAGGTGGGGGGCAGGGAGGGATTAAAAAAAAAAGGAAGCCAGAGTTAAATAGTCTCTGCTAAACTGTTCCATTCCTCTGGCTAATGACAGGTCTCATTCTCTCACTGAAACTGATTCTGGCTCCAAAAGGAAATCTTTCAAAAGATTATTTTTCTCTTCTAATAACTGAGACATTTACTGAGCTTTTGGCCCTGGTCCCTCTTCCCCTGAAGCTCTTCCACCTTTTCTAAAAAAAAAAAAAGGCAAAAAACAAACTTTGTACTAGCCCCCAGAGGTGCATTTAAAGTACCTTTTTGCAGCTCCTTGTGGGCAGAGAACTATTTCTACCAACTCTTGTTATATTGTACTCTCCTAAGCACTTAGTACAGTACTCTGAACTCTGTAAGCCCTCAGTAAATACCATTGGTTAAAGCAAAACAATATTAAGGAAATTAAATTTAGGAAAGTAACAGGCTTAGGTCACCAACAGAAAGAGCACAGTGGTATGGAAACCCCACCAGTAATCGAGTCCTAAAATGCTAGCTCTTCTTCAAGCAGAGAGTTCAGCAGGCACAAGATCAACTCATATCAGTGCAAAGGGTAACTGGATGGTACCCTGGCTTGTCCCAGAACTCTGCAGAGACTTTAAGAGAAAGTTGGAGAGCTGTAAAATGGAGACAATAGACCAAAAAAACTAATAAGATTTAGCTTGCTTATGAAGGAACAAAAGCCTTCTAGCTGTATCTAACTCTCACTCTTCCACCTCCATCCCTTCACTCATGCTGTTGTTCTCCCAGTTTGGAAACTCCTCCTTCCACACATAATAAATAATAATAGTGGTATTTGTTAAGTGTGTACCTTATGCCAGGCACTAAATGCTGGGGGGTGGGGGAAAAAACAAGCAAACACGGTTGGACCCAGTACTTGTCCCACATCAGTCTCATAGTCTTAATTTTCATTTTACAGAAGGGGTAACTGAGGCCCAGGGAAGTGAAGTGACTTGCCCGAGGTCACACAGCAGACAAGTGTCAGAGCCAGGAAGAGAACCCATGACCATCTGCCTCCAAGGCATGTGTTATATCCACTAGCCCATGGTGCTTCTCTGCATCAGACAGATCACAGCCCTTCTCACATTCAAATCCTTCCTAAAATCCCACCTCCTCCAATAAGCTTTCCCCTAGTAATTTTCCAGCACACGGAACCATTTCACCCAACAGTAAGCCCTTCGAATATATATACACCACAGTCTCCTTAATACTCATATAGACATGTCCACTTGACTTAGTCATAAGTGTTTTTATGTTCATCTCCCATGTTAGAGGGTAAACTGAGTGGGTAGGGACCATGTCACTTCATTATTCTATACTTTCCAGCCCCTATTACAGTATACTGCAGTACGTGGGGGCTCAATAAATACTGCTGCTACTAATACTACTAAAGCTGGTAAGAAGATGCAACTAGCATGAGACAATAAAGCATAATTAAGTTTAAAACATTAAGCAAAAGTTAGGACCGGAAGCAATACATCCCCACTCACAGACAGGAAGAGATTGGATAACTAGGAAAAGCCAGCAGCTTATGTGTTTTTTTTTTTCAGTTCTAGCTTTACATAAAAATACTAATTAGGACCAGCTGAAACAGCATGGCCTGGTAGAAATCAATCAATCAATCAATCAATCATATTTATTGAGCGCTTACTATGTGCAGAGCACTGTACTAAGCGCTTGGGAAGTACAAATTGGCATCACATAGAGACAGTCCCTACCCAACAGTGGGCTCACAGTCTAAAAGGGGGAGACAGAGAACAGAACCAAACATACCAACAAAATAAAATAAGTAGGATAGAAATGTACAAGTAAAATAAATAAATAAATAAATAAATAGAGTAATAAATAGAAAGAGTATGAGCTTGGCAGTCAGGGGACCTGGGTTCTAATCCCAGCTCTGCTGTGAGACCTTGGGCAAGTCACATAAATTCTCTGTGCCTCAGTTCCCTCATCTGTAAAATGGGGATTAAATTCCTGTTCCCCCCACCATTTAGACTGTGAGCCCCTTATCCAACCTATCTTGTAATAATAATAATAATAATAATAATAATAATAATAATAAATAATTTCAGTACTTGTTAAGCACTTACTATGTGCCAGGCACTGTACTAAGTGCTAATGTAGGTACAAGCAAATCAGGTTGGACTGAGTCCCTGACCTACATAGGGCTCACAGTCTCAATTCTCATTTTACATATGAGATAACTGAGGCACAGAGAAGTTAAGTGACTTGCCCAGGATCACACAGCAGACAAGTGGTGGAGCCTGAATTAGAACCCAGGTCTTTCTGACTCCCAGGCCCATGCCCTATCCACTGCATCACACTGCTACTCCAGTGCTTAGTTCAGTGTTCTACACACATTAAGTGTTCAATAAACTGTAAGTGCTTCACAAATATTATTATTATCATCATCATCATTGTTATTAGCAAGTCCCATTTGCTCTGGGAGGAAGAGAAGGGGGCATCAACAGAGGTAATCTATTTAGACTTCAGTAAGCCTTTTAATTCTGTCCACCCAGGATTCTCGCCTGAATGTTGGGTCAGTTTGGTCTTGATCATAACAGTGAAGTAGATGCACAGGTGGCTGAAGGCTCACTCACAAAGGATAGTTATCAATTCCTCAGTATCAACATGAGGGCCATTTTGAGGGGTGTCCCTCAAGTATAGATCCTCTCCCAGAGTTCTTCAACTTAACTATTAGTGGCTTACAATAGAGAGTTGAGAGTCTGCTCATCAAATTTTCAGATGCCACTGAATGAGGTGGGACTGCCAACAGGTTGTGGCAGAAGTAAAATGCAAAATGTCCTCAACCAATTGGAAGACTGTTTCTGCAGTGAAGTCTAGTGAAAAGAGCATGGGACCAGGAGTTGGGAGAGCTGGGTTCATTTCCTGCCTCTGCCACCTGTCTACTGTGTGGCAATGGGCAAGTCACTTAACTTCTCTGCGTCTCAGTTTCTTCATCTGTAAAATCAATCAATCAATCAATGGTAAAATGGGGATAAAATACCAGTTCTCCTTAGATTGTGACTTGGACCTATCGTGCAAGTAGGTAGATAGGTAGTCTCAAGGAAATGCTATATTTCTCATATTTGGTCATTATTTTCAGATGTTGCCATTTGTATCTGCCTGTAAGTTGGTCTCTCCAAAGGAATTTACACTTTTAATGAGCCCACTTTTCCCAGAATCTAAGCTTCTAACTATTTATTCAAATCTCGTCACAAATGACCCTTCTTCTACCAATCGGTTCTCATCTCCTGCTAAACCCAAGCCCAATCTAGCTAAGGTTCCTTCTCCCAGCCTCCTCACTCCCCCAGCCAATCCTCTACCACTTTGCCAAGTTGTTCTTTATATATGGAACTGCCTCCCTGTTCCGACTCATAGTACCACTCCCTTTTTCTCTTTTAGATTCCAGTTCAAGGCCATCTCCTCCAGGAAGCTTTTTACAGGGCAAACACTTCATAAAGTGCTCTGCACACAGTAAGGACTCAATAAATACCACTGATTAATTTTTCTAATTAATCTCGTCCCTCTAGAATGTAAGATCCTTGTGGGCAAGGAACATGCCTACCAACTCCATTATATTGTATTCACCCAAGCACTTAGTGCAGTTTTCTGCACACATTAAGTGCTCAATAAATATGATTGATTGATCCATTTTCTAAACTAGCAACACAATGTCCATTCTTCCCCTGAATATATTCTTTAATATGTACAGTGTGTGTATAAGAAGAGAAGCAGTGTGGTATAGTGGAAAGAACACGGGCTTGGGAGTCAGAGGACATGGGTTCTAATCATGCTTCTGCCACTTATCTTCTGTATGACCTTGGGCAAGGCACTTAATTTCTTTGTGCTTCAGTTACCTGATCTGTAAAATGGGGATTAAAAGTGTGAGCCCCACGTGGGACAATCTGATTACCCTGTATCTACCCCAGTGCTGAGAACAGTGCTTGGCACACAGTAAGTACTTAACAAATATTGTAATTACCATCATCATTATTATTATGTATAATATATATATATATATACACACACATATGTAAATGTATAAATTTAGAAGGAGCGTGACCTAGTGGACAGAGTACAGGCCTGGAAGTCAGAAGGACCTGGGTTCTAATCCCAGCTCCACCATTTGTCTACTCTGTGACCTTGGGAAAGTCACTTCACTTCTCTGTGCCTCAGTTCCCTCATCTGCAAAATCGGGATTAAGACTGTGAGCACTATGTGGAATCAGGACCGTGTCCAAACCTAATATCTTGTATGTACCCCAGCACTTAAAATAGTGCTTGTCACATAGTAAGCACTTAATAAATACCAACATTTTTAATACCACAATTATTATATATGTAATATAGTTAGACACACACAACCCAATGGGAAAGAAAAAAAAATAATGTAAATAAGTACACACATAACTTGGTCTACAAGTTTGTGTGTGTGTGTGCTTATTTACACTGGTCAATGTTTTCTTTCCTTTTAGACTGGAAACTCCTTGAGGGCAAAGCTTGTGTCTAACCTCTAAACTGTAGTACTAGAGCCTAGTAGAGGGTGTTAAGATCACTAATGGAGAAGCAGCATGGCTTAGTGGCTTGTCAGCTTTGTGACTTTGGGCAAGTCACTTAACCTCTCTGTACCTCAGTTACCTCATCTGTCAAATGGGGTTGAAAACTGTAAGCCCCACGTGAGACAACCTGATTACCTTGTATCTACCCCAGTGCTTAGAACAGTGCTTGGCACATAGTAAGCACTTAACAAATACCATTATCATTATTATTATTATTATTATTATTATTAGTAGTGGTAGTAGTAGTAGTAGTAGTAGTAGTAGTAGTAGTAAATGAGTCGTTGTGGGAATCCACTGAGGGCCAAGAAGGAGACAGGTGAAGTAGTAGTGATCACGGCCCAAGCTCCCTGCCATTGAGATTAGGTCATTTGGAGGTTCAAGGCCTCTGTCCGGATTCCCAGAAATGCCTTCTGCCGTCACAGAGTGGAGGGTGGGTAGAGGAGGGTGGCACAGTCTTTGTGAACATTTTGAATGTTGGAGATTCTTATGTTATTGGACTGGGGATATGTAGGGACAAAGATGCTGATTTGATATGTTATTTCTGATGTTTAATTGTTAGTTGTTTCTGTGTTTGTCTTTACCTCTTCCCTCTCCAACAGATGGTAATTTTTTTATGGGAAGGGTTGGTCTTAGGTACGTGCAGAAGGTGCTCAGTAAATGTTAGTAATGAATGAACGAAAGAAGGTGGCATTTACCTCTGATTTGTTCTCTCTCATTGTCACCTCCCTCATCTCTCTTCCTCTGATCATGCCCCCTTTCACATTCAACTCCATTTTCTCTGCTTTGGTGCCACCTGACTGTTTCTCATGGCAGCTATTTTCTGTGGTTGGTTTCTATAGAAAGCATGCTCTATGTTAGACAGTGAAAACTCAGTCCAAATGATCATTTCAGTTATCTTTTAAAACATCTTCCACCAGGTTGGTAAAACCCCCAGACCTGATGGTAAGCTCCTTGCGAGTAGGGATCATGTCTACCAACTCTATTGTATTTATCCATCCCAGTCGCTTAGGACAGTTCACAGCACCCGGTAAGCACTCAATAAATACTACTGATTGATTGGTTGGCATACCTGCCGTTGGCTCCTTGTTTCATTTCTTACCCTTGTTCCTGTCTCTTTTATCCCTCTTTAGCAATGTTACTTTACCAATACCTGCATTTACCTCAATCACTCATCTCAGGTTGTTCTTTTTTATTTAATCCCTCCTGACTTGCACTTCCTTCACAGACACCAGGATATGAAAAAGAAGTTCAATGATGTCATTCCCAAAAGTTCTCATTAGATGATTTTCCGCACACTGGGGGTGGAGGCAGCATGTTTCCTGCTCTTCTGTTCAGATGTCTGTTTCCCAAGTCTGACTGAACTATACTTGCAGGAATTCATATCTTCATTGTATACTCACCAAACACTGCACTGCTGGCACTGTGTATGTGTGCATCATCCTGACAAAAGAAATGTCGGTACTGTGACAGGCAGATCAAGTTAATAGAATATGCTTGACAAATGAGGGTTGGCTAAAACTGAAGAGTACCAGGGCAACATGCCCACCACCAAACCAAAGACTTAAAATATGGTACTGAAGAATCTATTTGTCACGATTTGCCATGCTAGCACCAGCCTTACTTTAAAAAGTGTGTCTGGATAGAAAACCTTGCTGAGATTGCAGACAGTACTTCGACAATCATTCAAATACATGCCCCTCCTTTGAAGAGGAGGTTCTATGAAGGATAGAGAACATGTAAAGAAACAGCCACTGTTCCAACTTTTGATAAGTTACCTCTGCAGTCAGAATGATAACCACTCCCACACTTGATGGCATACCTCTTATCCAATCCCATATTTCCTCTTGCCTCCAGGACATCTCCACTTGGAGGCTCGCCAGTATGACAAACTCAGGATGAACTCTTCATCTTCCCTCCCAAACCCTCTTCTCCTTTCAACTTCCCCATCTCTGATTACAACCCCACTATTATTCCTGTGGCCCAGGCCTGCCACATTGTTATTATCCTCAAATCCTTACTGTCATTCTGTTCTCACCTCCAATCTACATTCTAAAACCTGCCTCTTTCTCCTCAAAAACAATTTGAAGACCCACCCCTTCCTCTCCATCTATACAGCTACTACCCTAGTTCAAGTAATGATAACAATAATAATAATGGTATTTGTTAAGCATTTACTATGTGCCAAGCACTGTTCTAAGCGCTGGGGTAGATACAAGGTTATCAGGTTGTCCCACGTGGGACACACAGTCTTAATCCCCACTTTACAGATGAGGTAACTGAGGCACAGAGAAGTTAAGTGACTTGCCTAAAGTCACACATCTGATAAGTGGCAGAGCTGGGATTCAAACCCATGACCTCTGACTCCCAAGCCCATGCTCTTTCCACTAAGCCATGTCATCGTACCATGATTAGACTATTGCATCGGCTTCTTTGTTGGTCTCCCTGCCTCTATCCACTTCCCCCTTCCTCCACACTCTACTCTGCTGCCCAGATCATCTTCTGCTAAGTAATCTTCAGAGCCCAGATATGTTGATAATAATCTCAGTTTAGTACAGAGATCCACACATCCACACAGCCTGACATCTTCCTCTATGGGATCCCGAACCCCTGCTCTTCAGCTTTTGGTTCCAGGGGCAAAGAAAACAAGGAATGGGGAAAGTGAAATTGTTTCAGGTAGTAACAGCAGCGATGGTGATAACTTCCTAGGGAGCCCAGGGAGCAGCCAAAGAGAAGTAATTCATAAAGCAGCAGTAGCAGAGAAAAAAAATGATAATAATATCAATGATGGCAATAATAATAGTGGTATTTGTTAAGCACTTACAATGTTTCAAGCACTGGGCCAAGTGCTGTGGTAGATATAATATGTGCAGATCAGATACAGTCCCTGTCCCACACAGGGCTAATAATCCAAGTAGGTGGGAGAATAGCTATTCAATCCCCATTTTACAGATCAGGAAGCTGAGGCACAGAGAAATTAAGTTACTTACCCAAGCAACAGGCAAGTGGCAGAACCAAGACTAGAACACAATTCCTCTTGGAGTGGGGGAAGAAAGGAAGTCCTTCCTAGAGGGTTGTGGCTATAGCAGAGAAAACTGCCCAGGATATCAATCAATCAATCAATCAATCAATAGTATTTATTGAGCACTTACTGTGTGCAGAGCACTGTACTAAGTGCTTGGGAAGTACAAGTTGGCAACATAGACAGTCCCTACCCAACAGTGGGCTCACAGTCTAAAAGGGGGAGACAGAAAACAAAACCAAACATACTAACAAAATAAAATAAATAGAATAGATATGTACAAGTAAAATAAATAAATAGAGTAATAAATATGTACAAACATATATACATATATACAGGTGCTGTGGGGAAGGGAAGGAGGTAAGATGGGGGGATGGAGAGGGGGATGAGGGGGAGAGGAAGGAAGGGGCTCAGTCTGGGAAGGCCTCCTGGAGGAGGTGAGCTCTCAGTAGGGCCTTGACAGACCCTTGATATGACAGGTGGGAGTAGGAGACTAGCAGGTACTTTTTCTCTTTCATTATAGTTTGGTTTTAATCAAAGCCTCTCACACCCTACCAATCGTCCCTTATGCACAACATGATCATGCCTTTGTTTTTCCCATATTGATGTTTCCCCTATAGAATCTGATCGTTTATATGACAGAGATATGATTCTACTGCAGGCATTAATTGTGAATGCTCAGCCATACTTTCATCTGCCACACTCTTCAATATCTGACATTAACTGGCAAGCCAGGGTCACAAATACAGGGATTTTGAAATGCAAACCGTCCACAGGGATCGAAGGGAAGTTCATTGCTATACGTTTTCACAGACAAGATACATGAGGAGAATAGATATTAGCAAGATACTAAACAGCTGCTATGTGCTAAAATGAAGTGAGGTGACTACAAGAAAGGAGAACAACAGAAATGAGGCATAACAAGGGATTTCTGGGAAACAATGGCAGCGGGCAGACACGTCTGATATGAGCCAGTAAGGAAAGAGGCGTCTCTCTTGCAGGAGAGGCTTTGGAAAAATTGTTACTGAAATACCATCAAAATGAGGGCAAGGGCTATATAAAGTAAATACAACATGTAAGAAAAGGCAATCTTCTCACCTGTGCTGCCTGCCTATCCATGTAAGCTCATGGTGGGCAGGGAATGTGTCTGCTTATTGTTGTATTGTACTCCCCCAAGCGCTTACACGCAAAAAGTGCTTAATAAATATGAATGAATGAATGAATGTTTCTTGAGTCAGTTAAATACTAAACAAAGAAAGGAGTCTTCTATGGAGAAACAACTGAGTTGAGGATGCTGCATTCCATTTTTATAATGCCATTCCTCTTGTTCATTTAAAGGTGAATCCTACATTTCAAAGGTTTGCCCTGGGTGTTATTTAGAACACAATCCGAGGAGATTTTATTCAGGCACTCAAAAACATCCAGTTTGTGAATGTTGTCTCCATGCATGGTATTTTCATTTGACTAGGAAAAGGATCCATTTCACTCTGCTGTCTTTCCATCCAAACTGCTATCACATTGATCCAAGCACTTATCATATCCCACCTTGACTATTGCATCAACCTCCTCGCTGACCTGCCTGCCTCCTGTCCCATTCCAGTCCATACTCCACTCTGCTGCTTGGATCATTTTTCTAAAAAAGAAATATGCTCATTCTACATTTTCCCTCTCCTTAAAAACCTCTGTTTTCCTGTCCACTTCCGCATGAAATGGAAACTACCTTTGGCTTTAAGGCACTCAATCAGCTGTCCCCAGACTATCTTACCTTGCTGATTTCTTATAGCCCAGTCTGCATGTTTTGCTTCTCCAAACCAACCTACTCACTTTACCTTGATCTTGTCTATCTCACCACCAGCTCCTTGTCCATGTCCTCCCTCTGGAATTCCCTGGCCCTTCTGGCCTGGAACTCCCTCCCCCTTCATATACTACCACCACTCTCCCCATCTTAAAGGCCCTCCTAAAATCACATCTCCTCCAAGAGGTCTTACTGAACTAATCCCTCATTTCATTAAGCCCTCTCTTTTGTGTTGCCTATACACGTGGGTCTGTTTCCCTTAAGCATTTTAATATTCACCTCTCCCCTAGCCCCACAGAACTTATGTGATTTATTTTCATGTCTGTCTCCCCCTCTGGTCTGTAAGCTCACTAGGAACAGGGATCCTCTATACTTACTCTTTTGTACTGTACTCTCCCAAGAACTTATTGCAGTGCTCTACACACAGAAAGCACTCAATAAATACCATTAATTGATACATCCCTTTCATTCATTCAATCATATTTATTGAGCACTTACTGTGTGCAGAGGACTGTACTAAGTGCTTGTAAAGTACAATTCAGCAATAGAGACAATCCCTGACCACAAAAGGCCGTACCCTCCCAGTACTGTGTTTGAGATAATCAAATAAGTATCGGTGGGAATCTTTGGTTCTTGACTTGTCTTATGCTGTTGAGTCATCTCAGACCCATAGAGATGTCATGGACACATCTCTCCCAAAATGCCTCACCTCCATCAGCAATTGTCCTGGTAATGTAGCCACAGAATTTTCTTGGTAAAAATACAGAAGTGGTTTACCACGGCCTCCTTCCTCACAGTAAACTTAAGTCTCTGCCTTCGACTCTCCCCCATGCCACTGTTGCCCAGCACAGGTGAGTTTTAATTTGTAGCAGATTGCCTTCCACTCACTAGCCACTGGCCAAGCTAGGAATGGAATTGATATGCCTCTGTTTGATTCTCCCTCCCATAGTCGAGACTGGTAGAGTACTAAAAACTCTCCAGGTGCAACCCTGAGAGGGGATCTTTGGTTCAGATACATCTAGTGCTGATGGGAGAAGGAAATGATTTTATTTGTCAGGAAAAAAGAATGTTCTGATGCCTGGGAATCATTTCAGTTCATTGTCAGTTTTTTGGTTTGTAATGTGTACAAACATCTCTGTATAAGTGTTTCTTTTGAGATTGAGACACAGCAAAAACCCTTTTTGTTGGGATGCATTTTAATCCCTGATATTGTTTTACCCTCAATAAAGGCTACCTTCTCTCCATCTTCTCAAGATGAATGCCTTGGAACACTAAAGAGCTTTACAAATTTAAGATATTACAATCATTTCTCCATTTTCAAATGGAACAAGTAACTAGTTCCAAAAGATGGTGCCTGTTGGTCTTTGACTACAATTTTTAAAGTTTCTTGATGACAACTTTTCCCACAACAGAGATTTTTCATATCTTCCATCATTTATATTTTGATTTTTTTTAGTGCTTCATGGAAATTCTCCCCCTTCCCTGAATGGAAAAAACTATAAATTATTCCCTCAAAGGCAATGCATCCAAGTCCATCATAGTAATGTGTGCCATTGAGAAACTTTATAGATTCTGGTAGGGTTTTTGGAGTCTGGGTCTCTTGTCATGGAGTCCTTGTCCCTGCATATAATTTAAAGAAGAAACTGCCTTTTGAAAGGGAAGCTCAGGAATGGTGGCCCTTTCAGTGTCTAAATTCTAGAATTTTATCCCTCATCATCATTGATCTATCAGGGAGCTCTGAGGGGTAGGGGAAGAGGGGGCCAGGACAGGCTTTGGAAAAAGGCAGATGTACCTGAATCATAGGGCTCCCAACTAACCGATTATCTGCTGGAGTGGAATTTTTACCATCATATTTACTGAGGACTTCCTGGGTTCAGAGCACTGTGCTAAGCACTTGGGAGAGTACAATATAACAGAGCTGGTAGACACTTTCCCTGCCCACAATGAGCTTACAGTCTAGATGGGAAGACAGACATTAAAATAAATTTTGGTAATGTACATAGGTATTGTGGGGCTGAGGTTGGAGTGAATAAAGGGTACAAATCCAAGTGCAAGGATGATGCAGAAGGAAGAGGGAGTAGGGGAAATGAGGACTTAGTTGGGGAAGACCTCTTGGAGATATGATTTTAATTAGGCTTTGAATGGGAGAGTGATCATCTGTCAGATATGAAGGGGGAGGGAGTTCCAGGTGAGAGGTAGGACATGGGCAAGATATCAGTGGCAAGATAGATGAGATCAAGGTACAGTGATTGGGTGGGTGTTAGAGAAGCAAGGTGAGCATGCCGAGTTGTAGTAGGAAATCAATGAGGTAATAATATCAGAGAGGGCAAGGTGAGCAAGTGCTTTAAGGAGGTTCTGTTTGGTAAGCAGGTTCTGTTTGATGTGGAGGTACATGGTAAACCACTAGAGGTTCTGGAGGCACATTTTTGTAGAAAATAATAATAATGATAATAATAATAATAATTGTGGTATTTGTTACATGCTTACTACATGCCACATACTATACTAAGCACTGGATTAGACACAAGCAAATCGGGTTGGGCACAGTCCCTGTCTCATATGGGCCTCAGTCTTAATCTCCATTTTACAGATGAAACAATTTGGGCACAGAGAAGTGAAATGACTTGCCCAAGGTCACACAGCAGGCAAGTAATGGAACCAGGATTAGAACCCAAGTCCTTCTGACTCCCAGGCCCGTGGTCTATCCACTAGGCCACACTAGTGGGAGAGACAGGAGGGAGGAAGCGGGGAGAGACAGGAGGCAGGAAGGTCAACAAGGAGACTAAGGCAGTAGTTTAGGCAGGATAAGACAAGTGCTTGTAACACTGTGGTAGAGTTTGGATGGAGAGGAAAGGTGGATTTTATTAATGACGTGAAGGTAGAACTGATAGAAATTGGTGTCAGATTGAATATGTGAGTTGAATAATAGAAATAAGCTGAGAATAATATCAAGGTTACTGGCTTGTGAGACACGGATGATGGCAGTGTTGTCTACAGTGATAGGAAAGTCGGGAGGAGGATAAAGTTTGGGTGGGAAGATAAGGAGCTCTGTTTTGAACCTGCTAAGTTTGAGGTATCGGTAGGATATCCAAGTAGATGTGTCCTGAAGATAGGAGGAAATGACTACAACTACAATGCTTAGGTGTTTTCCTTTAATGTGGTAACACTAGCTAGCTCAGTTCACAGCTGTTAATTTTCTTGTGCAGGCCCAACCTGCATATAAAATAAAGCAATGAAATAAAATATAATGAATTCTTAAAGAACACAAAGAAAATCCTATCTGTTAAGGGTGTCCAAATTGTCATGACACAAAGGAGATGTGTCAAATTTGAGGCACTTGTGAATCCATGGAAAATGGTCTTTATAATAGTTATGGCCTAGTCTTTTAAACCTTATGTTCTAGGGAGAGTTTCCATCCACATAACCATGCATGCATTCATTCATTCATTCACTAGCCCTCAATTATTTCTGCAGTTTCCCAGAACTTAGCTCCTACTCCAATTGCAAACTCTATTTTCCCCTGGATAAAGGCAAGCTTTCCATCTGGAAGCAAAATTGTTTTGCTTTTGTTAGAAGGAACCCAATGATCATTTTTCCTTTACTTTTAGAATTAGAACTATGAAAATTGCTGGAGGTATTTTTTTTTTCATTCTGAGCTTAAAATATCTTTCAGTTTGCTTTGGAAATGAAATTGCCCAGCCCTAGCAGATGATTTTAATGTAGACTGGATTTTGAAAGGCAACAATCCAATCATTGAGTCTCTGCAGTGTCTGGGAGAGTGCCAGGGTGGGATTTGAGAGGTAGTTGGGGGAGGAGGAAGGGGAGATAGGGAAGGGAAGAGGGACATGGGAGGTGAGGACCAGGCTGGGGAACATTATGGAGCCTTTCTTACAAGCAGCAGCTTCCTTGCCTTTAGGGATCAGTGAAACTTCACCTCAAAAAGTACTCAGGCCATCTCCTGTAGAAAGGAAATGACTGGGCCCCAGTACTTACCAAAGACGGAAACCAGAGAGGCCCCCAAATATTTAAGATCCACATCCTCCAATATATGCAGGATGGTAACAATTGTGCTGCAAAACAATTATCCTCCACCAATAGTGGTAGTAATGGTATTGATTAAGCACCTACTGAGAATGATGCATGGCTCAAAAAAAATTATGGAAAGTACAATAAAAGTTAAAGATTTATTCCCTGCCCATAAGGATAACAATATTCTTGTATCAATACACTGAACATAAAACCCGAAGCATCATGGGCCAGTTTTATTGTATTTGAGCACTTACTGTGTATAAAGCACTGTACTAAGCACTTGGGAGAGTACAGTTTAGCAATAGACACATCCCCTACACACGGTGAGCTTACAGTCTAAAGGTTGATGAACTTATGTATGCTGTGTGATTTCCTAATGAATTCCTGGGCCTTTATTTAAGATGTGTACTGAGTGATTTGTAGATGGGGTCAAATCAATGAAATCAGCGTAATGAACAGGGAAAAACAAAAGCGTTCCTCCTAAAGAAGAAAAAGATGAGAGTTTGCAGATTTGGATCAAGCCTCAAATGTTTTGATGCAATGGCAAAGAGTAACCTAAAAAGAGAATTGGAAGTAGAACAGCACAAAGAGAAAGTTTGAATGAGAGGGCAACGCATCAGAGTTCATATTTACTCCGTGGAAAAACTTGGGCTGGCTCCCAGGACAAGGGCTGAGGCCCAAATGGCTTGCTTTTCAAAGAGCAAGGAGGAAATTCCCAAGTTTGAAGCCTCCCTTAAATTTTTCAGGGTAACTCGGGAAATGTCATAGAGTTCTGCAGTACACATCCCTCCTGGAGGGCCCTGGCTGGGCATGCTGGCCTTTCCCCAGTTATTTGGGTGCCTCCTCAAAACAGTCACCAGCTGCTTTTCCTTGCAAATCATCCTGAGATTCATCCTCACACCATGTCCCTGATGCTTCCCTGAGCATTTCAGTCGATAGATCGATGGTATTTATTGAGTGCTTACTGTGTACTAAGTACTTTGGAGAGTATAACAGTCGGTAGACACTTTCCTTGCCCATAATGAGTTTACAAACTAGAGGGGGAGATAGATATTAAGATAAATACATTTACTATGTACATAAGTGCTGTGGGGCTGAAGGAGGGGTGAATAAAGGGCTCAAATCCAAGTGCAAAGATGACACAAAATGTAGTGGGAGAAGAGGAAATGAGGGGTTAGTCGGGGAAGGCCCCAGGAAGGAGAGGCCTTCCAAATGATGACAGCACGGACAATTTTGGCCCCCACAACCCATCCTCCCCAACTCCCATGACAGAGAAAGGGAATAATTAACAATTCTAAAAGGTGTGGTTTGCCCATTTAATTAGCCCAGGGCTTTCAGGGATGACAAAGAGCCAAGCAGCATGGCATAGTGGATAGAACATGGGCCTGGGAGGCAAAAAGTCATGAGTTCTAATTCCGGCTCTGTCACTTGTCTGCTGTGTGACCTTAGGCAAGTCACTTCACTTCTCTGTGCCTCAGTTACCTCGTCTGTAAAATGGGAAATAAGACTGTAAGCCCCCTGCGGGATAGGGACTGTATCCAACCTGATATGCTTGTATCCACCCCAGTACTTAGCACTGTGTCTGGCACATAGCAAGCGTTTAACAAATACCATAATTATTCAGCGCTTAGAACAGTGCTTGGCACATAGTAAGAGCTTAACAAATACCATTATTATTAGTAGTATTTATTGAGAGTCCACTTGGTGCAGTGTGCTGCACTTGGAAAATACAGAATAACAAAGAGACACAATCCCTACCCACAAGGAGCTTACAATCTAACAGGGGAGATAGTAGGCATCCAGAGCCATGTAAGCACTAGAAGCAGCGTGACCTAGTGGAGAGAGCATAAACCTGGGAATATGAAAGACCTGGGTTTGAATCCTGCCTCTGCCAACTGCTGTGTGACCTTGGTCAAGTCACTTAACTCCTCTGTGCTTCAGTTTCCTCAACTTTATAATGGGGATACATGTTCTCCCTCCTACTTAGACTGCAAGGGCAGGGACTGTGTCTGACCTAATTAACTTGTACCTACCCCAATGCTTAGAACAGTGTGACACATAGTAAGTGTGTAACATTCATTCATTCATTTAATCGTATTTATTGAGCACTTACTGTCTGCAGAGCACTGTACTAAGCGCTTGGGAAGTACAAGTTGGCAACATATAGAGACGGTCCCTACCCAACAACAGGCTCACAGTTTCATGGCTTTTAACAAAAGCCATGAAAAAATCCAGAGCACTATACTAGGCGCTAAAGAGATTAAATAAATATTTAACAAGACACTGTTGCTGTTCTGTCACCCTTGCTGAATGATACCCTAAGACTGATGTTCTTTTAAGTGAAGGCACTTCATTGGAGATAACATTTGAAGACCAATAGGCCCTGGAGCATACCAAGGTATTTTAATTTGAGCTTCCATCCTATAAAGGAGTCATGGAATGTGGTAACTGGAAAGCTGGGTTTTGGAAAGGTCAGAGAAGCAGCATGGCATAATGGATAGAGCATGGGTCTGGGAGTCAGAAGGTCATAGGTTCTGGGTAGGGACCATCTCTATATGTTGCCGATTTGTACTTCCCAAGCGCTTAGTACAGTGCTCTGCACACGGTAAGCACTCAATAAATACTATTGAATGAATGAATAATCCCAGCTCTGCCACTTGTCTGCTGTGTGACCTGGGGCAAGTCACTTCACTTCTGTGAGCCTCAGTAACCTCATCTGTAAAATGGGGATTAAGACTGTGAGCCTCACGTGGAACAGGGACTGTGTCCAACCCAATTTGCTTGTATTTACCCCAGCACTTAGTACATCGCCTGCTTGGTACATAGTAAGCACTCAACACATATCATCATCATCACTACAAAATATACACAGCATGAAAAGTGGCCACATAAGTTCTTTAAGTTCATTTTTAATATGTGAAAACCTACAAATGTTCACTTTTTTGGAAGTTTATCACTCTAGAATTAAGAGGTTTGGCTTATTTAGACTTTCCTATTTTAAAGGGATGTCATGGGCATAGTCAATGTTCTCAAAAGCATTGAGGGCTTAGAAGTAAAGGAGTCATATAAGTGTAGTGCTTATACCAGAATTTAGCAAGAAGGAAACAATACTCCATCAAACTAAGCCCGACCTGATACTCTACTAGTATTTAATAATAATAATGATGACATTTATTAAGCACTTACTATGTGCAAAGCACTGTTTTAAGTGCTGGGGTGGTTACAAGGTGATCAGGTTGTCCCACGGGGGACTCACAGTCTTAATCCGCATTTTACAGATGAGGTAACTGAGGCACAGAGAAGTTAAGTGACTTGCCCAAAGTCACACAGCTGACAATTTGTGGAGCTGGGATTTGAACCCATGACTTCTGACTCCAAAGCCCATGCCCTTTCCACTGAGCCACGCTGCTAAAACTCCATATGCAAAAAATAAAAAGGATCATCTATTCCATGGTATGTCAGCCACACAAAACCCTGACTTAAGCCCTACCAGCTCCCTGACCTTCTTGAAGAACACTGACCTGGCAATGCAATGTTGTAGCAAGATAAACGGGAAACTGTACATAATCTCAGGAGACACTGTCCCCCAAAAGGGGGAAGTAAAAGAAGCTCAGGCCAAAGCCTGGCCTCACTGGGGGCCAGCTCAACCCAGTACTATTCCAATGAGGCTCCTGGCCACAAGGGCCAAATGCCAGGCTCAGAATGCAGTTGCCCAGTACGCAGCTCTTGATTCACAGGTGGGTCGCAAGCCTGTCCTCATCAGGTCACCAGAGAGATTACATTTCAGGTCAGCATCTTAATGATGAGTTTCACTGTGAGACTAAAGAATCCCATATGTTATTTCTTTCCTCTCCACTCTTCATGAAAATTGAAATTGACATCTCCATCTGGATGTCTGCCCGCCACCTAAAACTCAACATGTCCAAGACTGAACTCCTTGTCTTCCCTCCCAAACCCTGCCGTCTCCCTGACTTTCCCATCACTCTTGACGGCACTACCATCCTTCCCGTCTCACAAGCCCGCAACCTTGGTGTCATCTTCGACTCCGCTCTCTCATTCACCCCTCACATCCAAGCCATCACCAAAACCTGCCGGTCTCAGCTCCGCAACATTGCCAAAATCCACGCTTTCCTCTCCATCCAAACTGTTACCCTGCTCGTTCAAGCTCTCATCCTATCCCGTCTGGACTACTGCATCAGCCTTCTCTCTGATCTCCCATCCTCGTGTCTCTCCCCACTTCAATCCATACTTCATGCCGCTGCCCAGATTGTCTTTGTCCAGAAACGCTCTGGGCATGTTACTCCCCTCCTCAAAAATCTCCAGTGGCTACCAATCTGCGCATCAGGCAGAAACTCCTCACCCTGGGCTTCAAGGCTCTCCATCACCTCGCCCCCTCCTACCTCAGCTCCCTTCTCTCCTTCTACAGCCCAGCCCGCACCCTCCACTCCTCTGCCGCTAATCTCCTCACCGTGCCTCGTTCTCGCCTGTCCCCCCGTCGACCCCCAGCCCACGTCATCCCCCTGGCCTGGAATGCCCTCCCTCCCAACATCCGCCAAGCTAGCTCTCTTCCTGCCTTCAAGGCCCTACTGAGAGCTCACCTCCTCCAGGAGACCTTCCCAGACTGAGCCCCCTCCTTCCTCTTCCCCTCGTCCCCCTCTCCATCCCCCCATCTTACCTCCTTCCCTTCCCCACAGCACCTGCATATATGTATATATGTTTGTACATATTTATTACTCTATTTATTTTACTTGTACTTATCTATTGTATTTATTTTATTTTGTTAATATGTTTGGTTTTGTTCTCTGTCTCCCCCTTCTAGACTGTGAGCCCACTGTTGGGTAAGGACTGTCTCTATATGTTGCCAACTTGTACTTCCCAAGTGCTTAGTACAGTGATCTACACACAGTAAGTGCTCAATAAATACGATTGATTGATTGATTGAAAGAAACGTTGCTTGGAATTTGGTGGGGGGGTAGGGGAGGATCATGGGTGTTTGCTGGAATAAATAGCACTGAAACATACTATATCATGTATGAAGTAGCACCAAAGATTATTTTTGAAGAGTGCCCTGCTTGTATGGTAAAAATAATTCTCTAGTTTGGGGTTAGGGGGCTCCGGGGTCATTTTAATTGACTCTGGAAGTTTGAGTTTTCCATGAGCTTGCCTATATACGCTGTGCTTTCCCACAGACATAGTGTCACCACTTTTATCAATATCTCCCTTTTGTGAGTGCTAAAGTATTAGCAGTTCCTCATTCATTTACTCAACCCTAAAATCGATGGCAAAGTATTTGCTGGATTAGCTGACCTCTTTCCTCCACAAGAAGTCTGTCCCCATACATTGGTAGCTAATTGCTTAGTAAATATATAGTGATCAAAGAACAATAAATCTGCTCCACAGGTGCAACATATTTAACCACAAGCCCACTACCTAAAACTTGGCAGATGAAAAAAATTGCTCCAGAGAGATTGAAGAATATATTTTAGGGACTGCTTTGAGTTTAATTTGGCAAATATGGAGACTGACAAAAATAATGTCAAAACATTTTCTGGCACAAAATTTCCGAAAGAATTTGCCCCCCACCCTTTAAAAAAAACTTGTGGGGAGGGGAGGGATAGGCTCCAGATGGTGCTAATATTTTTTTTCCCAAGTTGATGCTGGCAGAAAAACATCTGGATCAATAGTCTCCATATCGTAATCTGTTACAAGACTCACATTAGATCCTGAACTAAATTTAACAAAGGTATTGTCTGTGCCTGACTGTATTACAAGCTAATTAATATTCATAGGAAATGCCCTAGGTCAGTGAATGTTGAGCTAGGTAACCCTGAGGTTGGGTTTAATTTCCCTAAAAGGTGGCACATGGCAATGAATGAACTGTAATGATTTAGATAGTATCTATTTCACATCAAGAAGTTTCTACTCAGAAGAGACCTAATGGAAAGTAATCTGATAATTAGGGAAAATAAAAGCCATGCACACAGTTACCTAAATACCTGTTTCCTTGCATTTTTCTGCCCTAAATAACCTCCTTCCAGAGAAATTTAATTTTTCCCTTCTGGTAAGAAGCAAAGGCCTTAGGTGAACTGTTTGATCCTAATGGACCATTTAAGAGCTGTGACTGATAAAAGATTATTGCTCTGCTAAGAATATCAAAGGGGAAAGTGTCAAATGGAAAGGAAGGGCATGATATTTGTAAAGGCAAACAGAAAGCATTTATGTGAGAATTAGGTTTAATGCCATGACATCTCCCATCATGCCACAGCACTTTTCAAGGGGCTTTGGTTCAGGGGTAATTTGGGTCTCATTCACTCAATCATATTTACTGAGCACTTACTGTGTGCAAAGCATTGTACTAAGCGCTTGGGAGAGTACAACAATATAACACACACATTCCCTGCCCACAGAAGCTTACAGTCTAGCAGGGAAGACAGACATTAATATAAATAAATAAAAGATATGTACATAAGTGCTGTGGGGCTGAGAGGGGCAGGGGATGAATAAAGGAAGAAAGTCAGGGGGATGCAGAAGGGAGTTGAAGAAAAAGGAAAGAGGGCTTAGTCAGGGAAGGCCTCTTGGAGGAAATGTGCCTTCAATAAGATTTTGAAAGGAGGGAGAGCAATTTTCTGATGGATGTGAGAAGGGAGGACGTTCCAGGCCATGGGCGTGATGGCCAGAGAGACAGGAGAGACAGGACATGGGCGAGGTCAGCAGCGAGATAGATGAGATTGAGGTACAATGAGAAGGTTAGCATTCGAGGAGCCAAATATGTGGGCTGGGTTGCAGTAGAAGAGTAGCGAGGCTAGGTGAGGTAGGAGGGGGCAAGGTGATTGTGTTTCTACACTTCTCATGTCTCTCCACAACTTGATCTCAGGACTTAGCCCTCCCTTTCATTCATTCATTCAAACGTATTTACTGAACACTTACTGAGTGCAGAGCACTGTACTAAGCCCTTGGAAAGTACAATTCAGCAACAAATAGAGATAATCCCTATCCACTACGGGCTCACAGTCTAGAAGCGGGGAGACAGGCAGCAAAACAAGTAAACAGGCATCAATAGCATCAATATAATAGAATTATAGACATATACACATAATATAAATAGAATTATAAATATGTACATATATGCACAAGTGTTGTTGGAGGGGGTAGAGCAAAGGGAGTGAGTCAGGGCAATAGGGAGGGAAGGGGGAGCAGAGTAAAACAGGGGCTTAGTCTGGGAACTTTAACTAGCCAATGACCCTGTGCCTGGATAATTTTTACTAGGGCAGTCATTCTCCTTACAGCCATTTCAGCTTCTTGAGTGTTGTGCCCTTTCCCACTAAGTGCTACCTACAGCCCACCCCCATTGGTTAGGGTTGGTCATTGGATTTCTATCATGCCCTTAAAGTTTAAACGGGGCCTCTTCTTTAATAGGACACTTCATGTCATCTGTATAGACAGGTATACCAGGGCTTTAGATTCACTAACTAACTCTGCCCAGGCAGAAACAGTGGGACAGAACCCCAAATTCCTAAATCCTAGGAATCACACTTATACCATTCTACCTGAGAAAGCCTCATCATTGAAAAAATATCAGGGGAAGGCAAGTAGGAAGCTGTAATCAAGGTCACCACAATGCTGCTATTAGCTCTGTTGTTCATTTGCTGGAGGAAACAACTGTCTCAGGCTTCACAGTTCCTACAAATTTTCTCTACAGACTAAAATCATATTTTCAGATTAGGTCAGTGGAAGTCAGGAATTTGTCTCTGCTGGGCTAATGTGAACTCCTCTGGTGATAGCACAGAGCTGGGCTACTTCAACACAGGAGGCAGGATTCTTTGCCCTGATACCAATTCATCCTTGGGGAAATAGAGAAAGGGAAACAAGGTGAGCATTTTTCTTGTTTGCTTACTTGGTCTCTTGCTTGTTGTGGGCAGGAAACATATTTACCAACTGTTGCATTGTACTCTCCTGAGTGCTTAAAATAGTGCTCTGCACACAATAAGCACTCGGTAAATACAGCTGATTGAGAGATTGATTAGAGGTGCAGTGAAAGCAGCAAACATCCAGAGGCCATTTGATAGTGATTCTACTCAGGTTGAATCTGGCATTTGTTGTTTCCACAGTGGCAAAGGGAAGGAAATTATTTGCAAAATACTGGAGAACCCAATGCTTCCTACAAAGGGCTATTGGCAAAACATTCTACTTATTCTCTGGCATTTTTTTTCAAATAATACCTTTCATTTTCATAGTAAAAAACAATTGAAATATGCACTAGAAATCAGAAGCTGGTTTAAATCTAAAGAGAGACTTCCATCAGACCCTATCATTTCCTCCATTTCTGCTATCTCAAGGGCTAGGAAGGAGGAAGTTTTCCTCCCTCAGAAAAAGCATTGACAGCTTCTCCCATGTCAACTGAATAGTCCTAGAGAACCTTCTTGGAAAATGGGCAGGTGGGTCTGCAGGAACAAACACAGGAGGAAATGCCTTCTTCACTTGCCAGAAGTTCAGAGAGCAGATTTCCCAAACTAGCTAATCCCTAGACAGCTTTCCAAGGGCATCATGGGGTGAGTATGGACTTTCTCCTTCCACAGCTCTCATCCTTTCTACTGTTCTGGAGCAGGTAGGCTAATGCTATCATGTCTTTTGGTACCATAACTATTTAGCCCTTCTTTTCTCCCCTTGTCATAGGGTTTTCTGCTATGTTTCTCCCCTCACAAAGTTGCCCTTCACTTTGGTACCAAGTAGCTGTGGACACAGACGGCCCTATATGTATAATTTTGTTCCACAGACACTAATGAGGGTGAGCAGGTTTGTGGAGTCCAAGCACACAGAGTAGGTAAATTAGCATAGACTGTGGTCAGTTTTCAGGGGAAAAAAAAAATAGTCACATCTGTGTCAAATAAATGGGTCAGTAGGAAAGCTAAGGGAGAGGCTGTAAGAAAATCTGCTTGAGTTTGATTTGGGATGGGAGGAAACAGGTGGCTGGCTTATATTACAAAAACTGCCAGATTTGGCCAGGCAGCTTTAGCCTGAAATCTAAATGATTCTGGAGGGTAAATAATGACCTTTTACCTTCCTCCAGGAGACCTTCCCAGACTGAGCCCCCTCCTTCCTCTCCCCCTCCCCCCCCATCGCCTTACCTCCTTCCCCTCCCCACAGCACCTGTATATATGTATATATGTTTGTATGTATTTATTACTCTATTTTATTTGTACATATTTATTCTATTTTATTTTGTTAATATGTTTTGTTTTGTTGTCTTGTCTCCCCCTTCTACACCGTGAGCCCGCTGTTGGGTAGGGACCGTCTCTATATGTTGCCAACTTGTACTTCCCAAGCACTTAGTACAGTGCTCTGCATACAGTAAGTGCTCAATACATACTATTGAATGAATGAATGCATTTGGAAGGCAGAGCCTTAAAGTGTTCTTTCTAAAGAGACCTCTGGCATTGGATCAGGGGCAGGCAAGGAGAAGGGAGAAAATGTGATTGGAGGGGCCTAGCAGAATGGCCTGAAGAGAGGGACTGCCAAATCACAAAGAGGTTTGTGTTTAACAGGGGCCAAATCAGCATCTGCTCAACTGCCCATGATTACAGACCTTTCTCCAGTCCCTGGAGGTTTTCCCACCAGGAGGTATTGTCACTGGGGGATGAGAGGAAGGCTCAGCCTGGGCTGCAGTGGTTGAGTGGGGTTGGGGGGAGCACAGGACCTTACCCAGATCTAGGGTAGTCCTGCTTCCCAGAAAGAACCCTAATCCAGGGGTCCAAAATTCAGATCAGTGTTGCCCTGGGGCCTCAGAAATCCCCACACCATTGTGCCACTATAAACTCTCCAACCTAGATCTGGGTTGCCACTGGAAAAAACGGCTATGTCCTGGAGCTAGAGAAAGCCTAGTACTGTCCTTCACACTGGTGAACCTGGCCTAGGGTTTCCTCATTAACTGTATGGTTCCCCTAGCCTCAGGTTGCACTGCCTTCTAGCAATGACTTCCACCTAGGCTGGGAGGATCTGAGGGGTGTTGGTAAAGAATTGGTAGCCAGACTTCAGAACACATTTACTGATTTGATTTGATTAAATTAAACTGATTTGATTTTACTTTTAGACTGTGAGCCCACTCTTTTAGACTGTGAGCCCACTGCTGGGTAGGGACTGTCTCTATATGTTGCCAACTTGTACTTCCCAAGCGCTTAGTACAGTGCTCTGCACACAGTAAGCGCTCAATAAATACGATTGATGATGATTTGAATCCATCCCTTGTCATGTTGTCTTTCATGAAGCTCCAGCCGACTCAGTCAGCAATTCACAGTTCTGCCTGCTTTTTTGAAGTACCCTTGTGGAAAAAGCATGGGCCTGGGAGTCAGAGGACCTGGTTTCTAATCTTGGCTCTGCCACTTGCCTGCTGTGTGACCTTGAGCAAGTTAACATCTCTGTAACTTACCTCACCTGTAAAATGGGGAATCAATACCTGTTTACCTTTCCACTTTAGACTAGGAGCCCCATGTAGGACAGAGACTGTTTCCAACCTGATTACCTTGGATCTCCTGTCTGCTGTGTGATCTTCGGCAAGTTGCTTAACTTCTCTGAGCCTCATTTCTCTCATCTGTAAAATGGGAATTGACTGTGAGCCCCACGTGGGAGAGGGATTGTAATCAACACAATTATCGTGTTTCTACCCCAGTGCTTAGAATAGTCCCTGGCACATAGTAAGCACTTAACAAATACCATAATTTATTATAATTATCTCCCCCAGTGTTTAGTACAGTGCTGGACACATAGTAAGCACTTAACAGATATCACAATCATTATTATCAGTCATTCCATGGCATTTGAGCACTTGCTGGGTGCAGAACACTGTACTAAGCGCTTGGGAAGTACAAGTCGGCAACATATAGAGATGGTCCTTAAATCAATGATACAGAGTTTATGTTTGATGAGGAGGTGGATTGGTCAACCATTGGAAATTTTTGAGGAGTGCGGTTATGAGGATTGAACAGTTGTTTAGAAAAACGGTTAGAGCAGCAGAGTGAAGTATTACCTGGAGGGTGGAGATGATGGAGGAACTGGAGGCAAGGAGGGTGAGGAAATGAGATATTTTCCCTACACACAGCTCCCCACAATTATTAAAATAAGAGAATATCCTTCTATTCTGCTGCATCCACTATCTGTAATTTATTTTTGTCTGTCTCCCAGTGAGGAGGCTGATGCACTCATCAAGGCAGGGTATGATAATAATGATGGCATTTGTTAAGCACTTACTATGTGCAAAGCACTGTTCAAAGCACTGGGGGGGGGGGATATAAGGTGATTAGGTTGTCCCACATTGGGCTCACAGTCTTAATCCTCATTTTACATATGAGGTAACTGAGGCTTAGAGAAGTTAAGTGACTTGCCCAAGGTCACACAGCAGACATGTGGCAGAGTTGGTATTAGAACCCATGACCTCTGACTCCCAAGCCCGTGCTCTTGCCGCTGACCCACGCTGCTTCTCATGATAAGTGAATGGATCAGCACAGTAGCATTTTGGATGGAGAGAAAGGGACAGATTCTAGAGATGTTGTAAAGGTAGAACCAGCAGGAATTGGTGATAGGCTTAATATGCAGGTTGAATGAGAAAGACTAGTTGAGGATAATACCAAGGTTACAGGCTTATTGGACAGGGAGGATGGAGTTGGTGTCTACACTGATGGGAAAATTGTGGGGAGGAGAGGGTTTGGGTGAGATTATTATTCCCTGAATGTAGGTGGCAACTGCAGGGCACCCATTACATCCTTATACCACCATGGCATGTGAGACCTGACAAATTGTCTAAATTCTGAGATTTTACTGAGTCATAGACAGACCATAATGTGTGAGCTACTAGTCTCCAGTTAAGGCCAATGAGACTCCAATAAGAATTGTAAAACCCTCCCACAATCCCTATGATTTTGAGGTAGCAAGAGTCTAATGCAGTTCAGGTATTCATTCATTCAATCATATTTATTGAGTGCTTACTGTGTGCAGAGCACTGTACTAGCACTTGGAAAGTACAATTTGGCAACAGAGACAATCCCCACCCACCAACGGGCTTTGAGATTTGTCAGCTGAGAAATTGATGAGAAATGCTATAGCCTGATGTTAAATTACCTTAGACAAGTTTGCTTAGCAACTATCTCCCTCTGGGTCTGCAACGGAGTTCTAGTCTTCAATCAATTAACAATATCTATTGAATGCTTACAGTGTACAAAGCACCGTACTAAATCCTTGGGAAAACACAATACAACATAGGTGTTAGACATGTTTCCTGCCCACAAGGATCTTAAAATCTAGAGGGGGATTTTTCTTCATGAATTGTCTTCAATTTAGGGGAGAGCACTGCAGTATGTATGACCTGAGTCAGTGCCTCTGACAGGGAGAGGGTGTTTTATAATCTGTGGATTGGGCAAGCTTCTATGAAAATCCATGACCTCCTTTCTGGGAAAAGTTGAAGAATTTTTATTTGCATGGAAAATGATGGCACTGCAGAGATGTCTTGGAAAGGCAAAGAAGACTGAATACTGGCCAAAGCCTTGCCACACCGCTTAGGCTGGGAGCTCTGTGTGAAACAGGGATTGGGTCAAATCTGATTTTATTATTATATTATTATCTTTGTTAAGCACTATGTGTCAAGAACTGTTCTAAGTGCTGGGTAGATACAAGTTAATCAGGTTGGACACAGACCCTGTCCCACATAAGGCTAAGTATGGGGGAGAACAAGTATTTAATCCCCATTTGACAGTTGAGGAACCTGAGGCACAGGGAAGTTAAGTGTCTTGCCCACCAAGATTGGCAGAGCCAGGATTAAACCCTGGTCCTCTGTGAGCCCGTTGTTGGGTAGGGATTGTCTCTATCTGTTGCCAAATTGTACTTTCCAAGTGCTTAGTACAGTACTCTGCACACAGTAAGCGCTCAATAAATAGGATGGAATGAATGAATGAATACTCCCCCAAGTGTTTACTGCAGTGCTCTGCACACAGTGAGTGCTCAATTCATTCATTCAATTGTATTTATTGAGTGCTTACTGTGTGCAGAGCACTGGACAAAGCGCTTGGGAAGTACAAGTACGCAATGCATAAATACGATTGACTGAATGAATGAATCTATAATTCTGTTTGTCTATTTTGATGGTATTGATGCCTGTCTACTTATTTTGTTGTTCGTATCCCCCTTCTAGACTGTGAGCCCATTATTGGGGAGGGACTGTGTTGCCAAGTTGTACTTTCCAAGCGCTTAGTCCAGTGCACTGCACACAGTAAACGCTCAATAAATATGATTGAATGAATGAATGACTTCCAGGCCTGTGCTTTTTCCACTAGGCCATACTGTTTCTCTATTCAATTTTTTTCTTATCTGATTATCTGTATCTACCCCAACACTAAGCAAAGTGCTTTGACACATAGGATTCACAACATTTTTCCAATCACTTATCCTATCTGCATCGATTACTGTATCAGCCTCCTTTGCTGGCCTCCCTGCCTCCTATATCTCTGCTGTCCGGATCATTTTTCTACAAAAACGTTCAGACCATGTTTCTTCACTTCTTAAGAATCTCCAGTGGTTGCCCATCCAACACTTCAAACAAAAACTCCTCATCATTGGCTTTAAAGCACTCAATCATCTTTCTGCCTCCTACCACACCTTGCTACTCTCCTACTGCAAGCCAGCCCGCACACTTCACTCCTTTAATGCTAACCTTCTCACTGTACTTCAATCTCGTCTATCGTGCCACAGACCTCTTGCCAATGCCCTGCCTCTGGCCTGGAATGCCCTCCCTCCTCATATCTGACAATTACTCTCCCTCCCGTTCAAAGCCTCACTGAAGGCACATCTCTAAGAGGCTTTCCTTGCCTAAGCCTTTTTTTCCCTCTTCTCCCACTCCCTTCTGCATCACCCTGACTTGGTCCTTTTATTCATCCCCCCTCCCAGCCCCTCTGTACTTAAGTACATATCTGTAATTTATTTATTTCTATTATTGCCTCTCTGCCCCTCTAGACTGTAAGCTCACTGTGGGCAGAGAATGTGTCTATTGTTATATTGTACTCTCCCAAGTGCTTAGTACAGTGCTCTGCACACAGTAAGGATACAATAAATATGATTGAATGAATGGTCATTATTTGAAGATTCTATATTATGAAAAATTTGATGGGTAAGCAGGCTTTGTCTCCCTCTTCATTTGTATTTTTTGGGAAACTTCTTTGCACTCTGGGGCAGCTTCCATCTCCCACTATGTCTCATCTATGTAATATTTACTTGGCCAGAAGTTTGGATACTTTTCCAAATTGCTACTCTCTAACTTGGAATACTTTCATCCTGGCTAACAAGTCTGTGGTGGCAGCCACACCGTGAACACAATGTCCAGCTCTAAATGAAAATGGCATGGTTGGAAAACTATGAAATTTTCACTTCCCTTTTCCTTCTAAATTGTAACATTTCTGATGCCTTATTTGGAATAATATTCCTCGGGGGAAATGAAGAAGATAGAAGAACGGAGAACTTATTTGCTCCCACGACTTCAACTACCATCTCTCTGCAGATGATTCCCAAATCGACCTCTCTGGCCCTGCCCTCTTTCACCTTCTCTGCAGTCTCACATTTCCTCCGGCCTTCATTCATTCATTCATTCATTTATTTATTCAATCGTATTTACTGAGTGCTGACTGTGTGCAGAGCACTGTACTAAGCGCTTGGGAAGTACAAGTTGGCAAGATATCTTCAGGATATCTCTGCTTATATGTCCCACTGACACCTCAAACTTAACGTGTCCAAAACAGAACTCATCTTCCCAACCAAACCCTGTCCTCTCCGATCTTTCCCATCACTGTAGACAACACCACTATCCTTCCTGTCTCACAAGCCCATTACCTTGGCATTAGCCTCGATTTATCTCTCATTCCCAGGCTGTGCTCTTTCCCGTAGTCCATGCTGCAGCCCAAACTAAGCCCTCATTTCCTACTCCCTCTCCCTTCTGTGTTGCCTATGCATTTGGATCTGTAACCTTTAATCACTTTGTTACTCATCCCTCCCCATTCCCCCGGAACTCATGTACACTTCTATATACTCTGCTACTTTCCCTATCTGTACTTTATTTCGATGTCTATCTCCTCCTCATAGACCATAGAGGGATCACATCTACTATATTGTATTGTACTCTTCCAAGTGCTCAATGCAGTGCTCTGCGCACAGTAGACTGTAAGCTCCTTGAGGGCAGAAATCATGTCTACTAACTCTGTATCTACTGCAGCACTTAGAACAGTGATTGGCATATAGTAGCTCAAATACCATAATCATCATATTCATCATCATCATTCAACCTGCACATTCAATGTCACCAAATCCTATCAGTTCTACTTTGACAATATTGCTAAAATCCACCCTTTCATCTCCATCCAAACTGCTACTATGCAGATCCAAGCACTTATTATATTCTGCCTTGGCTACTGCCTAAGCCTCCTCATGAACCCCTCTGCCTCCTGTTGCTCTCTACTCCAGTTCTTACTTCACTTCGTTGCCCAAATCACTTTTCTAAAACAAGACATTTAGTCCATGTCTCCCCACAGCTCAAAAGCCTCCAATGGTTGCCCACTGACCTTCACGTCAAACAGAAACTCTTTACCATCAGCTTTAAAGCACTCAATCCACTTGCCCCTTCCTCTCTTACCTCATGAATTCCCTAATAAAACCCAGACTACATGCTTCACTCCTCCAATACCAACCTGCACACTATACTTCAATCTCATCTATCTCACCATGGCAGCCCTTGTCCTTATCCTCCCTCTAGCCTGGAGCTCCTTCCCCCTTCATATATGAATGACTGCCACTCTCCCCACTTTCAAAACCTTCTTAAAAATCACATCTTCTCCAAGAGGCATTCCCCAAATGAGCCCTCATTTCCCCTATTCCCTCTCCCTTCTGTGTTCTCTATGCACTTGGATCTGCACCTTTTTTAAATACTTGATAGTCACCCCAACCTGAACTCCATAGATTTTATGTATATATCTGTAATTCATTTTATGTCTTTCCCCTTCTAGACTGTAAGCTCTTGTTTGGCAGGGAACATGTCTACCAACTCTGTTGTATCATACTCTCCCAAGCACTTAGTACAATTCTCTGCACCTAGCAAGTGCTCAATAAATACCACTGATTGATTGAGTGATTGAGAAGAGTTGCAGAGCAACATATACACTGCATACATACAGGATTATAGAGGAGAACTCATTCCACCTTCCCTCTGAACTAAGTAGGTGATAAACACTAGCATCTCTGTTTCACAGATGGGAAAATTGAACTCCAGAGAAGCTAAATGAGTCTACTAAGATCACAGATGGGATCAGTAGCCTATTGAGGCCATAGGCTGATAGTTCTGGACAACTGATCCCATTTGGGATCTGTTCTCAAATATTGTTCATGTCGACTCAATAACTAGCTATGAACTGGTTGGCTATAGTGAACCCTTGCAGAATCTTCCTCTAAATTTCACCAGCCACAGAATTTGCTTAAGCTTTAGCCACATAACCCTTCCTGTCCTTTCTGCCACAACCCATTTCACTAAAGTACAATTTCCTGAACTCCTAGAATAAAGTTCTTTAAATATAGCTGATGAAAATACCGTTGATGAGTTACCCAACCAAAACAAATTCCCATGAACACCTAACACAGGGGGAAGATAGAGGGAATAGATCTTATGAAGTCTACTTTAGAATCTCTGCCAGATTTCTTTTAGCCTCAGCATGCATAGGTATGTGACGATTTACATGGCTTCCAAAGCAGCTCAAGAACTGTGAAAGCAGGAGGGAGACATATCCATTCCAGATTTACAGAAGCATCCCAAAATATATGAAACAAATCTTTTACATGCACATTCATGTACATCACAATCCCGCCAAAACCAAATTAGCCACAAGTTAATTGATTTCCGCTCTTTTATTAAGCCCCTGAGAAAAAGTTAATTTTTTTCTCTCTCCTTTCTAAATATGCCTTTGTTAAGCAAGATTACAGTGAAAGAAAGGAAAAATGATGAACATCAAAACCATTCAATTCATTTTATGCATTTTGCGCTTGAATGAAACCTGGGCCCTCTAGCTAAGAAAAAGGTTGAAGTAATAACCTGGAAATTCCTTGAAGGTCTTCCAAGAAATATTAAAGATAAGAGAATGGAAATTGCATGCAGCTCATTGGACAGTTGACATTCAAAAGGAAAACATAAATGCTGTAGTCCTCAATTTTTAAAATGCAGTATTCTCATCAGCACATTTGTGCATGCACAGAGCTATTTTCTAGGTATGTGCAGCATTGATTGACACCCTGGAATTCTGTTGCATTTGCATGGGGCAACAATTAACATGCTTCATTGTGTAGGTCTTTTAGAGGGTAACATGTATATGGGTTTTCTAACAAAACATGCCCTGATCGTTTTACAGAATATGGTGAACATTCCTATCACCAAAAACACAAACATTGACAGTTATGAATTATGGCTATGAACTATTTAGGGGTTACAGGCTCTCTTGAAGTCTACAATAGCTGCTCTCCTACCACTTAGATTTTGAGCCCCATGTGGGCTAGGGACTGGGTCCAAACTGAAATCTTATTTCTACTCCAGTGCTCAGGTTAGTGTTTTGCACGTAGTAAGCACTTGTAAGATTGTTATGGGCAGGAATGAGTCTGCTAATTTTGTTATACTGTATTCTCCCAAGTGTTTATTACAGTGCTCTGCACATAGTAAGCACTTAATAAATACCACTGACTAACAAATACCATCATCGTCCAGGGTGAGGTGTCCAAAAGTCTCATTTCAGCATGATAATCCTAATTTAAAGGTCCCTCCCACCACTTTAGGTTTTTTTGGGACACATTTATGTCTTGAAAAAGGAGGACATTGTGGCCTAGTGGAAAGAGTGTTGGCCTGGGAGTCAAGAGACCCAGACTCTAAACCCAGATCTGCCCATAGCCTATTGTATGACCCGAGGCAAGTCACTTAACCCCTCTGTGCCTCAATTTCAGGAAGCAGCATAGTCTCGTGGAAAGAGAGGGCCTGGGAGTCACAGGACATGGGTGCAAATCCCAGTTCTGCCATTTCCCTGCTTTGTGACCTTGGGCAAGTCACTTTACTTCTCAGTACCTCAGTTTCCTCAACTGTAAAAGGGGATTTTTTCCCACCTATTTTCCTATACCTATTTTCCCACCCTCTCAGACTGTGAGCACCATGTGGGACAGGAACTGTGTCTAACCTGATTATCTTGTATCAACCCCAATGCTTAGCACAGTGCTTGGCATATAGTAAACACTTAACAAATGCCAGGATTATATTATTTTCCTAGTCTGTAAAATGTGGATAAGATACCTGCTCTCACTCCCTCTTAGAATGTGAGCTCCATGTGAAATAGGGATTGAGACCAATTTGATTCTCTTGTATCTATCCCAGCACTTAGCACAGTGTTTGGCACCTGATACAAATTTAATAAAGCCCCAAATTAATTAATTGATTAGAAAAAGCCAAGCTCACCAGGAACAGGGATACTGGCACCACTGATTTGATAATGGCCAGATAATATGGTTGCGTATTTCAGTCAATTACAGACATGAAGTTGGGATGGAGATGTGTGCCTTTGTCAGTAAGTATCTCCCTCTCTGTGTAGGTGGGTGGAGCAGGGAGGGGAGGGGAAAAGCCAGAAGGAGAGGGAAGGAGTAAGGAGTGGGGAGAAGTAGGGAGGGGGAGGGAAAGGGCAACAGATCAGGATGATCACTAGCAGAGGTTGGAGCACTGATGTACATATTCTTAAACTCTGTTTCTTTCCCCTACTTGTAATTTTGTTGAGCAGATGAGGGGTCAGTTATAACATGAAAGTTATAACATATAACATGAAATTTATAATGGCAGTGGACTACTCGGTTTATAGATTTCCTTCAAAAATGTTCAGCCGCCTGAGGACCAGAAGGAAGGAAACAGATTATGGGGGTGATGCAGGACTGCAGGTTGACACTTTACCTTCGCTTTCTCCCTCTCTCCCATCTCCTCCTTTTCCTTCATTCTGTTCCCACATGATCCAACTGCTTTTAGGTCCCACTCCCTTTGAGCCTTGCCCCATCTTACCTAAGTTGACCAGAAGTCTACTCACCTTACACCCAACCAATCAGAGAAGCAGGACCATCTCCACCAGGATGGCCTCCTCTAAATTTCTCCTAGGAATCATAACTGTCTGTGCTGGGAAGAGGACACATTTCGTATCTTCCTCACTAGCACTGGAAATACTAGCCCCAGATTGTTTCCATGCAATCACACAGAGAGAAAGGAAAGGAAATCTAGTAGAATTCACCTCCAAAAGGTGACATCTTGAAAGTCTGTTACACATTGAACTTTTTAATGGCTTTCTAAATGGTGTGTTGCATTTGCCAAAGTTTTGTTTTTTGGACTGTGGACCAGGAATCTTCAAAAGAGGAGAGCAAGAAAGAAAAGCGGACCCCTGGGGAATGCACTGCTACATATGGTGAGGTTCTGTCACACGTTACAGTAGAGAAAGGCGTCCTGAGCCAAATACCTTTGAACCTTTCCTGGCATATGTGGAAGAAAATCATTTGCTAATACTTCTGCCCTTTGTTCTGCCATACCATCCCAGGGCTGCAGAAAGGGGACACTGGGGAATCTACTTGGCATTTGTCAAGATATCGATCCCCTTGCACCCTGTGCTTCAGGCCTGGGAGTTTCCCCAATTACAACAACAATGTTTACATGCAGTAGTCAAAGAGGAAATTGCATGTGAAAGCTCTCTATAAGGAGATGGTATTTTGTTGCAATTATACATAAGCCTTATGTTTACATGGGGTTTTTTAAGAGAATTCAAAGCATATCTCCTTTTTGCGATGCATCAACAAGCATATCAAATGAGTGTTCAAAAGGCTTGTTCTTTTTGCAAAAATAAAAACCAAATGGCTGAGTAATTTCCAACAGAAAAGAAATCACTATAGCAATTCCATGGTCTATTTAGAACACTTTCATAAAACCTTTTAAATAATAAAACTCTACACTCCCACTTAAAAACCCTACTGATTCTATTGGGCTCATGTTTCTAAACATTATGCATTGTTGGCCATTCCATTAAATGCATATTTTTTTTCTGCAAAGATCATGTATTTTTCTTTTCCTTCTGTCAACTCTCCAAAATCTGTTCAAAAGAGATGCTAGGCTGCTGCTGTCATCTATAAAGGCTAATGGGCCAGTAAGCCCCACCAAAGCATGGCTGCCATTTTGGATATGTTCCTTGGGGTAGAAACTCTCTTGGCTTGATGATGGAAGGAAAATATGAGGCGGGTTTTGTTTTAAAATGCTTAATTGAGCATTTCCCATGCTCAACTTCACATTGAAAACAAAGGTTACTAGCCTTTCAGATCAACAATAGGGATTGGTTCTGCAGATGAAGTGAACCGATAATAGTGAGCTGAAACTGAGGACTTCATGTAGGAGCTCAGCAACAGATGCTGGTCAATTCTGTTTGCCAAATGGCCTGCTATTGGAAAACAGACATAAAGAACCATATGCAGGAGAAAAGAAATACCTTCCAACAGGCTACTGAAACTGAATTATCTCCAAAGAGAAATATTCCCGAATAACATAGTCTGAAGGATAGTACACTGGAGAAGGAGTCTCAGGGCCAAGGTTCTACTCCTGACTCCTCAGGTGACTCACTATGTAACCTTAAGCAAGTCACTTAACCTCTCTGTGTCTGTATCTACATCTGGAAAGTGGCAAGAATGTTATCTTCCCTCACCAACCTCATAGGCAGGTTGTGAAAATTTACGAGATTGTGTATGAGGAACCCTTATGAGCTATTCAGAGGAACATTTTGAGATCTTTCTATGTCAGGTCTTATTGTTAGAGTCTGGCAGTTCTCACTGGGAGAGTCCAAATGTAGTTATTGATGGGACAACCATCATAAATTTGTCAGAACTAGGTGGTCCAAACTTAAATTCAGATACAGAATAATCTATCTAAAATGTCCACATAAGATGTCACCCTGGCTCTATCATCTCATACAGTTGGATCTCAACAAATTCCTTACTTTTTACCTTAGTTACAGCATCCTGAATAAAAGCATCAACCTCATCTATAATAGTATGCCGATGCCAGTAGTTGCTGCAAGAGAAAAGACCATTAGATTTAGAGGAGAGGGCAGGGAGGAAGGAGGCAAAGCAGTTCAGCAGAATCTGTTAACATGAACGGCAAATATAACACCAAGAAGATGTCACCCATGCTCTCACAGAAAGGATCTGCCCATTAAACACTCCCTAGAGGCCTACTACATCTGAAATATCTACAATGGACAATGCACTAGAAGCGGCTGGGAAGGAAGCAGCAGTGAACCAGTCAACTGAGAACTCAGGAAGGAAGTAACATTACGAGAAGGCAGCTCTTTGAACAAAATCCAGTGCTCTTCCTTGAACTCTTTTATCGCCCAATTGCTCAAACTCCAATCAATCAGTGGCATTTATTGAGTGTTTACTGTGTGTCAAACACTATACTAAATGCTTGGGAGAGTACAACAGAGTTGGGAAACATGTTCCCTGCCTTCAACAAGTTTACAGTCTAGGGGAAAGGTGATCAGACTGCTGAGAAACAGATCAACTATGTTCCCACTCAAGTTATACTTCTAAGCATGTACTGGGCCTGATAACCTGCATTCATTCATTCAATCATATTTATTGAGCACTTACTGTGTGCAGAGCATTGTACTAAGCGCTTGGGAAGTACAATTTAGCAACGTAGAGACTGTCCCTACCCAACAATGGGCTCACAGTCTAGAAGACACAGTGTTCTGCCCAAGGTACAAGAAGTCAAATTGAAATTGCAAATGATAAGAGTCAATATGTTTTGCAAATCTGATGTGAAGAATTCAATGCTTCATTTGCTCTTGAAAACCAGGACAAAAGAATCCGTGAAAATAGGTCCTGAATGAAGTACCTACTAAAGCTTAGTTGGGTTGGATGAGTTGGTAAAGCACTGTCAAAGATGTATCAAGCAGCAAATTGCAAATTCTCCTGTGATTTGTCCTATTCTGACGACTAAAGCTGAAGAATTCATAGTTCTTCATGAATACTTAGTGTGAATGTTTATTGTTAAGGCCCGAACACTTAATATGCCTTTAGTGGCTAACCGATTCAAATCACAACACACTCAGTTCCTCATGAGCCGTGAAGTCATGAATATATAAAACACTGAAATGATAGTGAAGTGGCTCAAGGTAGTTTGATCTAAACTACATGAAGAGTATAATGAAAGTGATTTCAAGTTGACTCAAGACCAGAGTTTGTATATAAGACAAGTGGCAAACTCTCAAAGAGTGACAATTCAGTTCTTATTTGTTCTAACATTGACAGAACTGAAAAAATTGAGGATATTCGGAACATCTGAAAATCCTACATTCATTCATTCAGTCATACTTATTGAGTGCTTACTGTGTGCAGAGCACTGTACTAAGCCCTTGGAAAGTACAATTCAGCAATAGAGACATTCCCTGCCCACACTGGGCTTACTGTCTAGAAGGGGTGAGACAGAAATCAAAACAAGTAAACAGGCATCAATATAAATAAATAGAATTATAGATACATACACATCAAAACAAGTAAACAGGCATCAATATAAATAGAATTATAGATACATACACATCAAAACAAGTAAACAGGCATCAATATAAATAAATAGAATTATAGATATGTACATATATACACAAGTGTTGTGGGGCGGGGAGGGGGGATAGAGCAAAGGGAGTGAGTTGGGGTAACACAGAGGGGTGGGAGAGCTGAGGAAAAGGGGTATGAAAATGAAAACTGTACCAAGCATGAATGTCAAAACATTCAGTACCAACAAAAAGTTAATAAAAAATTTATCAGAAGCTGAGCAAAAACTTTGGCATTGGGAATTATGGAGGTAAAAAATGAAGGTCTTGTACTCAAAGACAATTTCCCAGATCATCTAAGGATTAAAAATATTTAGGAAATCAGACTTGTGCGTCTTCCTAAAAAGAGTGCAAATATCGCATCAGGGACATCAGTATCAGCATTTCTTGAACTTCTACTTGATATAGAGTATAGAAGCCTAGGGTTTGGTTTCAGTCTGTGTAGTCTTGTATCCCTTGAGTCTTGGCATCCCACTACTTATCCCTCCATGTTTCTTAAGAGTTTCTATGGATGCACAGATATGGTCACAGCACCACTGAAGAGTACAGATGTCTCCATCCTCATCGCAGATGAAGAGGGAATCTTAGAGAGATGGCGAAAAATATTTTTGATCCCCTTAACAATCCTTGCACCATTGAGAATAACTTTGCCTGCCAATACATGAAGACATGGCATTTACTCCAACATTAAACGAAGTCTCTATTGCAGTTAGAGCCATGAAGAATGATACCAGCCAGACTGCACAATCAGTCAGTCAATCGTATTTATTGAACACTTACTGTGTGCAAAGCACAATACTAAGTGCTTGGGAGAGTACAATATAACAATATAACAGATACATTCCCTGCCCACCATAACCTTACAGTCTAGATGAGGAAGGAGATCACTGGATTTCAGGGATGCTTCCATTATTATCCCTCTTCAGGAAGAAATGGAAGAGAGAGAAAGGAATTCTTCATATAATATACTCCGTAAATCCTGACTGTAGAGGTGTTTAGGGTGAGAGACCTTGCTTGTATTAGGGAAATTATGTGTCTTGACTCGGCAGATTTTCTTTTTAGTTTTCAGTTTAACAGGGTTGGTTTGCACTGTTCTTGGCTAAAGCAACATTGCTTTTCTAGTTACCTATAATGTTTTCATTACTGAGTTTTACTGTAAAACACTTGATCGTGGAGCAGGGAAATTTGGGAATTCATCACAGAGCAATGTTGTAAGGTTGAAACTTGATTGAAAAAAAATTTGTGGCAAGAATAAGAACGAAGAGATGGGCAAAAAAATGAGAGCTGTACAAAAAGGAAAATTGAGGCCCGAGGTTAATGTAGGAAAAAAAACATGGATGTAACTTGTTCCAGTGTAAAAGTATTCAATTTATCCTCACCTATTGTGCACACTGCACCAAGGATTGTGAGCATAATTAAAAACAAACTTGGATTAATTTATGATGATGGTGTTTCCTGTTATTTTACAAATTAACAGAAATTCATTTCTGGCATTCTTCCTGATTTTCTTCTCTCAATTAAAAATTCTCCAATTTCCTTTCTAATGCCAGGATCCAGATAAAATTGGTTTGGGGAAGGAAAACTGTAAAAGTTAATAAAAAATGATTTACTCCCTTTTATTTAATGTCATCCTAAATCATCCAACTATTGTAGTGTAAGAGCTCACCCATTCACTTTTCCCAGAACAGTCTTTACTAGTCAACATTATTTTCTTTTGATAAAAATCTCACGTCCAGGTTCTCATGGTTTTGACTGAGGAAACTGCATAGCACCACTTCTGTCGCTGCCACACAGTACTGCCTCATGTGTCATGTGATCTTGTTTGTAGGGACCTTAGCAATCAATCAATGCTATTTATTAAGTGCTCAATATGTGCAGACCTATGTTCTAAGTGCTTGGGAGAGTACAGTACTAGAGAAATTAGCAGACCCGTTCCCTGCCCATAATGAACTTATAAGTCTAGAGGGGGAGCAGATAGATAGAGGATGGGTCTGGGAGTCAGAAGGACCTGGGTTCCAATCCCAGCTCTCGCACATGTCTGCTGTGTGACCTTGAGCAAGTCAGTTAACTTCTCTGTTATTATTATGGCGTTTAATAAATGCTCATTAAGTGCTAAGCACTTGTGCAACAATATTAGACTGAACACGGTCCCTGTCCCACATAGTTCTTTACAATAGCACCTCTCCCTGATGATAGACTCATTCTTTCCCCATGTAAGAAATTTGGATATAAAGGAGGAGAGGACTTAATTTGTTACCTAAAATGAGATTTTTAGATTATCTACAAACATGAATTATCCAACCCCTCCCCCTTTACTAAAGAAAATTGAGTCCACTGCAGTTTGAATTAAACAACACTTCATCTCTAGAGGAAAACCCAACCACTTCACCCACATTATCTCATTTAAAAGTGAGAATTGAGACCTCAAAAATATGATTCCAATTTTACAGTTAGGGCAACTATGTGGTAGTCATTCAGTCAAATCGTGGCAAAGAGAAGCAGTGTGGCTCAGTGGAAAGAGCCCGGGCTTTGGAGTCAGAGGTCAGCGGTCAAATCCCCGCTCCACCACTCGTCAGCTGTGTGACTTTGGGTAAGTCACTTAACTTCTCTGGGCCTCAGTTACCTCGTCTGTAAAATGGGGATTAACACTGTGGGCCCCACGGGGGACAACCTGATCACCTTGTAAATTCCCCAGCGCTTGGAACAGTGCTCTGCACATAGTAAGTGCTTAATAAATGCTATTAAAAAATCGTCACTCAAGTTTATAATGCAAGAAGATCAAAGAGGAGCATATTCAAACCAATGACATATGAAAAAAATGCTGAAGCTATTTTTTGCTAATGAAGGTTTCTCAATGGTGCTCCTCTGCACTCAGAATTCTCACCTAAAGGACTTAACATTTAGATGGTCTGAACAGTTTGGCCCCTGAACCCAACAAAAAACTGACTGGACTCCTCACCCCAGAGAACTCACTGTAAATAAGCCAGGAGGCAAGTGGACCCACCCCATAAAGTACCATCAGTCATATTACCCTAGCCCAGTCCTAATCTGGAGTAGGCCCCTTGACCCGTTCCTTTCTCTTTCTCATTTACCTATCTCTCTCATTACAAAAGGAGTGCTGAATACAGAAGGGATGCCCGAAGTGTGCAATAAGATGGGAATCTAGCCCTACCAGACAAACCTGAAACCCAGTCAGATACTTTGTGTTTTCATTCCACCTTCTTGCTAAAAGAGGAACAATCCCAGTCTTGAGGGTCAGCCTTATGACTGAGTTGAAGAGCAACCTGCACAGATCCTTTTTATTGTTTAGGACAGTTGAGCTGGATTTAAGTAAAAGCTAATCGCTTTGAAAACTGGACTTAAAGCCACCCAGGGTCAGCTTTACCGGTACAAAAGACTATTAGCAAAACCTAGGACAAACATTTGAGCCTATGATCTTCAACAGAGTAAAAGATCCAAACACAAAAAGCCTTAAAGGAGAAATTCTCATCAGGTGGTTTACTGATTCCTCCTCTTAATCCTCTAAGGTTCATTCATTCATTCAATCGTATTTATTGAGCGCTTACTGTGTGCAGAGTACTGTACTAAGCACTTGGGAAGTACAAGTTGGCAACGTATAGAGACAGTCCCTACCCAGCAGTGGGCTCACAGTCTAGAATTCATTTTATTCAGTCAATTGGATTTAGAGCTGAGGTTGACACACACTGGATGAGGGGGGAGGGGTTGTTAAGAGACATTCAAGCAAGTGTGGCCATTTGTATAGGACCAGAGAAAGCAGTATTGAGGCAGGCCAGAGGGAAACTGAACACTGAATATCTTTGGAAGAAAGTAAAATAACCTTTATTATTCTTCTTTGAGAAGCAGTGGAGGAAGACAGTAGTCTATTGACCTGCGATCTTCCTTCTTTATATTATATACATGATCTAATTAGGGCTATTAGATGACTAAGAGGGAGGGATACAAAAAGACCAATTTATTAAAGATTGTACCCTGCACCACAAAGCACATACCTATAATGATCACCTACCTTTGTCACATTTTCGTTTTACCCCTGACAATCTTTCATTACATCTTGTTTCTGTACTTTTGAAAGGAGTTAATTCATTCATTCATTCATTCAATCGTATTTATTGAGTGCCTACTGTGTGCAGAGCACTGTACTAAGCACTTGGGAAGTACAAGTTGGCAACATATAGAGAGGGTCCCTACCCAACAGAGGGCTCACAGTCTAGAAGGGGCAGACAGAGAACCAAACAAAACATATTAACAAAATAAAATAAATAGAATAAATATGCACAAATAAAATAAATGAATAAATAGAGTACTAAATATGTACAAACATATATACATATATACAGGTGCTGTGGGGAGGGGAAGGAGGTATGGCAAGGGGATGGGGAGGGGGAGAGGAAGGAGGGGGCTCAGTCTGGGAAGGCCTCCTGGAGGAGGTGAGCTCTCAGTAGGGCTTTGAAGGGAGGAAGAGAGCTAGCTTGGTGGATGTGCGGAGGGAGGGCATTCCAGGCTAGGGGGAGGATGTGGGCCGGGGGTCGACAGCGGGACAGGCAAGACCGAGGCCCAGTGAGGAGGCTAGCAGCAGAGGAGTGGAGTGTGCGGGCTGGGTTGTAGAAGGAGAGAAGGGAGGTGAGGTAGGAGGGTGCGAGGTGATTGTCACCCGTCGTCCAGGGACGGGTTCATTCAGTGATCAGTGAGGCGAGAGAGAGAGAGGGAGGCTGGGGATGGAAAGCCTAAGTTTTATATAAAATTTATTCCGCGAGGTGAATTGAATTTATGTAATTCTTTAGGCGCAATGGATTGAGCTTCCCTTTCGGGAGGAATATAATCAATTAGCAATATTAGAGTTGTCTCTTGGAAAGCAGATAACTTGCTCTGCACTGTACCATGGCAAGGGGATGTTTCAAGAAATGGCATTTCATAGTGGTCTGGAACACTCTCCCTCTTCATATCTGACAGACAATTGCTCTCTCACCTTTAAAGCCTTATTGAAAGCACATCTCCAGGAGGGCTTCCCCAACTAAGCCCTCATTTCCTCTTCTCCCACTCCCTTCTGTGTTGCCTTGATTTGCTCCCTTAATTCATCCCCTGCCCCAGCTGCACAACACTTATTTACATACCCATAATTTATTTATCTACCTTCTGTCTCTCCTTTTAGACTGTAAGTTTGTTGTGGGCAGGGAGTATGTTTACCTACTCTGCTATATTGACTCTCCCAAGCAATGAGTACAGTGCTGTACACACAGTAAGCACTTAATAAATATGATTGATTGGCCTTGTGAAAAGAGCATGGGCCTGGGTGTCAGAAGACCTGGAATCTAATCCTGGCTCTGCCATATACCTGCTGTGTGACCTTGGGAAACTCATTTAACTTCTCTGTGCCTCAGTTCCCTCATCTGCAAAATGGGGACTCGATGCTTGTTCTCTCTCCTACTTAGAAAGAGGGAGCCATGGGAGACCTAATTATCTTGTATCTATCCCAGTGTTTAGTACAGTTCTTGGCACATGGTGACCGCATAACAAATACCACAGTTGTTATTATTATGGAGAAGATACCAATCAACCAATGGTATTTATTGAGTGCTTACTGTGTGCAGAGCAGTGTACTAAGCACTTGGGAAAGTACAATATTGTTAGTACAGTGCTGTGCACACAGCGAGTGCTCAATAAATATTATTATATTGTACTCTCCCAAGCACTTAGTATAGTGCTCTGCACACAGTAACCGCTCAATAAATATGATTGACTCACTACAGTATAACAGAGTTGGCAGACACATTCCCTGACCACAAGGAACTTACAGTCCAGAGGATATGAAGAAGAACAAGTTGCTCAAGGAGCAGCTCTATGTATGCATTCAGGGATATAAGCTGGCCAAAGTTTCCAAAATCATGGAGGATGTCACCATTGTCCTTTAAAACAGTAACTTTCCAAATTGGGGGGGGGGGGGGGGATTCTATAGACTACCTAGAATTGGCATCTGGACACCACAATCTCTCAGAAAGAGGAGCCCATCCCACAGGTGAAAAGGTAGACTTTCTATTAACCCCCCCCTTTTTATTATGCAGACAATGAGCCCTGTCACAAGCAATTTGAAACAAATGATTTTTGGCTTGGAGTCAAAGTTCTGATGCCTCAGGATATCTACTTACACAAACAGAAAGAGACATAACCGTATTGCTTAAGATAATAGTTAACAAACTCTTTTTTCACTGTTAGTTGAGCATGAATAAAAAAAAACACTTTGTGTGCATTGTGACAGATTTATTTTTTCCCCTGCTCATTCAAGAGATCAAGGTTGTTAAGATAAAATTATAAAAAACTCACTACACATGGGATGCAGTGCTATGCCTATTGAGTAAAGGCAATGTTGTTGACACTAAGTAATACAAAAGATCAACACATAAGGTCAAAACTCTTTTGGTTGTAGCAGACCACTGTTTTTCTATTCTATGTGGCAAGTTTGCAAGCTATTATGCCTATCCTGGAAAGGGAAAACTGAGTAGAGATTAAGTCAACACCACCACCACTGAATGTGCTACAGTCACGATCAACCACAAAAGCTCCATTGAAAACATGGGAGTTGGCTCTCTATGGACAATGTCAGTGACACTTAAGCAAACAAAATTTCTAAAGAATTTTTGCCCAGATTTTTTACTGTAGAAACCTCAGCTCTCCTTACTCCTGATCCACCCATTCAGTTCTGGAAGAGCCTCATCTCTATTTGATTCTCTCCTGGACAATCCCTGTAAAACAAAGTATTTGCTTTCATTCACTAAAGGAATTAACCCATGGTTTACTCTATTCAGATAAATGGATTTGAGTGAATGTAGCTCTCCCTGTCACTTTTTACACCTCAACAGCCCTGAATTCTCAGAGGGCTTTATGAAAAAGAGATCCAAACAAGATGTTCCATGCCTGCTTTCAGCCCCCTGGCTGTCGAATGGAATATTTTAGTGTGTATTTTGGGTTACAAAGATTGACCAAGTGAACATCATGATATATTGGGGTTGCCTTGAAAGGTTCTTTAACCCTGACGTGGGCAAGGAGAAATAACATTGCCCCTCAATGACTTATTTAAATGTACCCTTCAAGCTAAGCCTACATTAGCTTATAAAAAATTAGAAACCTCATTTTATGGACAATCCGGGTACTTTCATGATCTTGTAATTTAATAAAAATCATGTCTTTGACAAGTATTTGGCATTCAGTAAAACTTTCTGTAGAGAGGATAACCCCAAAAGCTGTGATGATGAGGAACAGAGGAAAAGACATTTTTAAAAATCAGAAAAGTGCTGTGAACTCTATGTTATAATTGCTTAACTCATTACCTTAGCCATTGAGCTGTGATGGTATTTGCTAACACCAGTTGGAAGATGGCATTTTGTATACTGATTGTCCTCAGATTTTTCTCATGATCAAATCAATCGATGGTATTTATTGAGCACTTACTGTGTGCAAAGCACTGTACTAAGCACTTGGTAGACACAATCCCTGGCCACAGGGAGCTTACAGTCTAGAGAGGGAGGCAGACATTAAAATACATTATGGATATGTACATAGTGTTGTGGGGCTGAGGGTGGGGCCAATGTCAAGTGCTCTTGGCTACAGAGGTGGGGTGAGCACAACGAGTTTAAAGGTACAGATCCAAGCACGCAGTAATGCAGAAAGGAAAGGGAGTAGGGGAAATGAGGGATAAATTAAGTGCTTGAGTCAGCACAGTAGCAGTTTGGATAGAGAGGAAGGGGCAGATTCTAGCCATGTCGTGAAGGCAGAACTCACAGGATTTGGTGACAGATTGAGATGTGAGTTGAATGAGAGAGAAGAGTCGAGGATAATGCTAAGGCATGATGGCCTTGTCTGTATGCTGGTCTGCCACATCATGTGGGATTGTTCTTCACTTTACCCTTAAAATATCCATTCTGTCTCCTCTGCTCAGATGGATTCCAGTTCAACTTTCTAAAGCAGTTGCTTGGGTATTTTGCTGTCATCCATCCTTATTACGTGACCTGTTGTAATCTATTCTTTGCATACAAATGTCCTGATTACTACAGCTATGCTGCAACAAGCAATATCTCAGTGCTAGTAAATCTTATGAAAACTCTCGCCCCTTCCCTCCTCCCCTCCTTAACTTCCATCTTCAACCGCTCACTTTCCACTGGTTCCTTCCCCTCTGCCTTCAAACATGCCCACGTCTCTCCCATCCTAAAAAAATCCTCTCTTGACCCCACTGCCCCTTCTAGTTGTCACCCTATCTCCCTCCTACCCTTCCCTTCCAAACTCCTAAAATGAGTTGTCTACACTCGCTGCCTCGGATTCCTCAACTCCAACTCTCTCCTTCACCCCTCCAATCTGGATTCCATCCCCTACACTCCACTGTAACTGCCCTCTCAAGGTCACAAGTGACCTCCTTCTTGCCAAATCCAATGGCTCCTACTCTATCCTAATCCTCCTCGACCTCTCAGCTGCCTTTGACACTGTGGACCATCTCCTTCTCCTCAACATGCTATCCAACCTAGGCTTCACAGACTCTGTCCTCTCCTGGTTCTCCTCTTATCTCTCTGGCTGTTCATTCTCAGTCTCCTTCATGGGCTCCTCCTCCCCTTCCCATCCCCTTACTGTGGGTGTACCTCAATGGTCAGTTCTTGGTCCCCTTCTGTTTTCCATCTATATTCACTCCCTTGGTGAACTCATTCGCTCCCACAGCTTCAACTGTCATCTCTAAGCAGATGACACCCAAATTGACATCTCCACCCCTGTTCTCTCTACCTCCCTCCAGGCTTGTATCTCCTCCTGCCTTCAAGACATCTCCATCTGAATGTCTGCCCACCATCTAAAACTCAACATGTCCAAGACTGAGCTCCTTATCTTCCCTCCCAAATCCTGTCCTCTCCCTGACTTTCCCATCACTGTGGACGACACTACCATCCTTCCCGTCTCACAAGCCCACAACCTTGGTGTCGTCCTTGACTCCACTCTCTCATTCACCCCACACATCCAATCATCACCAAAACCTGCCAGTCTCACCTCTACAACATCGCCAAGATCCGCCCTTTCCGCTCCATCCAAACCTCTACCTTGCTGGTTCAATCTCTCATCCTATCCTGACTGGATTACTGCATCAGCCTCCTTTCTGGTCTCCCATCCTCCTGTCCCTCCCCACTTCAGTCTATACTTCACTCTGCTGCCTGGATTATCTTTGTACAGAAACACTCTGGGCATGTCACTCCCCTCCTCAAAAATCTCCAGTGGTTGCCTATCAACCTTTGAATCAAGCCAAAACTCTTTACTCTCAGCTTCAAAGCTCTCCATCACCTCGCCCCCTCCTACCTCACTTCCCTTCTCCTTCTACAGCCCAGCCCACACACTTCACTCCTCTGCCGCTAACCTCCTCACTGTACCTCGTTATCACCTGTCCTGCCATCGACCCCTGGCCCATGTCCTATCTCTGGCTTGGAATGCCCTCCCTCCACACATCCCTCAAACTAGCTCTCTTCCTCCCTTCAAAGCCCTACTGAGAGCTCACTTCCTCCAGGAGACCTTCCCAGACTGAGCCCCCCCTTTTCCTCTCCTCCTCCTCCCCTCCCTATCACCCCCCTTCCTCCCTCTGCCCTACCTCCTTCCCCTCCCCATAGCACTTGTGTATATTTGTACATATGTATTACTCCATTTATTTTACTAATGATGAGTATATAGCTATACTTATATTTATTTTGATGGTATTGACACCTGTCTACTTGTTTTGTTTTGCTGTCTGTCTCCCCCTTCTAGATTGTAAGCCTGTTGTTGGGTAGGGACCATCTCTATATGTTGCCGATTTGTACTTCCAAAGCGCTTAGTACAGTGCTCTGAACACAGTAAGCGCTCAATAAATATGACTGAATGAATGAATGTAATGGATTGTGTGCTAGGATTTTGGTTCTCATGATGCTATCCTGAGATTTTCTCCTATGAATCAATGCCTTATCATGGCAGGAGAGTCTGTGTATGCCAATGATGCTTAGAGCTATGCCACTGAGAGATATTCTCTCGTCAGAGTTACCCATAATGGAAAGGTCTAAGCCAAAGCATCAGGCAAAGTTGATTCACCTGTGCTGGGCAGCAGCGGCATGGGAATGAGTCAAAGGCGGATGATGAAGTGATCAAAATGTTGATCAAAGACAACAGCAGAGACATGGTTTTACTGTGCAGAAAAAGGCAGTGGTAAACCACTTCTATATTTTTACCAAGAAAACTCTACGGATACACATACCAGAATGACAACAGATATGGTTACAGTTTATGGCAGAAGATAGGATGTTCTGGAGAGACTATGTCCATAAAGTCACTATGAATCGGAAATGACTCCACAGAACCTAAGAAGGGGAATCCTGAGATTAGATGTTGAGAATGGCTCACAGATAATGCTAATGAAACTGCCCCAGAACTAAATAAGAGGTAGGCCCAAGTCTAACTACCATGTGCAACACTGGACAGTCCACCCCACTCTATAGATGCCACACCAGCTCCACTCATCTGTTCATGGAGAAGAAGCATGGCTCAGTGGAAAGAGCCCAGGCTGGGGAGCCGGAGGTCGTGGGTTCTAATCCCAGCTCTGCCACTTGTCAGCTGTGTGACCTTGGGCAAGTCACTTAGCTTCTCTGAGCCTCTGTTCCCTCATCTGTAAAATGGGGATGAAGACTGTGAGCCCCACATGGGATAACCAGATTACCTTGTATCTACCCCAGTGCTTAGAACAGTGCTTGGCACATAGTAAGCACTTAACAAATACCAATATTATTATTATTATTATTATCTGTTGGCCTCTCAAATAATATAATATGTTAAATATTAGAGTTACTACATATTTGATTCAGTATATACAACTCACACCGTCTTTTCATTCAGTGGATAAACTCCTAAAAGATTTTACCATGGTACATATAAAAATGAGTATTGATGTAGATTGATAAAGTGCTTAGCACAATATCAAGTGCTCTGCACGTAGCACTCAAAAAATACTATTGACTGACTGATCCATTTGATGTGAAGCATACAGTGGAGATTTAATACTGTTTGCCTTCTGTACTATTGAAAGACTAAGTACAGAAAGCCTGATTCTGCTGGAGTGTAAATTAAGGAATCACCAGGATTGACTAGCAATTTGGATCCCTAAGGGGTCATTAAACTGAACTATTTTAGGGCACAGATCAGAATTTTAGGGGCCTAAGAGAGTACTTCCAAAGTGTATGTCTCTCATCCTCAAGAGGTATTTTCCACTCCTGGAGAATCTGATTCACTAGTCATGCATCCATGGGCTAACCCATAGGTAGACTGTAAGCTTTCTGTGGGCAGGAACTTTGTCTAGCAACTCTATAGTACGATACTCTCCCAAGAACATAGTACAGTGTTCTGCACACAGTAAGCACTCAAAAAAATCACTGATTGATTGGTAATGAAGTGATGTTTCCTACAGCTGTCATGAATCTTCCTATTCACATAAATGCTTCCTTTCCTAGCAAAATGTCCTAAAAATCAGATTTGATCTCTACCTTCCACTCTTTTTTACATCACATTTAATTTGAACATTATAACTATTCTCTTCCATAAAAAAGTTGGAAAACTTATTTTCTATTTTTATTTTTTAAAATACTGTATAAATAGTATCTGTGAATATGATTCTTGAAAACGCATGACCTAGTGGAAAGACCTTGGGCCTGGGATTCAGAACGCCTGGGTTTTAATCCTAGTTCCAACACTTGCCTCCTGTGTGACCTTAAGAGAAGTCAGTTAACTTCTCCGTGCCTCAGTTACCTCATTAGAAATGAGAATTAAATGCCTGTTCTTTCTCCCCTTCAGACTTTGAGCACCGTTTGGGACAGGAACTGTGTATGACCTAACTGTCTCATATCTACCCCATGGCATGTATCATGGCTTGGCACATAGTGAGAGCTTAACAAATACCATCATTTGTTAGCAAATATCATCACCACAATCATGATGATGATGTATGATATCTAGTTTGTTCATAAATACAGGTCTAAAATGGTAAAGGCCCCAAATGTCTGGTACTGTTGGAACATTAGCTTCAATTGCCCATCACTTCTAAGCCAACTGCGTAAGAAACCGTAGAGCTAATTTTTTCCAAGTTGGCTGGAGGAACTGCAGTTACACTCAATCGATAAGAGATTGTTATAACCACATTAGCTTGTCTTTCATATGCCTAATATGTCTCTGACATCCACAGTCATTATGTGAACGCCCTCACTCTTCACATCTGATCACACTTCCCACCTTGAAAGTCTTATTGAAGGCACATCTCCTAAAAAAGGCAATAATGTCTGTCTCCCCCACTCTAGACTGTGAGCCCATTGTGGTCAAGGATTGTCTCTATTGCCAAGATCTGCCCTTTCCTCTCCATCCAAACCGCTACCCTGCTCGTTCAAGCTCTCATCCTATCCCGTCTGGACTACTGCATCAGCATCCTCTCTGATCTCCCATCCTCGTGTCTCTCCCCACTTCAATCCATACTTCATGCCACTGCCCGGATTGTCTTTGTCCAGAAACGCTCTGGGCGTGTTACTCGCCTCCTCAAAAATCTCCAGTGGCTACCAATCAATCTGCACATCAGGCAGAAACTCCTCACCCTTGGCTTCAAGGCTCTCCATCACCTCGCCCCCTCCTACCTCACCTCCCTCCTCTCCTTCTACAGCCCAGCCCACACCCTCCACTCCTCTGCTGCTAATCTCCTCACTGTGCCTCGTTCTCACCTGTCCCGCCGTCGACCCCTGGCCCACATCAACCCCCTGGCCTGGAATGCCCTCCCTCCCAACATCCGCCAAGCTAGCTCTCTTCCTCCCTTCAAGGCCCTACTGAGAGCTCACCTCCTCCAGGAGGCCTTCCCAGACTGAGCCACCTCCTTCCTCTCCCCCTCGTCCCCCTTTCCATCCCCCCATCTTACCTCCTTCCCTTCCCCACAGCACCTGTATATATGTATATATGTTTGTACATATTTATTACTGCATTTATTAATTTATTTATTCATTTTACTTGTACATGTCTATTCTATTTTATTTTGTTAATATGTTTGGTTTTGCTCTCTGTCTCCCCCTTCTAGACTGTGAGCCCACTGTTGGTTAGGGACTGTCTCTATATGTTGCCAACTTGTACTTCCCAAGCGCTTAGTACAGTGCTCTGCACACAGTGAGCGCTCAATAAATACGATTGATTGATTGATTGATTGATGTATTGTACTTTCCAAGTGCTTAGTATAGTGCTCTGCACACAGTAAGCACTAAATAAATATGATTGATTGAATGAATGAATGAATAGTAATGATAATAATAATAATTGTTGTATTTATTAAGCAAGTATGTGCCAGGCACTGTACTAAGCACTGGGGTGGATACAAGCAAATCAGGTTTGACACAGTCCCTGTCCCACATGGGGTTAACGGTCTTAATCCCCATTTTACAGATGAAGTAACTGAGGAATAAAGAAGTGAAGTGACTTGCCCGAGGTCACACAGCAGCTACATGGCAGAGCTGGATTAGAACCCAGATCCTTCTGACTCCCAGGCCTATGCTCTATCCACTAGGCCTCGCTGGCCCTCATTTCCTCTCCTCCCACTCCCTTCTGCATTGCCCTTGCACTCATTTGCACCCTTTATTCTCCCCCCATCCCATAGCACAAATGTATATATATAAATATATACATTTATATATTTATAGCTCGGCAGATGTTGGGAGGGAGGGCATTCCAGGCCAGGGGGATGATGTGGGTCGGGGGTCGACGGCGGGACAGGTGAGAACGAGGCACGGTGAGGAGATTAGCGGCAGAGGAGCGGAGGGTGCGGGCTGGGCTATAGAAGGAGAGGAGGGAGGTGAGGTAGGAGGGGGCGAGGTGATGGAGAGCCTTGAAGCCAAGGGTGAGGAGTTTCTGCCTGATGTGCAGATTGATTGGTAGCCACTGGAGATTTTTGAGGAGGCGAGTAACATGCCCAGAGAGTTTCTGGACAAAGACAATCCATATATATATGGATATGTATATATATCCATAATTCATTTGTTTACATTAATGTCTGTCTCTCCCTCTATAATGAAAGCTCATTATGGGCAAGGAATGTGTCTACCAACTCTTATATTCCCAAGTGCTTACTACAGAGCTCTGCACACAATAAGTGCTCAATAAATATTATTGATCATTTCATCTTCAAAAAATATGCTCTTCATCTCTAACATTTAGAATATGAACCAAAATCATCCTATAAAATATTCATTCATTCAATCGTATTTATTGAGTACTTACTGTGTTCAGAGCACTGTACTAAGTGCTTGGGAAGTACAAGTCGGCAACATATAGAAAATATTGCCCTTGAATGTTAAAGACCAACTGGAGAAGGTTACTGGTCATGGTTTCTTGTGTGTGGATGAATCCTAGGCTTTCCTTCTGTCCAAATAATGGAAAACAGTTATTTATGTTTTATGTTTTTGTTTTTAATGATATTTGTTAAGCACTTACTCTGTGTCAACCACTTTTCTAAGCACAGGGGTAGATACAAGTTTATCAGGTTGGACACAGCGCCTGTTCTACATGGGGCTGCACAGTCTAAGTTGGAGGGAGGAGAATTTAATTTTAAACATGAGGAAACTGAGGCACAGAAAGTTAAGTGACTTGCTCAATGTCAAACAGCAAGCAATCGGCAGAGTCAGAATTCGTCAGCTCCTCTGACAGGTCTGTGCTTTTTCCACTAGGCGTATGCTCTTTCCACTAGGCCATGATGTTTCTCACAAGCTTGTCTAGAGCCTCTGAGGGGAGGCATGGGTTTTCAGAAAACAATGTAAGCCAGTGAGACCTGGGGGAGGTTGTCTAAGCATAGAATATTGCTCAATGGGGTCTTGGCACCATGCACAAACTAGGGAACTTGCAAGTTGCCTGTGGTAGAGGAATTCAGCTGAGCTCTGATGCTTCATCTTGATGAACATTTATAAATATGAATGAGAAACACTTAATCAGCCCTTCAGAATTGAATTTATTTTCTGGCCAGTAACAGCATGAAAATGTTTAAAGCTTATGGTATTACTTTCTGTAAGTGATCATTATTTAGTTTATTTAAATCACTAGAAATCTGTTAACCACACTGGTTTCCCTATTGAAAAACAAAACAACCTTTTAGAAATGTTCAAATTAAAGGCAGAGTATTAGAAATATGACAATATCTTCCAAGGTTTAAAAAAAGAGAGAGAGGTCATCCTATCTTAGCAGAGGATCTGAATTTAGAAATCTCATCCTCATTAGATAAACCACAATGTAATCATGATTTATCTGTCATTTCTTCCCTTTTCTGTTCATTACCCACGGAGTCAAGCAATTTGTAATGGCGCTTCACCACACTAGGCTAACACCTATTCGAGCAAATAAAACATTTACAATGCTAAGTGCTTTTCATTCCTAGCCAATGTGATTCTGGGTCTCTTTCAAACTTTTCCCAGTGAGATGTTCTAAAAAGGTATTCCTTGTTATTTAGCTACATCCATGTATGTGATTTTTAGCATGAGAGAGGTTGTCATAACAATCAAGACACCTGTACTGACAAGAATTTTTAAGCAATAGGGGCTGCAATACAAATATCATTTAAATCTCTTAGCATTTAATCCCGTGACATGGCCCCCATCTAGAAATAGCCCATTCCAGAATGAATTTAATTCAGACTGAAGTAGGCCCAGACTCTGGCCAGGAGTCTGGGCCATGGAGCTCACTCTTTTCAGAGATCCTGGGTCTCCGTCTTTGGGAAATTACCAAAAACACTTCTTCCAGGGTCTCTCCTAAGGTTCTCACAAGAAACCTGCTACCTCTAATTGCACAACACTCAACTAAATTCAGTCAGTCAAGACAAACACCCACACTAATATTTATTATGCAATGCATGTGCAGAGCTCCAAGATAAATACTGGGAAGAACACACATATATTTAATCAGATACAGTCCCTAATCCAAATGAGACTCATAGTCGAACTGTAGGGAGGATAGTTCTAGACTGCAAACTCCTTATGGGCAGGGAACATGACTACCGACTCTGTTACATTGTACTCTCCCAACTGCTTAGTATAGTGCTCTACACACAGTAAGCACTCAATAAATACCATTGATTGATTGATGGACTGATGGCAGACACATAGGAAAAAGATTTTACAAATAGCAGTGCAATTTCTCATCTATTTACTCCAGTCCTGGTTATCCTGGTTTAAACTGTCAACCTTCCCAACACTATATGTGTTTGGCTTCTGTGGTCTTGCAGGAGATGAAAATGGCCCCAGACCTCAGGCCACTCCCTGCAAACTCCAGAACCCTAGTGGATGGAGAGCAAAGACATTAGTATCGCAAGCATCTATCTTTATGTGTATATAACGCAGAAGGGAGTGTCAATCATGCATCGGTTTCTCGGTTTCTTTGCCACCCGAACACCTATCTCACTGTCATTTTCATCATTTTCAGAAGCAACATCAGCCTCTTCCTCCTCCTCGCTGACATACATTCATACATGCACGTAAGTGACTTAAGGCATACCTCTCCAAGCCAGGAGAGGAGAATGATCAAGAACTTGATAGGAGGCAAAGATGGAAAGGAGTTTTTTGAGGGTTTCTGGAATTAGCAGTTAATGGATGTTGCCCATATATATGCAGCAGTTTTCCAGGTCTTGCACTGTCTCATCATCAAACATTTAACATGCTAAGCCAACTGTCATTGATCATTGATAATTATTATTCAATAATTTGTTACAGGGTCATTCTAGACTGTGAGCCCGTTGTTGGGTAGGGACCGTCTCTATATGTTGCCAACTTGTACTTCCCAAGTGCTTAGTACAGTGCTCTGCACACAGTAAGTGCTCAATAAATACGATTGAATGAATGAATGAATGAATTCATACACAGAAGAGGAGTAATATTGCAACACAGCTGGATGGACAATCACATAATCTGAGGAGAAGGGAGTTAGGGGATGACAAAAACAGAAAGTCAAATGCTTCAAACAGAAACTCCTTTCCATTGGCTTTAAAGCCAATGGCCTTTCCCCCTCCTATCTTACCTCACTGATTTCCTACTGCAATCCCACCCACTCACTTCACTCCTCTAAGCCAACCTACTCCGTACCTCGATCTTATCTATCTCACCAAAAACCCCTTGCCTACGTCCTGCCTCTGGCGTGGAACTCTCTCCCACTTCACATTCCACAGACGATCATTCTCCCCACCTTGGAAGGCTTATTAAAAGCACACCTCCTTCGAGACCTTCCCTGACTAAACCCTCATTTCCCCAGTTCTCTCTCCCTTCTTTGTCACCTTTTCACGTGGATTTGCACCCTTTATTCACCCCATCCTGAGCTCCACAGCACTTACGTATATCTCTGTAATTTATTTTAATATCTGCCTCCCCCTTCTAGACTGTGAGCTCCTTGTGGCAGGGACCATGTCTACCAAGAAACTCCTTTCCATTGGCTTTAAAGCACTTAATGGCCTTTCCCCCTCCTATCTTACCTCACTGATTTCCTAGTGCAATCCCACCCACTCACTTCACTCCTCTAAGCCAACCTACTCAGTACCTCGATCTTATCTATCTCACCAATAAATGAGATATTAAAAGTTATTTTACACTCTCCCATGCACTTAGTATAGTGTTCTGCGCACAATAAGTGCTTAATAAATATGATTGCTTGACTGACAACACACTATTCAAAGACAAGTGACAAAGTTTGTGCATCTTGTGGGTGACCCATGTCTTTGCCCTCCACTCTTCTGGAAGTGGCAGTTCTGCCAGTTTTTATATTCCATAAAAAGCTTCCTCACAACTTAGCTGAAGATCTGTCCCCATAACTGGGTACTCCTTGACCATACTTCAGAAACTCAACAGTAAACTACAGCTCTGCAAATATCAATTTGGAGCAAAAATCTGTGTGAGATTTCTAGTGCATATTCATTCATTCAGTTGTATTTATTGAGCGCTTACTGTTTGCTAAACTCTGTACTAAGTACTTGGGAGAGTACAATATAACAACATAGACACAATATAAGAAAACAGACACATTCCCTGCCCACAGTGAACTTACAGTCTAGATGCAGTGTTTTTACAGTTACTACTTTGTGAGGCACATTATTGCAGCAAAGGTAGTGGCTTGTTAGAGATACCAGGCTGTATTACACAGGTCCAGGATTCCTTGAGGCAAGTTCTGACCCAACCTGCTTCTATCTTTTCCAAATTGTCTAGGGATCTTTCCTGGCTACTAGGGACTGGTGGACTTAGCATGGAAGGGTCTCTTGTACAAAAGATATCGTGCTTTCTTAATCCACCTCATCTCATTTAATTTATGCTGATTCAAAAAGAATCTAAACTAAGGTATTAGCATTGTGGTTGTAGATTCAAAAATGATAGATGAGAGCTGCTGAAAACAGCTGAGTACAAAGTGGTAGTTTGGCTCATTTAATGCTTTCAAATTTTTTAAAACCCCATTTTCCTTTGTCCTCAAGTGCAGAAAATGTCCTTCATCTCATGAATGTTTAAGCTTTGCAGATGGTTCGAAGCTGCAGCATTTTTTTTTGCAAGCATCTGCTGAAAAGTTTTCATCACTGCTTATGGTGAAGAGTGGACAGGGAACAATTTCAGTTTGAAACTTTCAGAAGATAACAAGCCTGTTAATAGCTTATATTCTCTTAAGTGGGTAGGGTACATTTAGCCATGACAGTTTTCTTTGAGTGAAATCTGTAGTCATTATCAAAAGTGACAAGGAAGAATCACTGGAATTTAACAAACAAAGGTCCCATACAATGGAAGCACTTTAATTCCTGAAAAGTCCTAAGTTACTTCTTGCTTCACTTAGAAGCCCACACAGTGATGAAGCTTACAGTAGGATTCTTTTCTCCTGCTAATATGTCTTTTCTAAAGCAAGTCTCAAGTAACTCCTTGAGACTGGCTAGAGATTTGCACTTCTGCAAGAGGAAAATTAAGCAGAATGGTGAGATTCTGTTTGTGAATAATAATAATGACATTTATTAAGCACTTACTATGTGCAAAGCACTGTTCTAAGCGCTGGGGAGGTTACAAGGTGATCAGGTTGTCCCACAGGGGGCTCACAGTCTTCACCCCCATTTTACAGGTGAGGGAACTGAGGCCCAGAGAAGTTAAGCGACTTGCCCAAAGTTACACAGCTGAATGTGTTCAAGGGGATTGCTGTACTCTTAGTTAGCCCTGGCTCAGGGAGATATGACTGGGTTTTGCTTTAGAACACACTCAGTAGCCTATTCTATGATGTAAGCCATTTCCATACCCCATGGCTTCCCTTTTCTTCTGCCCAGAATGAGGGTACCTAGACTTTGTTTAGCAGAGTATCCTCCTTTCTCACCAAGAGTTGTAATTGGAATAATAAAGGAGTGGTACTAAGTTAGCATGATTAGAGTTCCAGACCCTGCAAGTTGATAACTCTACCAGACACCATCATACTCATGCTTCAGACTTTCCCTCACTGAATTCCTATTACAGCTCAACTTGCCTACTTCGCTCCTCTAGCACCAGCTTGCTCACTGTGGCCCGCTTTCAACTATTGTGCCACCAACCCCTTTCACATGACCACCTTCGCCCTCCATATATGCCAGACCACCACTCTTCCCACCTTCAAAGCCTTATTAATAATAATAATAATGATAATGATGGCATTTAAGTGCTTACTATGTGCAAAGCACTGTTCTAAGCGCTGGGGAGGGTACAAGGTGATCAGGTTGTCCCATGTGGGGCTCACAGTCTTAATCCCCATTTTACGGATGAGGTAACTGAGGCCCAGAGAAGTTAAGTGACTTGCCCAAAGTCACACCGCTGAGAAGTGGCGGAGGCAGGATTAGAATCCATGACCTCTGACTCCCAAGCCCGGGCTCTTTCCACTGAGCCACACTGCTTCCCTATTAAGGTTAAATCACTTCCAAGAGGCCTTGCCCGATTAAGCCCTCTCCTACCCCTACTCCCTCTCTCTTCTGCATCACCTTTGCACTGGGATCTGTACCCTTTAAGGTACTTGATATTCAACCCACCCTCAACTCCACAGCACTTGTGTGTATATATATATAATTAGGTATATATACCTAATTTATCTGTTTGTCTCCCCCTCTAGACTGTGAGCTCCTTGAGGGCGAGGGAATGTGTCTACCAACTCTGTTGAACTGTTCTCTCCCAAGCACTTAGTACTCTGCTCTGCACACAATAAATGCTCAATAAATGCCATCGATTGATTGCTGTAAACTACTTGAAGGTGGGGACTTTGCCTTCTACACAGTCTATGCCTTGCTTATGTCAAGAGCGAAATACAGAGTAGGCATTCACTAAATACAATCTTAGGACCAGTTCTGAGGATTGACAGGGAGGCCTTGGGACAGCTCTGTAGGTAAAAGAATTCAACAGGTAGCTTTGCAAGTAGCTTCCTTGCCTTGTCTCCCAAGAAGTGCTTTCAATGAGGCAGGTGGTATAGACTTTTACTGTTTTTGCATCCTCTGGGGACAGGGCTACCTCGGATGAAAAGGGTCTGTACTTGTTTACAAGGTTGATATGCAACTATCTTGGCAATCAGTAATGGGAACCAAATGTCATAACACCTGACTGCTTGTCTTGGTGACTTTAGTAGCTCCATTCCCCCCAACCACCAACTTTGACTTTAGTAGCTCCATTCCCCCCAACCACCAACTTTCTCCCTACCCATCTGGAACATGATCCACTGAATCTACTGTAGCCTCTGTATGAGATGCAGATTTGTAGCTGTCCTTTGGGCTTATGGAGATAAAGCCATGTTTTGCAGGCTTGTTAAGATGTTTGCAAACCAGTCGATTTGCTGCAAAAAATGCTCATTTCTTTCATTACATTCCATATAGTCTTATTCCCCAAGGAATGAAAATGGAGAAGCTGGTAGATAACAGGTGATAATCTACCCCCTTTTAAAGTCAGGGAAACTGAGGCAAGAGGGGTGATAGGTATAAGTGGGGGTGAGCCTCCTGCTTAGATGGCGGAGGCAGAAGACTGGTGGTTTTTATTAACTCCAAAAGGTCAGTAAGGAAATATTTTCAATGGTATCTATGGTCCTCAAATACAAGTTTCAAACCCACTGCTAATATTACTTTGGAGCACAAATCTGGTTGCCAAGTGCACTATGCATTACACAGTAACTATGGGATGAGAAACAGATTTGTAACCGAAACAGGCAAATTATGCACTCATGAGGGGATTGAGTTCAGAATTGGTCTGTGCAGCCACTCTGGTTAGAATTGTCAGCTCCAGTGTATTTTCCCTTGGTGACCTTTTGGAAGATGCGGATTTTCATATTATTCTAAGCAACCATGTTCAGTTTCATCGTGACAATGTTCTTGTGAGGAGAACAGAACACGTCTTGGGACCCAAGCCATTAGCAAGAAACACAGATCCTGAAACCCTACTTCTTGTGTTTGTTGGTGTCAGAAACTTTTCTAGATGGAACCAATTAGTCATTAGATACCTTAATAATAAAACTTCTAATACTAGCTACAGTGGGAGCATTCTTTCCATGACTCCCCTCTCCCCAAAGCCTCCCTGGGACTCTTCAGTCATGCCCAAAAAAGTTCAGAGTAAATGGTTCAGACTTGGGCACCCATATTTGAGTTCACCTTGGAATGGTTTCTCTGGAGTAGAGTTGGTCTTTTAAAGTGTTTCTTTCCAACAAAGAAAATGAAGAAGTGATCCCTGAGAAAAAGACAATCTAACAAGGGCAAAACCAACACCGGTATTTTTCTTGGACTGACTGGGCCCAGACAGGGGTGGGCTACTGGTGAGTGGTTTTCAAAGACCCCTCAGAAGGGCAAGTAATCCACTTGATGATGGGGCTGACACTGACAAACCTTCCACTTCACTCTCCAGTGGACTGACACCACCAAGGCCTCTTGATGGTATCACAGCCTTTTAGTGCATTGCTGGATTACATTATCCCACATGTTATGGCAACTGGACCACTTAAGTTGAAATTGATGTTCCTGAAATTCAACATAAGTAGGCAAAACAAACCTTACGTGTTTACTAATTAAGGGGTGTCATCAGAGGCTGGATTTAGATGTAAGCCATCATTCATGGTAATGGGAGCATTGCCTAATGACTCTCATTAATCTATCACTGGCCCATCCTGATCTACACATCAAAGTATCTGACTTCAGATGCTCCTTTAAATCCTGCCCCAAACCAATTCATGCTGCAGGACCTGCTCCTGGTCAGTTTGAAGTCATCCCACAGGCATCTCTCCCCTCATACAGACCAGCGGACAGAGCTTGGAAAACCAGAGAACAAAAAGTTTCTTGGATTTTTTTTGTCCACTGACAAAACTACTTGGGCTATTGTTTGGAATAGCTAAGTGTGTCTTTTTTTTTATTTAAAAAGGAAGATTTCTCCCCCACCACAGAATTTTCCAAACTTCTTCAGTTCCAGATCATTTTATTGGATCAATGTGTTTTAAAGAATGGTTGTTCAGGCTCGTTCAAGCTTTCCATTGTAAAACCCCTTCTTTCCGAGCCATTAGGATTTGGCAGCAAAAATATAGACTGCATCCTATTCCTCCGTAATTAGAAAGACCAGCCCACTATTCAGCAACAAGATGAAGCTCTTCCTCAGTCCATTTTTACAAGAGCAATTTGCAAATTTCTTTACCGTAAATTGTGTCATCCTTGTGAGAGATTCCCTTTGGACTTCTGCAATTTTTCTTTACTGCTGTCAAGTTGTAGTGAGTTTATGAGCTTATTTAGGCCCTGAAATGTGACGGAATACTTCAGGCAGTGAATTGCTCTGTGCATTGAAACATATACATTTATTGAAAGCATTTTTGCAGTCAAATAATCTATCTTTGGTATGAATACAAGCAAACAACATGAAGCAAGCAAGAGAAATGGAACCTAGTTGGGTCAATAAAGGACCCAAAAAGTCTGGGGTAAAAGAAAGGCAAGGAGAGAGTAACAGGCATGATCCAAAACAGGGTATAGTTAGTGTGAGTGCTCATGGCTGAGATAGTAGTCAAGAGTCAAAGATCAGATGTCAGGGAGACGATGTCAACATCTATTTTTAACTAGACCCTCTCCTCTGACCTAGGGCCAATGAGGAAAAATACCCAATCATTTTTTCTGGAGCTCTGCCATGATAGTCCCCCATTGATAATCTCCTGGAGCAGAAGGAAGAGTCCACATCCAAAGCCTTGGCATCCTCTGTTTTACTGATTTCCAAACACGGGGTTGTGTCCCATAGAAACCCAGGAAACAATGTCAAAAGCTTGCTAGAATCAGTACAGAGAAGCAGTAATGTTTCCGAGGTTAAGAGGTTTTACAAGCAAGGAGATCTAAAAATTGCTCTAAATAATAATACTTCTCAGATGACCTTTTGCAAATGCAAAATCCAGAAGGCTAACATTCCCAGGATCTTTGGGGCACACTAGACTGTGAGCCCGTTGTTGGGTAGGAACCGTCTCTATATGTTGCTGACTTGTACTTCCCAAGCTCTTGTTACAGGGCTCTGCACACAGTAAGCACTCAATAACTATGATTGAATGAATGAAAGAAACTCCAATCTGGCTTCAGGGCTGGTGGGAGAGCTCTGCAGAATCCTGGACTTACCCAGTCTTTCAAGGGCCTATCTGAAACCTTCGAAGTGTGCCCTCCCTTGGAGTTCCACCCAGGGTAGGTTTGGGAGTAAAGTCTGAAGGTTTGAAACACAGTTCTAGTTCCATAACTGGTAGCTTTGAGATAGTAGGCATATTGCACTTACATAGGCCCCCGAAGTTAAGTGGCATGTCCTCGTCAACAGTCTTACAGGTATACAGCCACTAGCCTGTTGAAAACTGGGTTTTAGAAGTGGAGTCCAGAGAATAGCATTCTACCATCTGCAAACAAGATGCAGATTTGACATCCAAAATGTACCAGATAGGCTCTGACATGAGGGCCCTGTAAGCTTACAGCATATTGGATATTGCCGGAGAGATCCAACTATGTGCTCACCAGGTTGGGAATGGAATTTATTAGCTATGAAAACATGACTCCATGCCTGTAAAATCACTTGCTTGTGATTCAAACAGATGGGGCCAGACAATCCTGTCCCTTCCACACGTTTCCCTCTCTCCCTGTCATTTCCAGTACCGGAATTGGTAGTGGTTCATTCCTAACACATAAGAATACAGCTTCCTATTATTGCCAATAAAACATTTTGAAAGTTAATACCAATGGGGAAACTCCCTTTGTCTTCTTTCCACAAAAAAAGGTCTAAATTATGCTCTTTGTACCATTTGCATGCTTCGTATACACAGATCCTCAATTTTTTTTCCTCTTTACCTCCCCATATACATTGACATATCACTAATCATTGCAGGACTAGGGAATTTTGGCCACTCTTCCATTCATTTCTTATTTCATATGCAGAACTGAGGCCCAGAAAGGGTAAGTAATGATGATAATAATAATAATAACAATAATAATAATAATGGCATTTGTGAAGCACTTACTGTGTGCCAGGTGCTATACTAAGCACTGGTGTGGTTACAAGCAAATCAGGTTGGACACAGTCCCTGTCCCACATGGGGCTCACAGTCTCAATCCCCATTTTACAGATGAGGTAACTGAGGCAAAGAGAAGTGAAGCAACTTGCCCTAGATCACACAACAGCTACTGGCAGAGCCGGGATTAGAATCGGTGACCTTCTGACTCCCAGGCCAGTGCTCTATCCACCAAACTCAGCAAATTAGTCCAAGTGTCTGGATTAAGACCTTTAGCCCCCTGATTTTACAGCCTACTGCTCAGGTGCTACTCTTGTTTTAAAATGAGCGCCTCCTTAAGGGCAAGAATGATATCCTCTTGTTTTTTCATTCCCCACAGTGCCTAGCTTCGGGCTTTGCATAATAATAATGATGATGGCATTTGTTAAGCACTTACTATGTGCGAAGCACTGTTCTAAGCGCTGGGGAGGATACAAGGTGATCATGTTGTCCCACCTGGGGCTCACAGTCTTAATCCCCATTTTACAGATGAGGTAACTGAGGCACACTGAAGTTAAATGACTTGTCTAAAGTCACACAGCTGACAAGTGGCGGAGCAGGGATTTGAACCCATGACCTCTGACTCCCAAGCCCGTGTTTTTTCCACTGAGCCACATAATGAAGGCACTCAACAACTGCTGATGGCGATCATGAAGATAGGTAAGAAATCCTGTATTTATGGGTAGCACAGCTGCAGAAGGGGAGCTGTGGTAGGATGGTTTGCAGCAATCCTGGCCCAAACCATGGCCCCATGTGGCCAGGGGTGGCCTAGGGAGAATGAATTCAGCAGCAGAAATAAAGTGCCCACAAACCATGAGAGACAGTCCTCTAGACTATAAACTCATTGTGGACAGGGAACATGTCTCCCAACTCAGTTGCATTGTATTCTCCCTAGCGCTTAGTACAGTGATCTACATACAGAGAACATTCGATAAATAGACCTGATTGATTGACTTGGCCCTGGACATTTTGGGTTTTTTTTCCTCCTTGCTGGAGAAAATTCAGGAACCTTCCTGATCAGTCATGTAAATAGTATAAAGTACATATTTAGATAATCCTAAAATGTGCATTCATTTCCCAGACCATAATGATCTGTATCTCTTGTGTACAGTTGGGCTTCCCTGAGTTTCAAACATATTGCTTAATGGGTAGAAGTTAATTTCTCTTAAAGTGCTGTTATTGTCTAGAGTTGGAATCCAGCTAGTCTCCTAATCTCTATCTACATTGAAAGGTCACCACGAGACACCACTTGCCAAAATCAAGGAGATCATATTAGAAAAATGCTCAGCTGAAGGGCACCAGAATAATTCACACACCCGCTATCTCCTGCAGCACCAGCCTGAGAACTCATGTGCCTAAATTCAGAATCATTAAATCCATGGCTCAGGTTAGAAGTTGGGTTGTAACTGAGTGAGAAGCAGCATGGCCTAGGGGGAAAAGCATGGGTCTGGAAGTCAGAGGACCTCGGTTATACTTCCACCTCTGCCATTTACCTGCTGTGTGACCTTGGAAAAGAAACTTATCCTCTCTAGGCCTCAGTTCCCTCATCTGTAAAATGGGGATGCAATACCTGTTCTCCCTTCTACTTACAATGTGAGCCCCATGTGGGATCTGATAATTTTATATCTTCCCCAGAGCTTAGTACAGTGCTTAGCATGCAGTAAGTGCTTAAATGCCACCTGACTCCACAGCTTCATTGCTCTTTCTTTTTAAAATTAACACCTCCCTCATTCAAGTTTTGTGCCTTTTATTTTGGCTTTGACTTGAGAACAGCCCAATTGATTTTTTTTTCTTGGTCCCACACACATTTCCTGACTGAATTTTGGAATCTTGAAAAGTGCAGGGACCATCCATCTGGTCTGGCTTCCTGCCTCTAAGTCATCCCAAACAGCTGCCATTTTACATGATTCCCCTGTCCACAGATGGAGTCAGAGAAGCCATATAGCTACTAACCTACTGAGAGAATGGGTAAAGATCTCCTATCTAACTGAGCCTCAGAAAAAAAGCCATACAGTTCACTCCAAATCTCCAGATAAGGCCTTCAAAGCAGTGGTCAGGGGCTGGCTTAATTTACAACCTGCCTTCTAAAATGGAGTCTCATCATATCAAGTGAGTGTTGGCTATTAACATGATGGGGAGTCAGCTACTGATATGGTGAATTTCAGTATGAAATAAGACCCTGATGCCTTTAAAACAAGAACTAATCACTCTTTAAATGTGATATGTTTATATGTGCAGAATACAGTAGTTTAAGGGAATCATAGTTTTGGGGCCTTTTTGTTATTAGTGTTCTTCATACTCATTGGACAGGAGAATGATGGATTTAAATGTTTGGTAAATACAGTTAGTAGGGGGGAAAGAGTTATTTAAATTTTGAAATAACATTGGCCTGTATTTTGGCCCGACACTGCAGCTTTTATTTGACGTTAACACCAGAAGGCAATATAATTAATTACAATTATTATACTTTTAAGAGTAGAAGAGAAGCAGACAATCTCATAATGCACCAAGAGCAACTTCAAAATGTTTACATAAATGCTGTGAATTCGACTGTTTTGGTACTACAAATCCATGTCAGATGTTAATGGAAATAACATCATTTCTATGTCAAAATGGCAACCTGCCATTGTTTTAAATAACCAGCATGCCTTCTCTAATTCAGCTGGAGAGAGGAGCAGTTTGAGATGAATGTAACATCTGGGAGATTTACATGGGCCTGAGCCCAACTGTCCCTATTGGAAAGGTTCTCATTGGTGGAAATGGAGAAACGGTAGAAACAAAACTTTTATTAGTGATCATTTATCGGGAGCAACTGACAGTTTCACCACATATAATCCTTACAGAAATTACCTCCTTGGTAATGACATCCTTTGTTTATAAAGCAACAGATTTATGAAGTGTTTCCAGTTGCTGGTCACCATAAAAGTAAAATTGCAAGCACTTTTATTTTTCCAAATACAGCAAGCTCCCTGTTAGCAACCAATTAATGAGTAATTATTTCTCCAAGTAAAAGTACTAAATGTAGCATGGCTTCTTTCCATTAACTAGATCGTAACTGACCCACGAAACTGCACATTCTGGCCTAGGCGCAGGCCGATGGCAGGATGGAAGCAGTTAATGGCTGTTTCCCACACTGGCTTTTCCTCCAACATGTAGCCTAATACAGGGAAGATGCTTATCCACTTGGTATGTTTGTTCTGTTGTCTGTCTCCCCACTTCTAGACTTTGAGCCCATTGGGTAGGGATTCTCTGTTGCTGAATTGTACTTTCCAAGCGCTTAGTATAGTGCTCTGCACACAGTAAGTGCTCAATAAATATGATTGAATGAATGAATGAATCTGAGACTACAGGGGCAGAATCACTTCAAGATAGACAGGATATCAGTCAGCTCCTCATTGCCTTGGTGTTCTTCTCTTGCCTTATGCTGTCGAGTCATCTCCGACCCATAGCGACATCATGGACACATCTCTCCCTGAAGACCCCACCTCCATCTGCAATCGTTCTGGTAGTGTATCCATAGAGTTTTCTTGGTAACATTATGGAAGTGGTTTACCATTTCCTCCTTCTGCACAGTAAACTTGAATCTCCTCCAACTCTCTCCCATGCCACTGCTGCCCAGCACAGGTGAGTTTTGACTTGTAGCAGATTGCCTTCCACTTGTTAGCCACTGCCCAAGCTAGGAATGGAATGGGTATGCCTCTGCTTGACTCTCCCTCCTTTGTCGAGACTGGTAGAGTACTGGACACTCGCCAGGTATGACCCTGAGAGGGGTCCTTGGTCTTCAGGAAACCTAAATAATGTATGTAGGTCAACAGGCTATTATTATTATTATCATTATTTAGGTTTTATTATTATTATCTCCTCAGCATCACAGAGATCAAAATCCTATTCATGCCATTTCTCCATATATGTGGAAATTTGATTTCAGTGAAAACAGCAGTTTAGACAGCTACTGGTGGCATTCAAAGATACGGGACAGATACACATGATATCATATGCTTACAGAGGGCATGCAGCTTAATGCAATCATGTCATATGTGCCATTTTATAGCAATCCATCCAAAGTCACCCAGATTTAGAGCATTTCTCTGGTGGAACACCTGACCCCCAACTTGCTCCAGTGTGTGTGCATTCCCCTCCCAGTTCTCTGAGAATATGGGTGGAGCTTCCAAAACTGCAGAAATCAGTAGCAGGAGCTGAGTCAGAGGGAGACTGGGTGCTTAAAATTAAAATCCTGGACTACCCGGTGCCAAATCTGTAGCGGGCAAGTGACAGATTGGATGAGAGCTGGACTCTCCAGAACTAAACAGGATGAATGGCATCACTAACTACAGTCAAGGCCTGGCTATTAGTTGGGAACCGGAGAGAAGCAGAGTCATATTTCTAAAGGCAAAGAGGAACTAAGAATTAAGGCAATTTTCTAGATAATCTGGACAAAAATATGCTTTAGCTTGATCAAAAAATTGATTCAAAGTGAATTAGTCCAATTATCACTTTCAATTTTCCACTTTGCTACTGGAAACTTTGTCTCAAAATAAAATCTTTGGTTGACATTGTCATACCAGAAAGCTTCAGCCAAAGGAACCGGAACAAATCATAACTTCTCTTCTTGTTAGTCACACACATGTGTGATCAGGACAGTGGGCCTCCTATTGGCCTTTTCAGCTGGTCATGCACTCATAGGCAAACTTCACAGTCAATGATGTCTTCTTTGAATACAAAAGACAACTATCTATATACCTACAGTTATTATATATATATATATATATATATATATATATATATATATATATATATATATATATATATAAGAGAAGCAGTATGTATATAGTGGATAGAGCATGGGCCTGGGAGTCAGAAGGACCTGGGTTCTAATCGGGACTCTGCCACTTGTCTACTGTGTGATCTTGGGCAAGTCACTTCACTTCTCTGTGCCTCAGTTACCTCATCTGTAAAATAGGGATTAAGATATATATGGGGGGGGTGCACACACACACACACAAACACACACAGAGTCATACACCAGCAGGAAGCATAAAACATTCAACACAACCAATTTCCTTCCTAACAGCAGCCAGAAATTCTATCCACCTCCAACACCTTGTTGAAGATTGAAGAAGATATGCCCCATATTAACAAAGGGCTTTTTTGAGCCCTTCCACTGGCCCTGAGAGACTCAAACTCAGAACAGATGCTGGACATCATTCAGCTCTCAATATAAACTCCCCAGGAACCTTCAGGGAACAGCATCTATTGCACCATATAGTGTGAGCAGTGCCTGCAAGATGGTTCTTATGAAGCACTTTCAGATTTGAGAGTCAGTGAAAACTTGACAAAATGAATAGGGCCTACAAAGAGAAATCCATTATACTGAGAAAAATCAAAAGCAGCATCAAATGGATAAAACTACATAGCACCAAGAATGGGTAAAAGTGAAAGTCATTGCTTCAGAACCTCACTTTCAGGGCACAAGGACTCAATTACTTTCAGTTCTCCGCTCTTTAAATTTAATGATGTCAGTGCAGATAAGAGAAACTGTTCCAAGGGTCTTCTGACTTTCCCATCTCTGTTGACGGCACTACCATCCTTCCCGTCTCACAAGCCCGCAAACTTGGTGTCATCCTCGACTCCGCTCTCTCATTCACCCCTCACATCCAAGCCGTCACCAAAACCTGCCGGTCTCAGCTCCGCAACATTGCCAAGATCCGCCCTTTCCTCTCCATCCAAACCGCTACCCTGCTAATTCAAGCTCTCATCCTATCCCGTCTGGACTACTGCACTAGCCTTCTCTCTGATCTCCCATCCTCGTGTCTCTCTCCACTTCAATCCATACTTCATGCTGCTGCCCGGATTATCTTTGTCCAGAAACGCTCTGGACATATTACTCCCCTCCTCAAAAACCTCCAATGGCTACCGATCAATCTGCGCATCAGGCAGAAACTCCTCACCCTGGGCTTCAAGGCTGTCCATCACCTCGCCCCCTCCTACCTCACCTCCCTTCTCTCCTTCTACTGCCCAGCCCGCACCCTCCGCTCCTCCACCACTAATCTCCTCACTGTACCTCGCTCTCGCCTGTCCCGCCATCGACCCCCGGCCCACGTCATCCCCCGGGCCTGGAATGCCCTCCCTCTGCCCATCCGCCAAGCTAGCTCTCTTCCTCCCTTCAAGGCCCTGCTGAGAGCTCACCTCCTCCAGGAGGCCTTCCCAGACTGAGCCCCTTCTTTCCTCTCCCCCTCGTCCCCCTCTCCATCCCCCCATCTTACCTCCTTCCCTTCCCCACAGCACCTGTATATATGTATATATGGTTGTACATATTTATTACTCTATTTATTTATTTTACTTGTACATTTCTATTCTACTTATTTTATTTTGTTGGTATGTTTGGTTCTGTTCTCTGTCTCCCCCTTTTAGACTGTGAGCCCACTGTTGGGTAGGGACTGTCTCTATGTGATGCCAATTTGTACTTCCCAAGCGCTTAGTACAGTGCTCTGCACATAGTAAGCGCTCAATAAATACGATTGATTGAGTGATTGATTGATCTATCCAGGGGTAAGGAAAGGGAAGGTGCCACAGTACAGGTGATTGCATATGTTTACCTGGAGGGGAAGGGGGCACGCATGTGTGTGTGTGTGCGCGCGCACGCACAAGCCAGCTCCAAGATTTAATCTGTTCTATTCCAGGTGATATTGGGATACAGTAACCAGTCCCTGACTAGTTGTTGCTCAGGAAATAGTGACATATTCTCCTTGTCCGCCAATAGGAATGGCAAACGTGAGAGGGAGAAGTTGTAGCTTTCCAAATTTTGTGGCAAAAGCTAAAATTGTTTCTCAGGGTCTTTCCCCATAGAATGGCCACTTGGGGTTGTGGGGAGAATCTTCAAAGACAACCCTTGAGAAGCAATTTTAACTTTGCAAACTCCTCCTCCAAAACACAGCACAAACGATCCTCCTTTATTATTTTTATTATTATTGTATTATTATATAATGCTTACTATGTGTCAAGCACTGTATTATAAGCCCTTGGGTAGATAAAACATAATCAGATCTGGAACAGCCTCTGTCCCACATGGAGCTCACAGTCTAAGTAGGAAGGAGAACATGTATTGAATCCCCACTTTAGAGTTGAGGAAAATGAGGTACAGAGAAGCTAAGTAACTTGCCCAAGGTCACACAGGGGGCAAGTGGTGGAGTGGGGATTAGAACCCAGGTCCTCTAACTCCGAAGTCTGGGTTCTTTCTATTAGGCCAGGCCACTTCCCCTTCTCTACTCCTACTAATACCATGTCTGTCTGTCTGTCTCTCTCTCTCCTGGGCTCAACCTCCCTTGATGGGTCCAGAAAAGCATGGGCACCACCCCCCACCCGAGGGTGGGCCAGCCACATTCACCCCCATGACTCCTCAATCGTAAACTCTTCAAGGGCAGGGACTGCGCACCTTTTCTTTCTACTGCTTGCTTCTGCCAGGCTGTGAAGATGGGGCGCTGCGCCGAGCATGTGCTCAGGCAATACTGTTGCGGTGCTCCCCTGCTGGAGGATGCCCTGGATACCCAGCAATCCCAAGCCAGAGGGGACCAAGTAGGAGCCAATCAGATCGCCCCAGCTCCCCAGGTCCATCATCACAGGGCCGGGTATCCTTCCCTTTGCCCAAGAGACCTCCATCATGCAAACACAACCACTGGGAGAGACAGAACAAGGGTCAGACCCAATTAGTTTATCCCTCCAAGGCAACCACCCAGGATGACAGAGAATGGGTCACCATTCCACAGGCACCAAACCAAACTGTTGTGACCCTGGGAGTAATGCTTTATAAAGAATATATATACATAATTAACAGGAGATATATATATATATACATATATACATATCCTGTTATTTCTAGTTTCACCTATAATTGGGTTGGGTTCTGAGGACTAGATGACACTTGAGCCCAACCATGACCTCTCTCAATCCAGCATGTTGCTACTGGCTCTCAACTACAGGAAATATAGAGAGACCGTTGGGAAGGGAGAGTTGGTCTGAAAAACTGTGTGTGTGTGTGTGTGTGTGTGTGTGTGTACGTACACATGCAGAGAGATAGGAACCTTGCATGATCTTAGCAATCACATAAACAAAGGTGGGGGAAAGTTATGGGTCACATCCTCAAATTAGCTGTTTTGTAAAATTCTAGTGAGCAGGATTCTCCTCTTTTCCAAACCCTACAGGGAATCATCTACACTGAGGATCTAGGAAGAAGAAATGGACAATTACTGTGGCTGCAAGACTTAAGTACACTATAAAGAAGTTTTTCCTGACTGTGAGACGTGAACATTGGAAAAAGGTGACAGACTGTAGGATCTGTTCTTCTAGAAGAGATCTATAAAAATAGATTTTTTTCCTGACTAGGATTGGCTAAGCTTATTCCTGTTTGGAATCAGAGATGTGAACTAAATGATCTTCAGGTCCTACCTCCTGGGGCCTAAGAAAGGTCAATTTTGTGATTTCTCTGTGTTATTATTTGGAGTTGTGCTATCCTTATATTAACCTTATATTAAAAGAGTAATTAATATTCTGAACAAAAAAAGAGAACTAGAAAAGGTGAGGCATCACGTCAATGTATCCTGGGAAATAATGACAACGCGTCAATCCTAAAGCAAAGGCAAGTATGTATAAGGGCTTAGAAATTGGAGTCTGTCTGGCAAGGAGCTTTAATTCTTTCATTTTCTTTTCACCATTTTCTGACACCAGACACTACCTGCTGGAAAGACTGTGTAATTGGCTGGAACCCTTGCTCTATTTCCAAAGCTAACAGTTCCTGTGTTTTTTCTTACTATGTAATGACAACAGCCTATCTCTGGGTTTTTCCCCAGACCAATACAGATTTTCAAAATGTAAATGAACATAAGAAAACTATTATTTCTTGCTGCTTCAGTAAGTTCACAGCTAATGCTCTTCACAGCCCTGAGGAAAGCACCGAAGGGAGACTCTGCTTGCTAATGATGTGATGACACACTGGCCAGTGGCAGATATCCTGTGCTTAACCAGCTGGGAGGAGGATGATTCAGGCCTTTTTGTCATTCATTCGCCAGCTTTGCTCTCTTCCAAGCACACACTACACCATGGAACTATGGGATACCTGAGACTCCTGATTTTATTTCACTCTCAATCATCCTACCACGATAAATGTCTTCTACACTTTTAAAAATACTTCTCTTTCCACACCAGGGCAGAAAATGAGTGGGGCTACTGATCACCCTAGTATACTTGTCTCTATGGGACTCACTTCATAGGTCAAGGTTAATAGCCACGCAGCTGAACATGTGCTTACTGACTTTAGGGAAATTACATTTTGCATTAAAACTGGAACCCTCAGTTTAGATTCTGTCCTTCTGGCTTCTGATGCAAACTGTCAACAGATGGAAATTTTAAGTGTGGGGTGCCCTTATCAGGTTGCAAAATTTGGATTGGTTAGGTACAGAATCAGTCATCTGCAAGCATGGAGCTAATAATAATGATAACTGTATTTATTAAGAACTTACTTTGTGCCAAACACTGTTCCTTCTCTGTAGTCTCATATTTCCTCCTTCCTTCAGGACATCACTACTTGGATGTCCCAGCAACACCTCAAACTTAAGATGTCCAAAACAGAACTCCTCATATTCCCACCTAAACCCTGTCCTTTCCCTGACTTTCCCATCATTGTAAACAGCACCACCGTCCTTCCTTTCTCACAAACCCCTGTTCAATCTGTCACCAATTTCTACCGGTTCTACCTTCTCAACACTGCTAAAATCTGCCCTTTGCTCTCCATCCTGTTACCAAATTGACACAAGCACTTATCTTATCCCCTTGACTACTGCATCAGCCTCCTTGCTGACCTCCCTGCCTCCTGTCTCTCCCCACTCCAGTCCATACATCACTCTGCTGCTCAGACCATTTTTCTAAGAAGATGTTCAGTTCATGTTTCCTCGCTCCTCAAGAACCTCCAATTGTTGCCAATCTACTCTGCCTCAAACAAAAACTCCTTACCGTCGGTTTGAAAGCACTCAATCACCTCTCTGATTTCCTACTACAACCTGCTTACATGCTTCACTCCTCAAACCCCAACCTACTCACTGTACCTTGATATCCTCTATTGGGATCCCAACTCCTCGCACACATTCTGCCTCTGGCCTGGAAATTTCTCCCCCTTCATATTCATTCATTCAATAGGATTTATTGAGTGCTAACTGGGTGCAGAGCACTGAACTAAGCGCCTGGGAAAGTACAATGCAACAAAAGAGAGAGGTAATCCCTATCCACAACGAGCTCAGAGTCTGGTGGGGGGTGGGGTGGAGGGGAGACAGACATCAATACAAATAAACAGACATCAATAGAAATAAATAAAATTAGATATATACATCAGTGCTGTGCTGCGGGGGTGGGGGGTGGTAGAGCAAAAGGGAGCAGGTCAGGGTGATGCAGAAGGGAGTGGGAGAAGATCTGAAAGGTGATTACTCTCCCTACCTTCTAAACCTTATTAAAGATCACATCTCCTCCAAGAGACCTTCCCCAGCTAAACCTTCATCTCTGCTACTCCCTCTCCCTTGTACTTGTATTTGTACCTTTATTCATCCTACCCCCAGCCCCACAACAGTTATGTGCATACCTGTAATTTATTTTAATATCTGTATCCCTCACTAGACTTTACAGTTTTGTAACAGGGGCCATGTCTACCAACTCTGTTACTTTGCACTCTCCCGAGTGCTTAGTACAGTACTCTGCACACAGTAAGTGCTGCATAAATACCATCGATTGGTATGCAGATTGGACACCATCACTGTCCCACATGGGGCTTACAGTTTAATAGGAATAACACTTTTTGAAGCCCCATTTTACAGAAGAGGAAATTGAGGCATGGAGAAGGCAAGTGACTTTCCCAAGATCACACAGCAGGCAAGTGGCAGAGCTGGGATTAGAACCCAGGTCCTCTGACTCCGAGGCCCGCTCTCTTTCATCTAGGCCATGCTGCTACTCCTGAAGAGAGGGAAAAATGAGTTAGATAATCAACATGAACATGTGCCCCCTATTAAAGCCACTGAAAAATCCAGAAAGGAGAAAGATGGATTGCTGAGTTGGAATCTGTGAGACTGCATGTTCCTTCTACAGGAACATAAGCTGGGGAAGCAGAGAGGTGAAAGATAAAAGAACATCAATCAGCTCTTTAGCAAAGCGGGATATCCAGCCTACTTTGACCCAAAATGTCATCCCATAATAAGCTGATGAAAGCCTTTTGTTGTTGGGCATTTGTAATGCCAGTGTTGAAATCTGGCAATCAGTTACAGACCAAATGAGATAAGAAAGCCATTTAAAATGGAAAAGACACTTATCAAACTTAACAACTTTGACACACATCCAATTAGTTCCATCTGGAAACCTTATCCAGCCTTTGCAATAATTAGGGCTATTCTTCCTATTTGTCCTGTTTCTGGTTTCAGAAGTTCGAAGCTACACAACCTACAGAAGAGCAGCCAATTGTCATTCCAACACAAATGTTATCCTTGTACAGGATAATAATTAATAATAATTATAGTATTTGTTAAGCCCTTACTATGGGCCAGGCACTGTTCTAAGCACTGGGGTGGATACAAACAAAGTGGGTTGGATACAGTCCCTGTCCCACGTGGGGCTCACAGTCTCAATTCCCATTTTACAGATGAGGTAACAGGCACAGAGAAGTGAAGTGAAGTGACTTGCCCAAGGTCACACAGCAGACAAGTGGCGGAGCTGGGACTAGAACCCATGACCTTCTGGCTCCAGAGCCGTGCTCTATCCACTACACCATCTTGGCTTCATTGGCCCCCTAAGGCCAAACTTTTTTGAAGATTCTTTTTTTTCATTTCAATGAGCATTTACCTTAAAAGATAAGAAATGGCAGAAGTTTCCATTCTAAGGAGTGGAAAATTGAAGCAAGAGAGATTAAGTAATCTATCAATCAATGGTATTTATTGAGTGCCTACTGAATGCAAAGCACTGTACTAAGTGCTTGGAAGAGTCCAACAAAATCAAGGCACATGTTCCCTGCCTTCAGGGATCTTACCAAAGGCCCAGGGAAGGGCAACGGTAAAACCAGGTCTTATGATTCCAGGGACTCCCTCAGTCACACAAACAGAAAATGTTACCAAAGATATGAAACAGCAATGAATATGCAGATTGAAAGAGGCTTGCAACTGACACTGCTTATGCATCAGAGTAAAAGGGGGCAGGCAAGAGTGCTTGTTATAAATGCAAACAAACCATTAAGTCTTCCTCTTCACTACCTTCATGTTGGAGGCTCTGGGTTTTTCCACATCACTCGACTTAGGGTAGAAGAGGCCTGCTCACAGCCATTGCTCAACCTCAAATGCCACCGGCTTGATTCCCAACCTTCATTTTTCAAACTCAGTGCTAGGGCAGCTCTCTAATTACCCATTTCCCACACACAATTGCTGAGCACAATTTTGAGCAGCAGGCCCTGAAATTATAGGATCATCTCGTGGTTGTAGTAGGAGACTGGAGGTTTTCCAACCCTGGGTTCCAGGCCTAGTTCTATGCTGACTCACCGTGTGCCTGCAATCGACCCCCACTTCCAGCTTAGATCAGAAAGCTTTCCCAGAAGCACAAGATCATTTAACTAGGTTTGGCTTCCAGGGACTCAAAATGAGGCAACCCAGGACCTTATGCCTCTTGATATATTCTAGATCCTTTGTTTTGGGGACACATTTTTTCCCCTTGCTCCCCACCTCCTTGAAATTAACTTTATAAAGCTCTCAGGTACATTCTCCAAACTCTTTAGCCATCCAGGTTAAGAGGAAAAGGAAAACAAACCTGGCCCAGCAAGCTGGAAGGGGCTGACCACTTCTGGAGGTGCTTTGAACAGGTGCTGGTTCAGAATAATTGCAGATTGCTTCCAGCTGACTTCCATTCCTAACAGTGTTCTCCTACAACAGATTGGGAGATGCCATGGTTTCGGCCATTCTGTCTCTATGCCAGGAGAGGCAGTGGGGGAGAGTTATATAACCACAAGCAGTCAACTCTATATGCTTTGAGGACAGGAACCAGGTTTTCTCTTCCCACTGGTCCCCATAGTACTAGACCAGTTATGCACTCATAGGTGCTCAATAAAGTTTTCAATGATACTGATGAGACAAGCTCATTCTTTCATCCCAAAGAATCAATCAATTGTATTTACTGAGTGCTTACTCTGGGTAGAGTACTGTCCTAAGCACTTGGGATAATACAATAAAATAGAGTTGGAAGACTTATTTTTTGCCATTCATTCGATTCATTCAGTCATATTTATTAATAATAATTATCATTATTAAGGTATTTGTTAAGTGCTTACTATTGGCCAAACACTGTTCTAAGCACTGGAGTAGATACAATTTAATCAGATTGGACACAGTCCCTGTCCCACATGGGGCTAACACTCTTAATCCAATCTTAATCTCATTGTACAGATGAGGTAACAGAGGCACAGAGAAATGAAGTGACTTGCCCTAGGTCACACAGCAGAGAAGTGGCACAGCCAGAATTAGAACCCAGGTCCTTCTGATTCCCATGCCCATGCTCTATCCACTATATCCATGCTGCTTCTTTAGCAATAGTATTTGTTAAGTGCTTACTATGTGTCAAGCAGTGTTCAAAGCACTTGGGTAGATACAAGCTAATCAGGTTGGACACAATCCCTGTCCCACATGGGGCTCACAGTCTTAATCCCCATTTTACAGATATTGAGTGCTTTCTGTGTGCAGAGCACTGTACTGAGCACTTGGGAGAGTACAATGTAACAATAAACAGGCACATTCCCTGCCCATAATGAGCTTACAGTCTAGAGGGGGAGACAGACATTGGTAAAAGTAAATAAATTAGATATGTACATGAGTGCTTTGGGGCTGGGAGGGGGGATGAATAAAGGGAGTAAATCAGGTCAACACAGAAGGGAGTGGGAGAAGTGGAAAGGGAAGGCCTCTTGGAGGAGATGGATCTTACAGTCTAGTTCTAAATTTTAATCCCCTCTTTTGGCATTTAGCCACTGTGTGTCCTGAGATGAGTCAGTTAGCCACACTGAAACTCAGTTTTCTTACCAGAAAGATAAGGATGATTTTCTCCTCTTCCACTGAGAGAGTATAGGGATAAACTCAACTCTCACAGACTGCATGTTAGACCCTATATAACATAAAGGGGCAAAGCCATGTGGTTTTATATTCTTACATAACCAATGATCTTTGTAACCTTTTTTTATTTTTACTGACAGTAAGTTTTGGACCCAGGACACTTTTCTATGTTATTGTACTACATGGCACAACACAATAGACTGTCGCTTTGGAAGTAATTCATAAGGAGGTGAGGCATAAATGTTAAAACTGGGGGAATGACTAAGATATGTAGTGGAGTTTGGTACTGTTGTATCAGCCTAGATATACATACCTAAAGCAAGGAATTAATTGTATTTATTGAGCACTTACTGCATGTGGAGCATTGTACTAAATGCTTGGGAGAGTACAGTATAACAGAGTTGGGCTGAGACAATCACCTAGATAAGTAGGAGAAAAAGCTGCTTGGCCCAAATTATTTTCATGAATACCTGACCCTTATTTTTCTTCTGGCTGGATACCACCTTTGGACAACTAACTCTGTTCTGAGCAGGGAAAGGTTTCTGTTCTGATACTGAAGACTGGACACATCTACCCATGGAATACACCCTTTCCACACATCCTGGCCACAAGCTGGATTAATCCAAGAGCTCAACTTCTTAATGCCTTAGAGGCTTAAAACGTTAATACTTCCCCGAATAAGTCATAATACCTCTCTATTCATTTCCATTTCAGAACGTTCTGGTTTGAAAACTTCCCAGGAAGAACTGAATATTTCCAACACTTTCTGAACCATTCTTTTCAATGTGTATCCTTTGCTTTCCTCCCCCCAACTGCTCCCTGCCTCCCAGAGATCCCTTTTCAAGGCTGAAGTTTCCCCTCAGACCAGCACTACTGCCTGATTTTAGAACTAAAAGTCAGTGGGCTGAAAAAATAAAGCTTACGGGGGACAAAATATGTTTGCTCTGGGCGGTGTTTTGTTTCTTCTTGATATTATTCCTATTTCACTGTTAGTAAAAGCTGAATGTTTCTATGTTCCATGTAGTAGTGTTGCTCCCTTATATTATAAACACTCTGAGAGTAGGGACTATGTTTTATTTGATTCATTGAACTTCTGAGGGCCTGGGCCAGAGCCATGGGAAGGACAGTACTAACAGTTTGCCACAACGGGGCCCTGTACCTCCAAGAGGCCTTCCCGCTACAACCAGTTTAAGAGTGTGGCAGCTGGCCTTCTGGCACTGGCTTGGCACCAAATGATGCTGGAGAAAAGGGAGTATCACACCTCCTGCTGCCTTGGTATTTCCCCTTTACCTTCAGCCATTGCTCAGCCCCCCTCCCCGCCCCCCTGGCTCCATATAGAACACAGGAAAATTCAAGTGGTTCTGCCTTCTTTCATCTGCTGAGCTAATGCAGTACGTGGGAGAAGACAAATTTCTTTATGAGTTCAGGGGTCTAGAGAGAGGGCCTTAAAAGTTGCAAAAGTCCTGTCAGTGCTCTGCACACTGTGTGTATATATATATGTATATATACACACACACACATATACATATATATATATATATTGAGAAAAAGAGAAATAATGTGAGAGTTCACTTTCATACTCAAAGAAGCAGCTACTGATGGTGAAATTCACCTATGAGTAAATGTATGACCGAAAAGCCAAATGAGTCCTGGCTACACTGTGCACACACAGGAGCTGACCTTTGTTGTACAGACATGCTTGTTGCTTGCAGCTCTTGGCCCAGTATTTGTCTTTGCCTCCTTGCTTCAGTGAAGATGCTTAAAAAATACTGCACTTGTGCAGGTGGGTGAAAACCTCAACTAAATTGGTTTGCTGAGCTGTGACTGTGTCTAATGAGTAGGAGAGAATGGGAGAATTTTCTGCCATCTTTTTGTCTCAGAGAGGTGACTTGTTTTTTTGGATCCATTAACCTTCTTCAGAATCAGTCCCTTTTAATAGAGAAGACAACACTTGGCCTTATTCATGCTGTTGCTTCAAGAGTAATTGCAATACTGTTGAATTTTTTAATGACCTCCCCAAGACATTTAGAGATTTCTTCTCCTCCATGCATGACCTCATAACTATACTAACTGAAAGGCAATGGGGATCAAACTAATGGTTAAAATGAGTTTAGGATATTCTTTCTGAGTTGACTGGAGTTAATAATAGTGATAATAATAATAATAATAGTGGTGTTTGTTAAGTGATTACTATGTACCAAGCACTGTAGTAAGCACTGTGATAGATACAAGAGCTGGAGAGATCCTTTATTTTCTCTGCTGTGTAGAGATTACCTTTTTAGTGACATGTGAATGGATCCTTTGGAGAGTTTCATCTTCACAGAAAGCCCTCAGTTCATTTGAAATTACTTATTTATTCATACTAATGTCTGTCTCCCCCTCTAGATGTAAACTCTTTTGGGGTTTTTTTTTGGGGGGGTATGGTATTTGTTAAGCACTTACTATGTGCCAGGCACTGTACTAAGCACGGGGATAGATATAAGTTAATCAGGTTGGACAAGTTAATCAGGTTAAGGGAGCCCTGTCCCACATAGAGCTCACAGTATTAACCCCCATTTTACAGATAAAGTAACTGAGGCACAGGGAAGTGAACTGACTTGTTCAGAGTCACACAGCAGACAAGTGGAGGTGTCAGGATTAGAACCCAGGCCTTTCTGACTCCCAGGCCCATGCTATTTCCAATAGGCCTCGCTGCAATGGTCAGGGAACGTGTGTGCTAATTCTATTGTATTGTACTTTCCCAAGCACTTACAGTGTTCTGTGCCTAGTAAGTGCTCAAATAAATGCAAATGACTGATTGATTAATTGAAATCCTGATATTTCCTGAGTGAGAGAACTCAAGTTCCTAACAGCCCAGAGCAATCGATTCTCAATCAACTTGGGGCTGGATAGGAATAATGATGATAATGATGATGATAAAAATGATAGCATTTTTAAGCACTTATCACGTACCAAGCACTGTCCTAAGCATCGGAGTATATTCTCGTTAAGTAGGCCAGACCCAGTCCCTGTCCCACAAACCCCTGCACCAATTTAGGGGAACAAAACCATCTACTTTGTAGATGTACATCAGCAAGCCACAAACCTAACGGGAACGCTTATTTCTAACGGAAACAGATTGTTTTCCTTTTGGTCATTTACTTTTTATTTTTGTAAATTAAGCACGCCCTCAGCTGGCTACGAAGTGCAATTACAGGGTGAACCATCAGAGCCCCAAACTGGTTTGCTAATGTCCTCAGGGAGCTGACCAGCAAGCAGGCTTGGTACTCATGCATACCCAAAGTCAACAGGATAAGATTTCTCCCCAGAGAGTATTCACCCCTAATACATTCCTTATAAGAGGGAAGGGCTTCTTTTTCTCTATTAGGAAGGTTATTTTTTTGGTGCCTGAGACATCACCGTTTTATGCTGTCTCTTCAAACAGATCCAGGAGGTCTTCGTTGATTAATTAACAGCACTGAAGTCACAACAACCAGGTGCCACTTTGGCATTGATGTATTTAATTCCCACCCTGAGCACTTATGTTCATATGTAAATTTATTTATATGCTCAATTATTTATTTAGTTATTTTATCCTGTTATATTTCATCCTGACATATGTGTACTACTATCTGTTATACCTTATTTTTCCTCCTCTTTGTTCTTCTCCCACTATTGTAAATAATTTTTGCCTGTTTGTCTTCCCCCATCATATTGTAAATTCCTTGAGGGCAGAGAATCAATCAATCAATCAATCAATCAATCGTATTTATTGAGCGCTTACTATGTGCAGAGCACTGTACTAAGCGCTTGGGAAGTACAAATTGGCATCACATAGAGACAGTCCCTACCCAACAGTGGGCTCACAGTCTAAAAGGGGGAGACAGAGAACAGAACCAAACATACCAACAAAATAAAATAAGTGGGATAGAAGTGTACAAGTAAAATAAATAAATAAATAAATAAATAGAGTAATAAATATGTACAACCATATATACATATATACAGGTGCTGTGGGGAAGGGAAGGAGGTAAGACGGGGGGGATGGAGAGGGGGACGAGGGGGAGAGGAAAGAAGGGGCTCAGTCTGGGAAGGCCTCCTGGAGGAGGTGAGCTCTCAGCAGGGCCTTGAAGGGAGGAAGAGAGCTAGCTTGGCGGATGGGCAGAGGGAGGGCATTCCAGGCCCGGGGGATGACGTGGGCCGGGGGTCGATGGCGGGACAGGCGAGAGCGAGGTACAGTGAGGAGATTAGTGGTGGAGGAGCGGAGGGTGCGGGCTGGGCAGTAGAAGGAGAGAAGGGAGGTGAGGTAGGAGGGGGCGAGGTGATGGACAGCCTTGAAGCCCAGGGTGAGGAGTTTCTGCTTGATGCGCAGATTGATCGGTAGCCATTGGAGGTTTTTGAGGAGGGGAGTAATATGTCCAGAGCGTTTCTGGACAAAGATAATCCGGGCAGCAGCATGAAGTATGGATTGAAGTGGAGAGAGACACGAGGATGGGAGATCAGAGAGAAGGCTAGTGCAGTAGTCCAGACGGGATAGGATGAGAATATGTGTCTTGCTTCTGTCTAAATCTCCCAAGAGCTTAGTACAGTACCTTGCACTCAGTAGGAGCACAATAAATACCATTGATTGATCCAGACTTCATGCTTCATTTGACCTCTGTCATCACTCATGGGCTTTCCTGCTGTCTATCATCAGTTTGCATAACCAAAGTCAATCTGACCTATTCAGGCAGAGAAAACCCTATTTTTATGTGAATTATCCAAGCATTCAAGACTGAAGAACTAACATAAGGTTTGAAGGATCCTTGTTCTTCCTCCCATCTCCCATCATTTTTCCATGTCTAACTGCCACCCCCATTAGAAGTAAGCCCCTTAAGAGCAAGAACGTATCCCTTAGCCTCTTAAGTGCCTTATACAATGCTCCCCATACAATACATGCTCAAGAAATATCATTGATTCACTGATTGAAACCCCTACTTGAGAAGAGAAACTCCCCCTACCCCTTTCAGATTAGTACTCATCAGCCTGGTCTGTCTACCTCAAGGGTAGGGATAAAGTTTTTTTTTTTACTTCTATTGCTCTGAATAGACGTAGGCCCCCAGTAAGTACTATAGATTGATTGATAGATTAATTCAGGTGTCTCCCAGCAGCCTACTGCCGCAGTTCATTGTTTAAGACTAGACTTCACTCTGGTTTTAAAATGTTTACCCTGTCCTGCCAGCTCTCATGTATTCTCTTTCCGTAGCCTGCTTGGGCATCCTGAATTCTCCTCCCATGTCTCACCCAGTGATGTTGTGTTGTAATAAATATTTCTTCAGTCCTGGTGAACTGACTGCATTCCAGGATCTCATTGGGAGCGAACCTGTCTTGCCATTTTGGTGCATTGAAAATGGTTTGTAGGTGATAGTGATGAGGCTGCTAGAAAAACCCAGATGTGTCCCAAACTTCATGTCACTGGCAGCTGTTGTCGGATAAACATTTTTTTTTCTTTATTCTCCCAATTATACACCCATGGGCAAGTGAGAACAGGTGACATGGGAAGGATGAGCAAGGTGAAGAAAAAAACAATTTCTTCTCACAGCTGGAAGTAACAGGGAGTGACTTGGTGGGAGTGGCAGAGGCACAAGTACAACAAGGATCCTTCTAGACTGTAAACTCCTTGTGGGAAGGGAACATGTCTACCAAATCTGTTATATTGTATTTTCCCAAGTGCTTAGTACAGTGCTTCCGCACACAGTAGCTGCTCAATAAATATGATCGATTTTTTTATGGTATTTGTTAAGTGCTATGTGCCAGGCACTGTTCTAAGCACTAACAGGGACACAATCCCTGTCCCAAATGGGGCTCACAGTCTTAATCTCCATTTTACAGATGAGGGAACTGAGGCCCAGAGGAATGAAATGACTTGCCCAAAGTCACACAGCAGACAAATGGCAGATCCGGGACTAGAACACAGGTCCTTCTGACTTCTACATCCATGCTCTATCCACTAGGCAACATTGCTTCTTGGCTCTGTCCTTAATGGCATGGCTCAGTGGAAAGAGCACGGGCTTGGGATTCAAAGGTCATGGGTTCTAATTCCGACTCCACCACTTGTCAGCTGTGTGACTTTGGGCAGGTCACTTAACTTCTCTGGGCCTCAGTTACCTCATCTGTAAAATGGAGATTAAGACTGTGAGCTCCACGTGGGACAACCTGAGCATCTTGTATCCCCCCAGCGCTTAGAACAGTGCTTTGTACATAGTAAGTGCTTAACAAATACCATTATTATTATTATCATATTTATTAGGGCTTACTGCGTGCAGAGCACTGTACTAAGCACTTGGAAAGTACAATCAGCAACAGATAGAGACAATCCCTATCCAACAATGGGCTCACAGTCTAGAAGGGGGGAGACAGACAACAAAACAAAACAAGTAGACAGGCATCAATAGCATCAAAATAAATAAATAGAATTATAGATACATAGACATCATTAACAAAATAAATAGAATAATACATATGTACATATATACACAAGTTCTGTGGGGCAGGGAGGGGGGTAGAGTAGAGGGAGGGAGAAGGGGCGATGGGGAGGGGAGCAGGAGCAGAGGAAAGGGGGGGTACTCAGTCTGGGAAGGCCTCCTGGAAGAGGTGAGCTTTCAGTAGGGCTTACTTATGATAAGCAATATGGAATCATTACCAATCTTGCATTGGTCTTTTTAGCCACATTTGCATGTGTAGGTCAGACCTCACAGTCAGTAGCACAATCTTTTAAAATGAAAGATATATAGTTGTCCTTCGTTTTATTTATTCACATACCTATATATAGATACAGCTCTATTTAGATACACAAATCAGCCCCCCTAAAAAGCAAATTTTCATAAAGCATTTTGATTAAAAGGTGATGGCAGAATTAGGGAAATAGTTATGCACATGTGCACAGCATCAAACACAAGGTGACAATTTTACTGCAAGTTTTCCTTAACGTGGAGTTCTACAAGGACTGGATGATATCTATATACATACACACACTCAAATTTATATACTATTTAGGTAGCAAATTTTGGTGACAATATTAAATTTTGTGTTGCAAATCTTCATTTGTGTGTAAGGTTACCGTGGGGCAGGCTGGCATCTAACCCCAGTCTTCCTCAAGTCTGTTGTTAATCCACAGTACTTGGCCAATCTCATCTATCTCACTACCAACCTCTTACCCACATCCTGCCTTTGCCCTGGAATGCCCTCTCTCCTCATATCTGACAATTACTCTCCCTCCCCTTCAAAGCCTTATTGAAGGCACATCTCCTCCAAGAGGCCTTCCCTGACTAAGCCCTCCTTCCTTCTCCCCCTCCCTTCTGCATTGCCCTGACTTGCTCCCTTCATTCATCCCCCCTCCCAGCCCCACAGCACTTATGTACATATCTGTAATTTATTTATTTATATTAATGTCTTTCTCCCCCTTTAGGCTGTAAGCTCACTGTGGTCAGGGAATATGTCTGTTTATTGTTATACTGTACTCTCCCAAGTGCTCAATAAATATGATTGAATGAACAAATATGACTGAATGAAAAGTGGTTCATGGGTCACCAGCATGATTTCTTAGGTGTGTGCTTCCATAGTACAGTCACCGGAAGGCAATAACTCCCAGATGAATGTCTCCAAGGCTTTTGATAATGGTCATATGCTAATGAGTTGGAAAAATGTCTTGGTGCATCAGAAATGTATCCTGTCTTGGGGGTATCATCTTGTCACATCTTCAATCTTGATATTTTGATTAATCATTAGGTGTCTTAATTAGGGAAAACATAACCAAGCACATTAAAGGAAAGTCTACCTGGTCCTCCCTCCACTTCATGTGCTGCTGCTTAAACCACAGGCCACCCAGGGCAAGGGGAAGAGAAAGGAGCATAGAGAGGAGCTTAATTATTGTCAAGAGAACTCAGTGATAGTAACTAAGTGAGAACAATATGCCTGCTCACAGGCACTGAGTGAGTGCCTGCTTTCATTCCTAGGGAGCTCAGGAAGTCATTTCTTCTCCCATCCCAGGCACCAGCAATCAGCCAGGTCACACTTCTCTAGGGTACTTTTTTGTGATATTTGTTAAATGCTTATTATATGCTAAGCACTATTTTAAGTGCTTGGTAGATACAAGCTAATCAAGTTGGACACAGTCCCCACACAATAATGTTGGTATTTGCTAAGCACTTACTATGTGCCAAGCACTGTTCTAAGCACTGGGGTAGAAACAAGGTCATCAGGTTGTCCCACATAGGGCTCACAGTCTCCATCTCCATTTTACAGATGAGGTAACTGAGGCACAGATAAGTTAAGTGACTTGCCCAAGGTTACACAGCAGACAAGCAGCAGAACCGGGATTAGAACCCAGGTCCTTTTGACTCACAGGTCTGTTCTCTATCCACTAGACCATGGTGCTACTGATCCCTTCAGCATGATGTTGTAGTTCCTCACTGAATGCTGGAAGAGTGAAAAAGGAATCTGTGAGTATCTAACCCAGAATTCATCAGAGGAAATATAGGCACTTTATAAATTTAAAATAAATGTAATTCATAAATCAGTGGTCTTTAATTAAATGCTTACACTGCACAAAGCACTGTAATTAGCCCTTGGGAGAGTATAATAGCATAGGTAGACACTATCCCTGCCCTCAAAAAGCTTACAGTTTAGCAGGGGAGACAGTCACTAAATTAAATTACAGGTATGGAAAGCAACCAACTATAAGAATACATACACAAGTGCCTAGGTCAGGAGGGGAGAGGGAAAAGCACCTAAGTGCTTAGGAGATATGGATTCAAGTCCATAGGTAATGGTGGAGGTGGAGCAGTGAGGGATGAATCAGGGAAGGCTTCCTGAAAAGGGTGTGATTTTAGTAGGACTTTGAAGATTGTGGGAGTGGTGATCTGCTGGATACAAAGAAGGGGAATTTCAGGCAGAAAGGAGGGTATGAGCAAGGGGCCACTGGTGAAAGCAATGAGAGTGAGATATGGTGAGTAGGTTGGTATTTCAAGAGTGAAATGTGCAGGTTGGGTTGAAATGGGAGAGGAGCTAGGCTAGATAGTGGGGAGAGAGTTTTAGAGTGTTTTAAAGCTGATGGTAAAGTGTTTCCACTTGGTTTGGAGATGGATGAGCAACCCTTGGAGATTTTGGAGGAATGGGGGAAACATGCACAGGATGATTTTTTTAGAAAAATGATATGGGCAGTTGTTTTGATGTGTTCTATTTATTTATTGATGCTATTGATGCCTGTTTACTTGTTTCGGTGTCTGTCTTCTCCCTTTCAGACTGTGAGCCCGTTGTGGGCAGGGATTGTCTCTCTTTGTTGCTGAATTGTACTTTCCAAGCACTTAGTACAGTGCTCTGCACACAGTAAGCACTCAATAAATTGAATTGAATTAATGAATGAATGAAGTATGGACTTGAGAGGGAAGAGAATGGAGGTAGGGAGGTTTGTGAGGAGGCTTATGGAAAAATTGAAAGGGGATATTACAATTGTTTGGACCAGAGTGATAGCAGTTTGAATGGGGAGGAAGGGACAGATTCTGGAGATGTGCAATAGGGCAAAGGGAGGTTGCTGTTTTTTTCAGGATGGGAGATATGTGAGTGTGTCTGAAAGTCAAGGGATAGGAGCCATAGGAGAGTGAGCAGTTATAGAAGGCAGTTGGGAGGGAAGAAAAGTGGGCACAATTGTTTTCATAAGTTACGATGGGATGGGGGGGGTAGATTTCAAGAGGAGGCAGAAGAGCTCTTGAGAGACACTTGGAAAGGATGAGAGAGTGGAAGGGGGAATTAAAGAGGGTAGGAACTGATTACAATACAATTGGTAGACACAATCCTTGCCCTCAAGGAGCTCACAGTGTGGTTTACATTCCATATTCCCCTGGAGGTATCTGATAAGGATTTCACTGTTCTTACAACCAGCAGAAACTCTGGGATTTCAAGATCGTTTTTGCAGCATGAGGAGCAGAGTCTTTCCTTTTACACTAATCATTTCTGGTGATTGTCTCAGAATTTCAGGGCATAACCAGAATGAGAGGCGATAACCCATAAGTGTTGTCCAGCAGATGTTGTGGATTGTCATCACTCTCAGATAAACCCTGCTACAGAAACAGTCTGGGAGTGTGAAATGTGTGCTTTTGCAACATGACCTTACTTTTCAAATATAATTAAGCCTAGCAAGAGACCTCCAAAGTCAGGGCCCATATTGAACTGGTCTCCAGCCCCCAGACTGGCATATGACATTTATTAAATCGAGGAAACAATGTAATGACAATTAAATAGGAAACCCATGACATTTCATGGTGCATTAGATGGGAAAGGGAGGGATGGATAGTTTTAAAGCAAATTTTGGTCTTACAAGTATCCATTTCATATCTTATGCTGGGGTAGGGGAATTTTCTAAGTAGGTCAATTTTAGACAGCCTATTGACCAAAGATAGAGACATAGGAGTGTAGAGTGAGAGGACCAAGGGAATGACCTGGAGAGTGGGATAGAGAATGGTGGTGTTGAGAGCAACCAGCAAACTGGAGGTAGTTGCTTTAAATGTGGAAGAGCTAGATCATAAGATACTTCTGGGCAGGAATCATGTCTACTATTTTATCAATCATATTTATTGAGTGCTTACTGTGAACAGAGCACTGTACTAAGCACTTGGGAGAGTACAATTTAACAGAGTTGGTAAAAATGATTCCTGCGCACAGCAAACTTGTACTGTACTTTCCCAAGCCCTCCATTAATAATAATAATTTGTTATTTGTTAAGTGCTTACTGTGTGCCAGGCACTATACTAAGCGCTGGGTGGATACAAGCAAATCAGGTTGGATGCAGTTCCTGTCCCGCATGGGGCTCACAGTCTTAATCCCCACCTTACAGATGAGGTAACTGAGGCACAGAGAAGTGAAATGACTTGCCCTAGGTCACACAGCCGACAAGTGGCAGGGTTGGGATTAGAACCCATGCTTTTCTAACTCCCATGCCTGTGCTCTATCCAATATGCCATGCTGCTTCCCTAATGAATACCAGTGATTGACTGATGAAAGAGAGAAAACAGCATGACCTAGTGAATATAGCATGGGCCTGGGAGTCAGAAGGACCTGGGTTTTAATTCCATCTCTGCTTCTTGCCTGCTGTATGACCTTAGGCAAGTCACTTCACTTCTCTGTGCTTCAGTTACCTCATCTGTAAAATAGGGATTAAGATTGAGAGCCCCATGTGGGACAGGGACTGTGTCCAACCTGATTAGCTTGTATCTACTGCAGTGCTTAGAACAGTGCCTGGCACATAGTAAGTGCTTAACAAATACTTCTAGACTGTGAGCCCGTTGGTGGGTAGGGAACGTCTCTATATGTTGCTGACTTGTACTTCCCAAACACTTAGTACAGTGCTCTGCACACAGTAAGCACTCAATGAATATGATTGAATGAATGAAAATGCCATTAAAAAAAAGAGAGAAAGCATAAGTGAGGATGAAGCTTGAGCTGGGCAAAATACAAGGAAAATGACTTCAAAGGATGATTTTAACTCATCTGCCCAAAAAAGAAGGAGAACGAGGCGATCCTAAATAGTTAACTACTTCACTATGCCTCTCGCCAGCTCTGAATTGTTAGACATGTTAGTATTTTTAAATATTCGCTTCTGGGTCTTTCATTTCAAGGGACACATGCATTTTTCACTTTATAAATCACTTAATGAGGATCAGGCAGTGTCCAGGCTGACATAGTATCCTCTTGCCTATGCCTCTGTTCCTGCCTTCGTTTTGCATCTAAGTGCCTCATACCCAAATAAACACCACCCAAACTCCACATGCAATGTTCAACATTTAAACAGCAAACCTCAAATAAAAACCAAATGGAAATGATTACAGTGTTTATTTTTGAAGCTGAATCTACAAATGATGACTGTGGATGTACACACTGTACACACATATTACTATGCACAGACATGTATCCCTGTGTGTTTCTTGGCAGTAGGTGGCCCTCCAGACACTTAGTCTCACAGTTCTTTTCTCCCACATGAGGATACGCCAATGCTTTTGGTTTATGGAGGGAGGACATTGAAAAAGATGCTCATTTTCCTGCCTGTCAAAAGTAATCATAATAGCCTAGTGCTTTTATTTTGCCCAAGCAGTCAATCATATTTATTTACCATACTTATTGAGTGCTTATTGTGTGCAGAGCACTGTACTAAGCACTTGGGAGAGTTTAATACAACAGTAAGTGCTTAGTACAGTGCTCTGCACACAGTAAGCGCTCAGTAGATACAATTGAATGAATGAATAAATAGATACACTATAAAGTCTAAGGTTAATCATTCCTCTCTGCACTTTCTCATCAGTTATCTTATCCTCACAATATTCCCTGGAGAAGGGAGTTGGGTTGATAAGGGTCTCTACAGCCACAAATGGAGAGGTGGGCAGGGATCATCATCCAATTTTATAAGCTACTCAGATATTTTATATAGATCAATCAATCAATGGTATTTATTGAGCACTTACAGTGTGCAGAGCACTGTACTAAGTACTTGGGAGAGTACAACAGAATTAGCAGTCATGTTCCCTGCCCATAATGAGCTTACAGTCTAGAGGGAGGTTACAGTCTACAGGTAGCTTACAGTCTAGAGAGATAGAAGATAATTAAAAAACGTGTTCACACACATCAAAAAAATGATTTGAGTGACTACAGTGGACAGCCAGATCCACTATGCATTTCACATAGAAAACTTCTGCAGAATTAGCAAAGGCTCTTCCGACCACACGTGTCTGTCAGGAGAGAATGAGATGAGGTGGCAGAAGAAAGTACAGTGCCTGGCACATAGTAAGCACTTAACAAATACCACAGTAATTAGAAGAAACAGTTGTGCATCATCAGTCAAGGCATAGGTACCACAGCCTTTTTTTCTTAATACAAGGTTGTTCAAGTACAGAAATTCTATGCTAAAGGAGAACTGACTGTATGGATATGTATATGCTCTTATATGATAATAATAACAATTATGGTATTTGTTAAGCACTTACTATGTGCCAAGCACTGTTCTAAGCACTGGGGTAGATACAAGGTAATCAGGTTGTCCCACGTGGGGCTCACAATCTCAATCCCCATTTTACAGATGAGGTAACTGAGGCACAGAGAAGTTAAGTGACTTGCCCAAAGTCTCAGAGCTGATAAATAGCAGTGCCGGGATTAGAACCCATGACCTCTGACTACCAAGCCCATGCTCTTTTCACTAAGCCACGTTGCTTCTCCTAATATATATAATCTCATTGGCTTTTGTACTGACAGTGAAGTTTACCGATGGGTGAAAGTACCAATCAATCAATGCTACTCATGTATTTACTGTGTGCAGAGCACTGTACTAAACACTTGGGAGAGGACAACAGAGTTGGTAGACACGTTCCCTGCCCACAAGAAGCTTAAACTCTAAAGGAGATAATAATAATAATAATAATAATAATAATGGCATTTATTAAGCGCTTACTACGTGCAAAGCACTGTTCTAAGCGCTGGGGAGGTTACAAGGTGATCAGGTTGTTGCACGGGGGGCTCACAGTCTTAATCCCCATTTTACAGATGAGGTAACTGAGGCACAGAGAAGTTAAGTGACTTGCCCAAAGTCACACAGCTGACAATTGGCAGAGCCGGGATTTGAACCCATGACCTCTGACTCCAAAGCCGGTACTATTTCTACTGAGCCACACTGCTTCTCAACCTAGATGCCAACCTAGGGCCTGGGCAGATGGAAAAGATTATTTTTTTGCTTTCACCCCAGGGGATTTGTAAAGACTGGCACTGGCCTTCTCTGTGGCTGCCAACACAGTGCTGCTCTGAGGGCCAGAAGAAGCAGATGGCCACTCACTGCTCCTTCTGCTGACCCTAGTATTGGCCCAATCCACAGGAGCCCATGCCTGGAGCAGCAAAATAACAAATCAGGCTGGGGTGGGTGAGAGGTGGACATGGATGGGTTCTAAATATTATACCTAGACAGCTCTCTAGGGGTGGTGCGCAGGGAAGCAGAGGGCACATAAAAGCAAGGGAGTAAATGGGTATACTCTCCTCCTTTTCCACCAGAAACAGAGCTATCTGGGAGAGATAAGATCTCTTATAGTGGGGAAGAGCTACTGGAAAGAGTATGGACCTAGGAGGCAGAAGGCCCAGGGCAAGTCACTTTTTTTAATTGGTATTTGTTAAGTGCTTACTATGTGCCAGTCACTGAACTAAGCGCTAGGATAGATTCAAGTTTATCAGGTTGGACACAGTACCTGTCCCACATGGGGCTCATGGTCTTAATCCCCATTTTACAGATGAGATAACTGAGGCGCAGAGAAGCTAAGTGACATGCCCAATGTCACACAGCAGACAAGAGGTGGAGTCAGGATTGGAACCCAGGCCCTTCAACTCTCAGGCCCATGCTCTAACCATCTGGCCACACTGCTTCAGCCTGTTTCCTCATCTGTAAAGTGGGAGAAGGTACCTGCTCTCCCTTGCCTCATAGACTGTGAGCCCCTTGAGGGACGAGGGTTTGTGTCTAATTCCCACCTGTTCACTCTTTCCCAGAACTTAGTACAGGGCTCTGCACACAGTAAGCACTTAATAAATACTATTACTACTAGAGACAAAGAGCTGACAGCTAGTCCCACAATCCCAACTACAATCGTTCCCCCACAAATAATGTCCATTGTTGTGCTGTCATGTTTGTAGTTTGCAATGCCTGGTATTGGTTCTGCTCTTGCCACCATCTTTCACAATTCTCTCAAAGGTTCTGCTAGAAAAGATTGGCTTCTTTATTGCCATTAGATTATCAGTTCTTTGAGGACAGGAAGGCAGTAAGGTATAATGGAAAATGATGCGTTTGGGCATCTCAGGAGACCTGGGTTCTAGTTCTCACCCTACTGGTGACTTTATGGGTGACCTTGGGCAAATTACTTCATCTCTCTGTGAATGAGACCTGTTCTTACTATCTCTTAGACAGTGGAAATGAGCGGGCAGAGATTTTGTGTATGCCCAAGATGATTACTTGTACCTACCCAGTGCTAAGCTCAGTACTCTGACACAAAGCACTGAATAAACCTCATAAATATTCTTCTTACTAGAGAACACGTCACATACCTTTATTGTACTTCCACAAGTCCTTAGTATGGTGCTCTGCATATTGAAGATACTTAATAAAAACTATCGATTGATTTGTATTGACAGTGAAGCGGCGTGGCCTACTGGAAAGAACCCAGGGTTTGGAATCTGGAAAACAAAAGGCAAGACAAATCCCTGCATCCCACTGAAGAGGACCCCCAACAAGAGTGAGAAGACTCTCCTTAACCCACCTTTAAACCGGAGCTTTGGGGCAGGACTGGGTGGAAGTTCGAGGTTTGGAGAATACAGAACTGGAAGTCAGGAGACCCTGATTTTTAAAAAATTTCAGCTTTGCTCCTGGACTGCTCAGTAGCCTTAGACAAGTTACTTAAATACCCTGGGCCTCCGTTCATAATTATTATTATAATAAATAATAATAATGGCATTTGTTAAGCACTTACTATAATAATAATTATGGTATTTGTTAAGCACTTACTATGTGCCAAGCACTCTTCTAAGCACTGGGGTAGATACAAGGTAATCAGGTTGTCCTACATGGAGCTCAGAGTCTTAACCCCCATTTTACAGATGAGGTCACTGAGGCACAGAGAAGTTAATCAATCAATCAATCATATTTATTGAGTGCTTACTGTGTGCAGAGCACTGTACTAAGTGCTTGGGAAGTACAAGTTAAGTGACTTGCTTAAAGTTACACAGCCGACAAGTGGCGAAGCTAGGATTAGAACCCACGACCTCCGACTCTAAGCCTGTGCTCTTTCCACTAAGCCACGCTGCTTAAGGAAAGTGATATGGTAGTCCTTCAAAGTTTTGTCATCTGTAAAATGGGGAGAAGATACCAACTCTCCCCACCGCTGAGACTGTGAGCTTTTTTTATCCGATTATCTATTATTTTCTCCCTCTAGACTGTAAGCTCTATGTGGACAGTGTGCATGTCTACCAACTCTGTTGTATTGTGCAGTGCTCCATGGGCAGTAAGCGCTAAATAAATAAATTGATCAATCAGTGGTATTTATTATTTATTATGTGCAGAGCACTCTACTAAGTGCTTGAGAAAGTACAATACAATGGAGTTGGTAGATACACTGCACTTACTGATTGCCTTAATTGTGCAGAAAGACACATTAGGTTCTTGAGATATACAGAGAAAAAATGGTAAAATCCCTCAAGTAGGTCATGAGCTAGAGCGGAAGACAAACATAGACATAACTAACTCACATTCACTAAACTCCCATAAAAACACCCTCACTCTATCTCACGCACACTCAGAAATACTCACAGGAGCTTAGCTGATTTTGTGGTGGAGAGGAGTAACAGTAGGAGCAGGTAGAAATAGCAATAATAATAATAATAATAATGGCATTTATTAAGTGCTTACTATGTGCAAAGCATTGTTCTAAGCGCTGGAGTTCCTGCCACCAACACTCACTCCCCAGAGTTCTTGCCTTCCTTGGGAACCCAGAAAGAAATGAAAGAGCAGTAGCAAGAAGAGATAAAGAATATAGGCCAGCCCCTGACACTGCCACCATCTTACTCACCACAGCTGACAGTTGGAAGCCACTGTGGTAAGAAATGGTTTCTCTTTTTACCTACTTCTGTTGTTCCACTTGTTCCTGGGATTCTTGGAGTTCTACCAGGGATGCCAGCAGGAAGCAGATGAGCAGCAGCTTGACGAGGTAAGAATAGAACCCCTAACCTTTGCTGCTGTGACTGCATTCATCATCTCTAGCAGGTAAGGGAGCCTATGCCCTATGCATGTCTTGATGCATGCACAGAGTGCATCAGAGCAAACCTAGGGAAGTGGGGCTCTTGTTTGAGAGATAGATCAATATTTCTGTGGGTAGATAGAGGGAGAAGCAATATGGTCTGGTGAAAAGGGCATTGGGCTAGGCATCAGGAGACCTGGATTCTAAATATCAGCTCTCTCACTATCATGCTGTGTGACCTTGGGTATAGACTTGTGATCTTATGATCTAGACTGTAAGTTCCTTGAGGGCAAGGAGCATGTCAACCAACTCTGTTATACTCTCACAAATGCTGAGTATAGTGTTTTGCACACAGAAAGTGCTCAATAAGTACCACTGATTGAATGATCTTGAGTTAGTCACTTAACTTCTCTGCGTTTATTCCCTGTTCTGTGCAATGGCAATAAAATACTTGCTCCCTCCACCTCTTAGGTTGTGACCAATGTGGGACCAGGGCTGTGTCTGAACTGAGTATTCTGGATCTACCCCCAGCTTTTAGAATAGTGCTTGACACATAGGGTTCCTTGATGAAAAGAGTAGTAATAACAGCATTACTGAGCATGAACTTCATCTGTGGTGACTGGAAAGACTAACCTGTGACCAACAATCCCTTCTACATCAGCAGTACAACATATGCTTGATAGAGATACGGTGGGGGAATTTGCCTTCTCTTCACCAGTTCCCTTATGACCAATACCATGCCTTGTGGGAAGGTTGATTGTAGATAGGGAAGCAGCTTGAGGTCATGGAACAGAATAACTTGGTATGTCCTTTTGAGTAGCAAATGTGGCACTGCCCTCACCTGCTTCAGTCAATTTAAGTGAGGCCCTCACAGTCATGGCATGTTGCAGGGCTATCTTAGAGAAACAGCATGGCTCAGTGGAAAGAGCCCGGGCTTTGGAGTCAGAGGTCATGGGTTCAAATCCCGACTCCATCACTTGTCAGCTGTGTGACTTTGGGAAAGTCACTTAACTTCTCTGTGCCTCAGTTCCCTCATCTGTAAAATGGGAATTAAGACTGTGAGCCCCACATGGGACAACCTGATTACCTTGTATCCTCACCAGTGCTCAGAATAGTGCTTTGCACATAGTAAGTTCTTACAAATGCCATCATCATCATTATTATTATTAGCCAGGTGAAGTTACTTATAAAAGATCACATTATACAATATCGATTTATACAAGTTCATTCATTCATTCATTCAATTGTATGTGTTGAGCACTTACTGTGTGCAGAGCACTTTACTAAGCTCTTGAGAAGTACAACTTGGCAACAAATAGAGACAATCCCTGCTCACAGTGGCCAAAGACAGAACTAGGGCTAAAGCCTAGGACCCCTGCTACCAACCAGTGTCCTAGCCACTTAACCACTCTGCTCTCAGTCAGTGGTGCTCTTTGAGCACTTACTGTGTTCAGAGCACTGTACTAAGCACTTGATAGAATACAATACAAGAGAGTAGGACGATCCCTACCCTCAAGAAGGATACAGTCCAACAGAGCTCTCCCCAGTTCCACCTTCCAGGAAGAAGTTGCTGTGAAGAATTTATTTGGGAGACTACCGCTAGAATTCTCCTTTGGGTCAAAGCCTTAATATGCTGATCGTCAAGTCTTAAAGAAGATCCATCTTTAAAGGCTGGCATCAACAAGCGTGTATGCTGTGGGTTTGGCGGCTTTTGAGGCATTTGACATACAACACCTTTTACATGTCAAAGTGACTTCCCAATGTTTCTGACAGTGTCATTTTTGAAAGTGCATTTATGTGCCCTGAGGCCATATGGCAGAGAGCCCCTCTGTTCCCCATGGAAGGAATTCCAATCATCGCATTCTGATTGGGAGAAGATTCTTTGCCTTTGACAACTGAAAGGGAACCCTGCATGTTGGAACCTGGCTAAATAATCCGGTGTCATTACCCAAATGGAGACCTGTTGTCCTCTAGTTGGCCTCTAATTAGTGGCAGAGACCGAAACAGAACCCAGCCTGAAGGTTTACCCACCCATTAGGTGAAATAGTAAAGTTAAGTTTCCAGCTTGAAAATGTTTTGATCGGGGCGCTTTTCTAACTTGCCTGGAAGTCTGAAGAGTGCTCATTTTTCCTGCAAACCAGCCCACTGGCTTCAATTGTAATACAGCACCTAAGCAAAAAACAGAAGTATTTAATTGCTGTCTCTCTTGCTTTTGAACCTTAAACTGAACCATTTCTAACAGTCAAATCCAATGACTCATGAGGCTGCAGTAAATTTAGAGTTTTGTATCATTTTTGTAACAGGAAAACATTATAGCTTTCAGTATAGTATTAGTAATTCTTATTGACTGGGAGACAGTAGACCGAGATCCCCAAGAGGAGAGGAAGATCACTCATTTAGCCTAATCTAAGTAAGTAAATAAAAGTCTTGAATAAAAGCTCAGATCACAGGCCAAGCCTGCTGGCAGCACATAAATGAAGCTAACCTTTAATGTTCGTAAAAATAAATTCAGTCTATTCTGGGCAGAGCCAAAAGAACCCTCCTATGCATTCTGCAAATGCTTTCAGCTCATAGAGCAAGAGGCCCTGCTGGTCTCACTTACATTCTAGGTTTCAGTAAAGGGATTGAACCCAGCACTTACCAGAGACCAGGGGGTGGGGGTGGGGGTATGTGTGTGTGTGTGTGTACACATGACAGAGTTCTGGGCAGGGAAGACTTCCCTGCCTTTGTCCTAAACACAGGCAATGGTGACTTCCATGCCATCTGTCTGATTGCTAAGTTATTCAACTCCCAGATCGCGCTCTCTTGTGTGCACAGTTAAAAACAGTCAGGAAAGCAATCTGTAAAAAGAATCCTCTATTTGGTATTTGAGCAGCAAATCAAGAATGTGTTCAGATGACATTTTGAACTCTCCTGGTCTTTTCTGAAGGCGAGACTCTGACTCATCCAGGTTATGTGCAGGTGCTGGTGGTGGCTTCAGCTGATAATTGCTCTAGTGGAAATAGGCCATTTCCTCCATTAACTCTATTTTCTCAGGCTTACCTCTCAAGGAAAGTGAGTACTCTAGGGGTCACGGAATGGAAGAATTCATTTTCTTAAATCTTGGGCAGAAAAGTTAGCCTTGATTTTTGAAAATAAATTGACCTGCCCTGCTATTTTGGAGTTGGGGTATTTAAACCAAATTACCATTATCACCTTTAAAATGACTGAGTAACAAAATTAAAGAAATGGTTAGTTCTTGCATGGCTAGTCCCTCTTCTCTGTACACCTTATCACTGTATGCCTTATTGCATGCACACACACACACACACACACACACACACATTAACTCTGCAAATTACCAAAGGCTCTAGCCCTTAAAGAAATCAGGCCATTTAAAAGACTTCATGCTAGTAAGACTGCTACAAAAATACTGAAATATATGCTTTCTCACCCAGGACTGACATCCAGACTCCTCCTGCTCTTCACCATCAGAAGCATCTTCATCACGACATTAGACCCTTTGTCCCCTAGCAGAGGGGAAAAAATTGAATAGGGCCAAATGAGATTTGGAATATATTTTTTGTTTACATACCAAAACCTGGGTCCTTAAACAGGACTTTAGTGGAAAGGTAAGATGGAATGGACTTGTCTTTACCCCCTGACACATTGAGTTTGTATTGTTCACTTGAAGAAAAGAAGGCTGAGAGATGCTTTAATGAGGGAAACCAATCACTTGTTTTCTGTGACGTTCTCCATGCCCATGGAAAGCTGAACAAGAGTAAACAGACTTAAAGCAACCTTAAAAGCAGAGGAAAAGAAGAAAAGGGGGAGGGAAGGGGGAAGGCACTAACCTCTGCCTGTGCTGGCCCATCACTCCACCTCACACTTCTCTTCTTGCTTCCCTGACTCTCCCTTTCCTCCCTTCCTTTCTCTTCCTCTCCCCTCCCTTGCCCTCTCTTCTCCTGTCCTGATTTCTTCTCCTCTGCCTTTTTCACCCCTCTGTCTCTGTCCCCTCTCTGCCCTCATCCCTGCCACTGGGCACAATGATATTATCACTTTGTGCTGTGGCCAGTGTGACTTTATGCTGTCGTGTCATGGGAAGTCCCCTTAAAACCTCAGCCAGCAGTGTGGATGGAGCGGTAATCCTGCTCAACTGTCCCCAAGTGAGGGGATGGGGAACAGGATTATTCATTCATTCATTCATTCATTCATTCATTCATTCAATCGTATTTATTGAGCACTTACTGTGTGCAGAGCACTGTACTAAGCGCTTGGGAAGTACAAGTTGGCAACATATAGAGACAGTCCCTACCCAACAGTGGGCTCACAGTCTAGAAGGGGAAGACAGAGAACAAAACAGAACATATTAACAAAATAGAATAAATAGAATAAATATGTACAAATAAAATAAATAAATAAATAAATAGAGTAATAAATACATACAGACATATATACAGGTGCTGTGGGGAGGGGAAGGAGGTAAGGTGGGGGGATGGAGAGGGGGAGGAGGGGGAGAGGAAGGAGGGGGCTCAGTCTGGGAAGGCCTCCTGGAGGAGGTGAGCTCTCAGTAGGGCCTTGAAGGGAGGAAAAGAGCTAGTTTGGAGGATGTGCGGAGGGAGGGCATTCCAGGCCAGGGGGATGATGTGGGGGTCGATGGCGGGACAGGCAAGAACGAGGCACGGTGAGGAGATTAGTGGCAGAGGAGCGGAGGGTGCAGGCTAGGCTGTAGAAGGAGAGAAGGGAGGTGAGGTAGGAGGGGGTGAGGTGATGGAGAGCCTTGAAGCCAAGGGTGAGGAGTTTCTGCCTGATGCGTAAGTTGATTGGTAGCCACTGGAGATTTTTGAGGAGGGGAGTAACATGCCCAGAGTGTTTCTGGACAATGCGGCATTTAAAACTGTTAGATTCACACTGAAGTAAGGCACATTATTGTGTGTTTAATTTGTATGATTGGCTCTTTGTGCACCCACTAGTTGAAGATTTCATTTTGTTCACCTCTTCTGCACGAAAAGCCTGCCAACCCCCGAGTTAAGCTTAGGAAGAACATCTTAACTAGCAAGGTCATTAGCACCAGGATAGGCTTCTGGAATAATCTTTGGAGTCCCCATTCCAGAAGATCTTTAGGGTTAGATTAGCAACAAGCAGCCTCAGAAAATCCATGGGTAGTCCAGCCTAGAGGCAGGGGAATTGACAAAATTAACTCTTGAGGTCCCTTCCAGCTCTAGTATCCCAAGATATTTGGGTATAGGAGCGTACAAAAAATAGCAAACACCTCCCATGTCTGAGAAATGTGTTTGTGTGGATGTGCACTGGGTCTTCATGATGGCTTAGATCACCAAACAGGAAGAAACCAAATCAACCCAGAAGGTGATTCATAGAGGAAGAGAGCTGATTGGATTCTTTAGGATCAAGTGAAATCTGAACAATTCCTCTGCCCCCACATCGGGTTCTGGGAAGTTTTGACAAGTGTGCGAAACTCCTTCTTTTTATGCATTCCTCTGTCCTGCTGCTGCCCCAGTGTGGGAGACATTAGGAACCAGAGACTGGATGCCAACTCTTGTCAGGTTGCTGGTAACAGAAAGCACTTTCAAATATGTGAGAAATATTGAAAAGATGGGATAGCCTGTCCAGAAAATCCAGCCCATAGAAGTTACTTAACATTACTAAACTCGAGGGAGCATGCCTTTTGGGGAAACTAGAGTCTATTGGAGACAAACATGCAAAAATGATTTTGTGTATTAGCTCAGAGCATATCCAGTGACATTTTATGTCTGTTCTAGATAGGCTGACCGAAGGTGGTAAAGGTTTAGGCAGCTGGTGAACAGAACCTAAAGTGGGACCAGAACATAAGGAAGTGATAATTAAGGAGAGTGAGGGAACATGGCTCTCTAAGTTTCATTAATAACATTGTGATAGTGAATTTTTGGTTTCAAATATCATATTTGCTTGTGATATATTCTAAAATTGTATAATTAAAATATTTAGGGGATTTTCTGCCAAAAAAAAGCTCTGTTAACCTACTTAGTCAAAAGTATGTTAAAAAATACACAAAAAGTGTCAAAAAATTTAGACACTTCTGAGACAGGGTAGTGTGTGTGGTGGGAGAGCAGAGGCAGAGGCTGGTGTGATTAGAAAATCACAACTACTTTCCTTTGAAAAACAGCCTGACTCTCCACATAGCCTGGTTTTCATGAACTTCAGCTTTACTTGGGCTTGGAATTCAATACTAGAAGGAGAGCACAATTGTGACAGTCTAGTGAAGGAGAAAGGCGCCATCTAGTGGCCGGTCACAATTCAACCTCTCTTCTAAACCAAAAATTACAAACGCGGTTATGGATTCCCAGCCCTGAGTCACAAACTGTGCGGGCGGCTCATCCAGGTGAACAAACAAATACCTAATTCAGTGCTTTCTTAGGGAAGGTAGCGCCGAGTCAACATGATAATGAGCTCAACTGTCCTTCTTACATGGCAGGGAAAGGCTGCCTGTACCGTGGGGTGGATTATACCTCTAATAATGATAATGATATTTGTTAAGTGCTTACTATGTGCCAGGAACTGTTCTAAGCGCTGGGGTGGATTCAGGCAAATTGGGTTGGACACAGTTCCGGTCCCACGTGGGGCCAACAGTCTCAACTCCCCATTTTACAGATGAGGTAACTGAAGCACAGAGAAGTGAAGCGACTTTCCCAAGGTCACACAGCAGACAAGTGGCAGAGCCGGGACTAGAACCTATGACCTTCTGACTCCCAGGCCCGTGCTCTATCCACTATGCCACGCTGCTTCCCTCTGCCCAGCAACTACAAAGATGATCAATCAATCGTATTTCAATCGTATTTATTGAGCGCTTACTGTGTGCCGAGCACTGATGATGCTACAGATGGTGGAATTTTTATCTGTGCCTGTGGGTGTGGCTAATTAAGACAGATGTGTGCAACAATCCTTTCAACACTGTGTGGATATATTGCTCCATTCTACCCATTACCCTACCTGTAACTTACTTTAATGTTTCCCCCTGTAGCCCATGAGCTCCTTGTGGGCAGGGATCACGTCTGCCAATTCTGTTATACTGTACTTTCCCAAGCACTTAATACAGTGCCCTGCACACCGAAAATGCTCAATAAATGCCATTGATTGAGTTGCCTTTATTACCCAAATTACCTGCTATTTTGTTTCTCCCGCTTGATGATGCAATCTTCTCTAAAGTCTCTGCTTTAAGCCAACCCCCTATTTACAACTGTGGCCTGCTATGGTTAACTGTCATTTGCTGCATCTTCCAACTGTCCACTGATATGCCACATTTGAGATTTTACTTCATTGTGTCTTTAAAAAGTTTCTTCTCTCCATACTGTCTACAGTGATCTCAGTTTAGTTCACTCTAATACAATTGTTCTAGAGTGAGCTATCAGGCTATCCTGCTGTCATCCATTTCCCTCAAATGGCCCACCCACTAAGTGTGTAGTGACAACTTGTTTCAGTAGTGGTGTTCTAGGGCCTTATTGTGATCCTGACTCCCTAGTCGATGTCAAATATTGCTCAGAGGTGATGCTGGTGGAACTGCTTTTAGAAGTCAAATGTGGCATCTGTGGTAGGTGACATAGCTATAAAAAAAATTGTTGGACCCTAAAATTACTCTGTAGACATTCAGTTTAGTCTGGATCTTGATATCATGTTGGTGCCACATTCTAGTCTTGCTTAATAATAATAATAATAATAATGTTGGTATTTGTTAAGCACTTACTATGTGCCAAGCACTGTTCTAAGCACTGGGGTAGATACAGGGTAATCAGGTTGTCCCACATGGGGCTCACAGTTTTAATCCCCATTTTACAGATGAGGGAACTGAAACATGGAAAAGTTAAGTGACTTGCCCAAAGTCACACAACAGATAAGTGGCAGAGCCGGGATTAGAACCCATGACCTCTGACTCCCAAGCCTGGGCTCTTTCCACTTCCCTAAAGACACACCTGCCTTCTTTGGTTTAGTTTTCTATTTCTTTGTCTATCCTTGCATC